>NC_143396.1:245784895-246106259 GCF_052110815.1 Crocodylus siamensis | reverse complement strand
CCCCTCCAGCGTCAAGAGGTCACCTGACTCTCCACTTCTCCCATATAGACTGCTACACAGGGACAATATACCCAGGCAACAGGGCTCAACCTGATCCCAGACCACTTTGATTTTTCCCTCTGGCTTAGTCTTTGGTGCATTCAGCTTGCTCCTCTTGACCCTGGTGGGCATCACAATCTGAGTGGCTCCAGACCTGACCACCCATGATCCAGCATGACAGACAGGCAAACACCTCTGCTCCCCCTATAAAGACAGAGGTTTTTCCCCATCTGGGGAAATTCCAGCTTAGACATGTTTCACTATATAGAGAGGAAGAAATCTAGAAGACAGCTGACGTGATGGGGGGAAGAAAGGGGCATTCAAAGTTTGCCAAGAAGAAAAGAACTGCAGTGTGTGTTAATTCTACAGAGATCTGAAAGTAGAGAGGACTCTGCTCCAGAAATAAAGCCAGAAGGGGTTCCAAGTTATATCTGTTCAAATATTTCTTAATATAAGTAAAAAAAATAAGTTTTCCCTATTTTGTAGTATTAAGGATCATTTTCTCACCCCTCCACCTCAAAGCCTTCAATAAATTCTAGCATGTATAACTACATTTTTAGCCCCTATACTTCTGACTAGGAAGACATAGTCTCTGAGGAACAAACAGCCCAATTCTTACCTAACCTTAAGCAATATCATTGACAAAGTGTTTCCATTTAGCACCGAAAAGCTTCAAACCTGAATGAGTCTGCAGGCAGAGCATATACTCTTTATAAATCTTCCTCTGAAACTCGGTTACAGATAACTATTGCTAGCTACTGCTGAGATACTGGCAAACATATTTTACAAGTTACAATAAACAGCAGGCTGCAGAATATTTATGAAAATACAGTTCGAGTTGGCACATTGTTTTTAGAAATACATTCATAAAGATAGTATTTTAATAAACTAATTTGAAGCTCTGGGGTACTGTAACAACTAAATATATTCTCAAATATGCTCAATTGAAATTTAAAATAACAACACTGGCAACGTCCAACAATAAATTTTAATCTAGACTCCTTTCTAAAACTGGCAATTATATAAATAAGTATCTTTTTTCAAAATCCTTCATAATTTAAGTTAAAATAAAAAAAACACACATTTGTCTGAGGAAAATGTACCAAGCAATCCCACTAAAACCACTGAGAAGTAAGACAGCAAACAGCTTCACCTATAAGTATATAAACCACAAACATCCAGCTGGCCTTTTATATTAAGGGCACAGATTATCATGGTTCTAGCTTCATGTTTTGGTTAAGAAAACATAGGAGCAATTTATGTCAGAGCTCAACCTGGCAAAATATGCAATTCTGGCTTTATGAAAGTCTACTACAAATTTAATTCCCTGAGCTGATCTAACACAAAGAAAGGAAAGTTTTAAATAGATAAAATTCACAACTGATATGCTTTGCAACTGAAATGTAATGAAACATATTAAAGATAAATACATGATAATATTGTTAAAGCTATTTTTTAAAATATAAAAGAGCTTTCAAAAAGTATCATAAATAGAACAATGTACCATCTCTTGTAAATCTTACATTCAAAAACATCTTTATTTCATTAGTGTTCTCCCATTACTAAACTTTTGTACCAATTTAAATGGGCTTCTTTCATGTGCAGTATTAGTGAAAGGTTGATATAATCAAGATTCTTTATATTAGATGAGATATTCAAACAAGGGAAACAAATTTCAATTTCTCCTGCGAAGTTTATTGAATAAATTTCTTTGTAATAAAGTATTCATTATAAAGAATGACAGTAAACTGCATTAAGATGATTTATTCTAAAAGGTGCTGTTTCACAACAGCTATTTCAACATGCAATAAACTTAAATCCTATAGCAACAGTACAACTTAATCAAAAACAAAATGATTTATTACTTACTTGATGCTTCGACCAATTCTTGATGTAGAGAGTAAGGAATTAAAGGATCTGGAAGATCTGCAAAGAAGGCTTTAAGAGCCCCTGCCACAGCATTTACTGTCACTTCCATAGATTCTAGGTTAATATTATGATCTGCAAGACCAAATGAAAAAACAATTTATTAGTAGTGTAAGCAAGATTGACAGCTGCTACTGCATACAACTTTCAATTAAAAAAAGGACCCCCCCCAAAACCCCCTCACATTACAAATATTAAAAGGGGGAATGTCACCAAAATTTTATTAAAATAGTAACTGAAAGAAATGGGCAACTATATACCTGCAGTCGCAACAAATCCAGTCATAGAGCTGTAAAGAAATTCAAAACTCGATTCAATTAACCCCCCAAAAACAAATGGAAAGTTTAGGTTGGATATTAGGAAAAAACTCTCACTAGGAGGGTGGTGAAGCACTGCAACAAGTTACCTAGAAAGATTTTGGACTCACCATTCTTTGAGGTTTTTAAAAGGCCCAACTCGACAAAGCCCTGGTTGGAATGATTTAGTTGGGGATGGTCCCGCTTTGAGCCTGGGGCTAGACTAGATTATCTCCCAAGGTCCCTTCCAACCCTAATTTTCTATGATTCTATGAAATGCAGAATTTGCTGTAGTTGTAACACCATCTCTTCTTGGAAACCTTCCCTTAGGAAGATTCCACAATTTCCCTAAATTGTTCCATTCTCCTACTGTTCTTGCAGTTAGAAATACTCTCAGTTTAATCAAAACCTGTTTTGCTACATTTTAAAACCCACTGCTCTCTGTGATATGGGAGAACAATGTCCTTCCATTTTTATGGTAACCTTTCAAATACCTGAAAACTTACCATGTCTCTCCTTTATCTTTTTTCCAAATGAAATACATCTAAGGTGCTTCAGCCTCTCCATGTATGATTTACTTTCCAACCTCTTTATCATCTCCATCACTTGCATCTAGACCTTTTCTAGTTTCTTTACATCCTCCTAAATATGCAGAGTTGAAAACTGGGTGCAGTAGTCCAGAAGAAGCCTAACCAGCACCAAGTAGAATGGCAGTATCATCTTTTGATTTGTACATATAATTCTTCTATTAATGCAGCCCCAAGATACAAACTCAACTAAATGCACACTACAGCAACATGACAGCTAACAAACATGATTACCATATCTACTTCAATTCAAGACAAGGCTTTTCCCCGCCTATGATCAGCGGGGGGGGGGGGGGGGTCATCTTGGATTTGAGTACTGGCTCAGGGCAGGTGGTTGCTCAGTTCCAACCTCAGGGTCAGGGCTGAAACTGGAGCTGACTCACCACCTGCCCTGGGCTGAGATGATTAGTTAGTACGTGAGAGGGTCTACAGACAGGAGAGCGTGAGAGAGACCTTGGGAGAGGGAGAAGGAACAGGGGAGGCTGCACAACCTGCCCTGACTCCTTCCCTTCTACTCAAGCTCCAATCCCTCCAGCCCTAAACCAGTGAGGAACAGGGAGTATGGGGGCAGGCAGGAAAAGTAAGGGGTGCAGGATCAATGAGAGGGTATCTGACCCCTCCCCCCCACAGCAATAGCGAGTAGAAATTTAAGACAACCTTCCACTAAGTAGATTCTATACATGGAAAAATTATAACGCTTATACATTTTCCATATACAGAATCCAATTATTTGGTGTGGTCATCTTGAATTCAAAGTTGTTTTGGATCGCGTTAAATATGGTAATTGTCTATTTAGCTTTTCCATTTAATTCAGTGTCTGGCAATGCACTTGCAGTGCCTGCCACTTTAAGGGATGAGTCAAGCAGCCAGAAGGTGCTTGATTGCAGCAGCCATTTAAAAACACTGGCTGCCTACATAAACACAACAGTTTGCTGCTGGCAGCCAGGCAGAAACACTGTCTGGCTGAAAGGCTGTATGAAACATCTTGCAGGTAAGAGCAGAAGCTTATGGGGATGGTTTGAAGGCTCCTGGTCCTGGGCATGACCTAAAACTGCACCCTGATGAGGATGGGTGGCCTGGTGGGGCTCCTAGTCGCATGGGAACCCCCAGGAAATGCCAGGTCAGTGAATGCCAGTGAAAGGTGGGTTGGGGCACCTTAGCTCCTACACCACTGTAGGTACAAGGGGCCAGGCACAGCTGCGGCCACCAAGCCTCCACAGGAGAGAAACCCAAGCCTCAAAGGAGGGAATGGATGTGTAACCCCAGAAAGGGGGTAGTAGTGATGGCCAGGAAGAGGGTTGAGTAAAGCTGAAGGGCAGCCCAAGGGGGTGTGCTGAGTAGGGGTGTGGGACAGCCTGAAGGGCACCACATGGGCCAACACCCTGGAAAGCAAGTTGAGAGAAGTGTAGAGTCCCAGAAAGGGGAACAGAGGACTGGGAGCCCAATACGTGGGGCCAGGGGCCCTGTGTGTGTTTGTGTATGTTTATATAAAGCTACCCCAGGAGGGGCCAGGGCAAGCTTGGCTCAGGTCAGGGTCATCGAAGAGGCCCAGGAGACTGTACGTCTTCCACCCAAGGTGTGATCCAGATAAAGCCTATGGCCTACGGGGGCCGTTCCAACAGGGAGCAGGACGGAACAAGCTGTTCAATGTGAGAAAGAGACCCTGTGAGAGGGGGAGGAGTGCAAGAGGCCCTACTGAGAGGAGGGCAGTGTGAATGTGCACATGAAAAAGGCCTGACAATGAGGGCTAAGCTTGGACCAGCTCTAGGCCCGAAGCATAATGTCACCATGGATGCCATTTATGAGGGAGTGGCTGCAGTGCAGAGGAAGCTTGGAGGTGCAGATAGTGCCTTCTGTCATCAAGGCATGTAATGGGTTGTCTCCTGCATTTTCCACCAGGTTATGGGAACAGCAAATTCATGGCAGTCTGCCCAGTCTCGGTTGCCTTGTAGGGACAGGTGGGTGGGCCAGCATGAGACCTAGCCACCAGCGTGCCCCCTGTTGCACACTGATTAACCAATGATGATCTACGTAATTAAGGGAAATAGAGTTTATTTTTTTGTATACACCACTGCAGAATTCCTGTGCTGAGGCCCTTTAAGTAAGGGTAAGAAAAAAAATGGAAACAGCTATGGAGGATCACAGTCCACTCCGGCTTTATAAAATATCAAGACTTGTATTTTTAAGTGGAACTATTGTAGATCTTGAGATTTCAAACAGAAATCAAGACCATTAAAGATTTTAAAACAAGGCTAAAATTGGAAATGCCACAGGGTCTAGACGCTGCATCTAAGCAAGCATTTCAAAGTTCTACAGTGATCTTACATATTTAAAGAAAAAAAAAAGACTCATCTGGAATTCTCTTCACATTTGGTGCTCATGTTTTTGAAGGACATTATTTTCAGGCATGCCACACAGAACAGAATATAGCAGGGAAAAAAAGGAAATTTCATCTGCTCCAGGATATATGATGAATTTTACTATTGCTACTATTAAGGTCCAAGTGGATCTTTTCTTTTTTAAATAAACCTACTTCTGAATTATTGGATTAGCAAAGATTGAGGAATGTAAATAAGGAAAAATAATACATGCCACGGAAATCTAGATGATCACCACAATACACTATTTGCTTCAAAGTACTTTACTTATTTTGTTAAAGGCTGCAGGTTGTACTGGAAACATTTCAAATGTTTCTTGCTAAAACAACAATCATTAGTCATACTTTTTCATAAGAAAAAAAAATGAACTTCTAGTAATGATTAATGATAATATTTTACCCCAAAATGAAATACTTCAGCTAGAAACAAGGTAACAGCTCATCAGGAAATTACAGCTAAGAAATGTCTGCTAGATGCACAGAAATTACCGTATCAGATCAGACCACTGTGCATCCAATCCAATATCCTGTTCCTGAGAGACAGACAATAGTGATCTTAAATTTTTGACTGATGCTGAAGGCAGGCATTAAACAGCAGCTTCTACAAATAACACTTTCTACCATGTCAGGTTCTCAAGTGATTCTGTTCCATAATGGCAGGCAGTGACATGGCCCTAGTTATTTCTTTATCACCTATTGGGGGACTGCAATAATGAAACATCTGGGCATGAACCTTCCAGCATCTGGAAAACATCAGCTAGCACAGAACACTGCAGCAAGAGGTTCTGCAAATGCATCAACCCACCTGCTGTTCTCTACATGGACTTCTTATATCTTTAAAATGTATTTGGATTCTGTAATGCTGAAGTGCACACTGGCTTGGACCCAATTTAAAGATCCTCTAGCACTGTAGGATGGAGTCTGTGTTTGACAATGCCATTCCTCTGACACAGTAGAGCTCTCTACAAAAAGGATACAGTTCATTTGCGCAGGAGAAAGCTCTCTCGGAGACCTGTCCAAGACTGTGAAATGAACTCCCACAGGAACTGAAAGATCATCACAAACCTCACCCACCTTCATTCCAAATACAATTTTTTTAAAAATGAAAACCAAAACCTTTAAAAACACACACCACTCACTACACATGCAATTTTCCCCTTGAGCAGTTGATCGCAGGTGTTATTCATATTGCTTAATGCTTTATTGGAAAGCTCTTGGATTACTAAAGTGATAAGTGTAGTATAAGAATAGGCTAGATGCTTTAAATGCTTTCCCAAAGGGAAAAACAGCCAAGAGTGAAAATTTTTGCCAACACTCAGTTAACAGCTGGATTTTTGCCCTAAAAGCTGATAACTTTTATACCTTTAAAGAAGAAAAAAAAGGCTAAAACCCTATTTAATGCATTTGTGCAGATGCTGATAACTTTTATACCTTTAAAGAAGAAAAAAAAGGCTAAAACCCTATTTAATGCATTTGTGCAGATCCTCTTTATCAATGTAAATATAAATAACATTAAATAGCTAATGTTTAAATCCTCCTATGCGCTCAACTTAAATAAGATGTCATGAGAAAAAAAATTCCAAAGACTGCAGGCAGCTTACAATGAAAACTATTTAAAAAAAAAAAATACATCCTTACTAGTCAAATTAGTTGTATGTATTAAGTACAAGGCAACTAAAACAGTTGCTGTTGTGACAAATGTCCATAGTTCAATGGCACTAAAATTTAAAAAATTACAAAAATTCTAAAGAAAACAAATATAAAAATAAGGACACTCAGCAGGTCTATAGGGAGCTACTAATATCCGACTTATTGAAAGTACTGCAGTATTTCAAATAATCGCAAGTAATATTCCACAATTTATGGCAATACATATTCTATTTCCTAAGCTAAACCTATTTTTTCTGAAACAACACTAGAGAGAATCCATGTGAATATACTGTTAGAAGTGGGAAAATTCTAAAACTCATTTTTGTACAATTTGAGAAAGCTGACAGCATAGCCAAGTTCTTAAGATATTTAATTTGTAACAGCAGCACATTAGAGGGTGACCACTATCATACTATATCTGATAAGGAAAAGAAACATTTTGGGAAAGAACTGCATTAAAACAACTGAGAACGTCTCTACAAGTGACTTTTGACTGTAGAGTAGACAAGCCAAAATAGCTAGTTTAAAACCAAATTATGACTAACTGGTTGGAAAGAATTCTCTCAATTAGCTCAAAAAGCAGCAGTAGAGCTTAAAATGTTAAAAGGCCTGTTAATGACCACCCCCATTGGTGGGGTGGTTATTTTATTTCCCATTGGGGCTTGAAGAAACATGCTGTTTTAAATGAAAAAGCAAAACAAAAAAAACCACAGAGGGCACATAAACACTTGAGGAATGCCTTGAAGAAGTATGACAAGTTGCCCAGCCCAAGTGCTAGCAGAGTTCAAAACATTTCTCCACTATAACACTGAATTAGCACACTTTAAAAAATACCTTTTGTTTAAGTCAAGATATGGCCAGAGTAGGTGTTTTGACTCTGATGCTTGGGTGGCCAGACATCTTGAGAGATTTTCTGTTTTTTTACAAGCACCACCTTACACAGTCTTCATGATTATATCTTCTTTGGAATAACAGTACATGTGAACTTTCTTTAACAACAGTACACATGAAATTGAAGAGAAATACACATACACAGCATCCTCTCAATATTTTGTATGTTTGGATTCAGAAAATGTAAGGTATTTAGAAATGTCATACGTGGATGAGAAAAAGATTTTTCTGTAACTGTACATGAAAGATGACAACAAGTTTTTTACAGTTTCCTGAGAAAAATGGAACTCCACAGGATGGGAAAGACCAGGTCTTGAAATAGGAGTGTGTGTTTGGTCCAGAAGAGTATAATTAAAAACTAAGCAACATACCAGTTCTGTTTTCAGATGCTAGTTTCTGCATACAGTTAACCATACCGTTTACTTTAGCTCAAGCTTTGCTTTAAAATACCCATCATTTTGAGGAGGCAGAGAAAGTGGAAAAAACAGAAGTAATTTTCAAGAACAAGTCAGGAATTGAAGATCCTCAATTTCTTTTGAAAATGGAATTCCATTCCCCTTGAAATTTTTTCTCCATAACTTTCATAACCTATCACGTCTTAAGCACTGATAATCAAATTATTTCAGATAGTTTTCAGAAGTCTGTATCATAACTAGAAAAGAACCTATATTTCTGTGGTTCCTACTCCACAAGTTATAATAGAACTGTTTAATGATACCAACTTCCATCTGGATATTGCAGGGTGTTTTGCCGAGGTAATTATACATGAATAATTTCATTTTACAAAGAGTAAACTAAGCATGCATCTTTGGCCTTATCTATTTGAGAAGCAGTACAGCTACAGGAATGACACTTTTGCTACTACAGCAGAGCTGAATACCAACTGCTGAATCTGCTAAAGGGAAAAACTCGGACACTTACTTCTCCAAGGGACTACTCAATAATAATGCGTGCTTCACAACACTTAATAAAAGTTTGGGAACAAAACGGGGCTAGAGTTCATGATCTCCTGGTCCAGTGGACCTCCTCTACTAGGGTAGTTTGAGTCCCTCTCCCATCATCACCTCTGTTCATCCCAGTCAGACACTTTACCAGAGGGGTAACTATATTATGACAGCACAGAGATTCAGCAGGTATACTTGTATGCTCTTTAGGCCCCTCACAGACATTGCAGTTGAAGTGCAATTAATGGGTTAAAGAATGCAGCATGTCCTTGCAGCTCATTCACATCATGATTTAATTTCAACCTATGGCATGTTACAGCACTGACATGCATCCCCTCCTTCCTGGAACAGGATTCCATGATTGTGACTGAACTCTGCTGCACTACAGTGATGGCAGCATGACTTCAACTCCTCCTCTCCTTCCCCAAACAGCGTTCAAGGCTGCCCCTTTAAGAAGCCATTTATCACCTTTTCCTTTGCAGGCACAGTGTAAACAAACACTCAATGTGACATGCTTTACTTAAACATGTCTTGGAGAGAAAGGGTAGAGTACATGCTCATAAGGCACATTAGAAGAATTCAAGCTCTGCCACACTTGCTCTTGCTCTGACCAAAGGTTGGGAGAACAGCTCCTTCACTCAAGGGTTCTCATTAGCTGTGCTGCTGGTGGGGAGTTGAGAAGGGGGGGGGGAGAAGGAGGGGAAGGTTTCCAACTGCCCTTGCTCTCCAGCTGGTCACAGAGTCAGTTTTTGTACCTCAATATTACCTACTGCTTGACAGAAATAATCTTAAGACCCCTAGCAAACCTTAAGTAAATAATTGTTTTAGAAGATGCTTAGTTACTCAGAAGAAGAGCTATTTGCATGAAGGTCTAATACGTTAGATAGTATAGCTCTGGCAAAAAGGGGAGATGGGAATCTAGACAACTTGAAAATTTTCTGGAGGGAACTACATACCCACACACCAAATGTCTTCTTCCAGAAACAGATCCTAGTTCCCCAAGACACCCTAAAATGCAGACTCAAAAAGGATCTATTTTCCCTGCTTTATTTAAAGAAACTATTATTTCACCTAAAGAGAATGTTTAAAGTCTTGTCAAATGCCTCCATTCAAATTAATTAGCCAATATTAATACTTTTATAGTAATTAATTCTAAGCATTTATAGCAATGCCTTTTATCAATGGTAGTAGTGTCTCATTTTCCTTTTAATCAACCATTAGTTTCTAAAATTACGTGCAAACACTGAAGGAAAAAATTCATTTTTCAGTACAATTTACCTGTACTGCAACATCTATTGGGTAATAAATTCAAGGTGATTTTTTCCTTCCTAATACTGAGGTCCATCATTACCTTGATCAAACTGCTTCTGAATGTTGTCTTGATCCGTTTTATTCCCACTAACACGGTAGATACCTTCAGTACACAGTCCTTGTGGGGAGAAGGAAAAAAAATTTTTTTTCAAAACACATTGTATTTTACAGAATACTGAGCTGGACAAACACTATATAATTATTCATCAATCATGACTAGGAACTGTATATAAGTTCTTTCAAAATAACGTGCTGAGAATATAGAAACAGAAACTACCATAATGCATCAAACCTGTAGTCTCATCTGATTTCTGAGAAAAAAGTCAGAACTCTCTCCTACAGAAGAGAATGAAAGGCCTTAAGCATACCCAACACTAACTTTTTATCTTAATCTCTACCAGAGATAACCTTAAAACCCAAAATAAACTTTCTTATGCCTAAATGTTATAATTATTTTCATTAATTATATCAAAGGTGTTCAACCAGTATCATCCAGCCTGCAGGGCTGCCCACAAGTCCAGAAATTTGGTGCCAGGACAGCTGTGACACCACTCCCCCAACACCAAATTTCCAGACCTGTGGGAAGCCCCAAGTCCTGCTCACTTCAACAGACACCCAATCCCAGTGCTCAGGGCCAGGCAGGGATAGCACTGGGGGCTGGGAGTGCTTGGTTCTAGGCCTCCTAGGATCAAGCCCAGTGGTGCCAGACCCCAAGGGCTCACTCCATACACTACAGGCCAGGGAGAGGACAGTGAGAGCCAAATCCTGGCTTTATCAGGCCCACAGCCCAGCCCCACTCTGTTCATTTGGCCTGTGGGGTGAAAACATTGGGCATCACCAAATTACACCAATTCTCTCTCTTAAATACTGTGCTACCTTTACAATTAAGGTAGCTATCAAAGAAGTATGCCTACATCAGTGGATGGCATGCAAGGAGTGGGCGTTAGGGGAACCATGAGGGGCCCATCTGTTGTGGCAACACAGCCCTAGCCCCTTCCCAGCACATGCCCATGCCACACATTATAAAAGTTTAACAGAATGCCTTCTATTACATACGTCATAATTTTCAAGGTCACACACACTACCATAAAATTACTGTTTGAAATTAGTGTCTTTTAAGTTCAACATAAGGGCTCTAAAGAGATTCTGATACTAAACTTTGCATTCTGTGTCAGTCATGGTGACTATGCTTAACTACATGGCATTGAGGTAATAAAAATACTAATTACGTAGTGTGCTTGGCTCAGCTAAAAATCACTTATTTCTAAAGAGGGATTAGCAGCATTTTTTAACCATTACCATTATAACTCTTTAGCTATATGCAACAAGTGGAGAGATTATGTTTTTGTTTGGAAAAAAAAAACAGAACAAAAAATCGGAATTTTAAGTTCTAAAGCAACACAATAGTTCTTAAAAATAACAGGAACACCAATAATGTTAAAAATTAAATCCTGACGTAGCAGATTTAGGAAGTGCTCTTAAACCACTGTTTCTAATCCCTTAGAGATTAGAAAACTTCCTGAGGTAATAATTGTAACAGTATACTGCCTCAGATTTAGGAAGTCACAATTTTATTCACAAATTATATATATATATAAAAGATAAATATGAAATATTCCAGTATGCACTAACAAATAAGCACTAACAGTTTAAGTTATATGCATGTACCCTCATGAAGGCACAGACGAGCTTAAACCTTGGTATGCCACTAGTTTGCTCTAATAATATTCCCAAAGCAAACTGTAACCGGTTAACAGGTTACTTATTTTAAAATTACACATTTGATTTAATTGCAGCCAAAGACAGTGTCATCACTCAACTGTTCTCTGAAAAAAATATATTCAAACTAACATTTTGGCAAAATTTACAAATCCACCAATTTACTTACCTGAGAGTTTGAAGCATTTGGATTGTATAATTTAGTGAACCAAAAGACTCAAAGCAAACAACAAAACAAGCAAACAAAAATATAGCAATCATTATGGAAAGAGATTTTTTAAAAAGAGTTGTTCTTTCGCAAACTAAAAACACACTGTTGTTTTAAAGTCTAATTGAACACCTTCCTATACCATGGCACAATGTCTGAGCTTCTAAACAGTTTAAGGTAATCATCCATGTCTTATATTCATTATCAGGTTTCAAGTATTTTAATTATGTAATGAACTTAAAAGAGCCTTCACCTTAAGAATGACCTAATTATTAAAACAAACTGCAGGTGACAAATTTTATACTGTGTTGGATTATTTAGTATAAAATTTTGACCCATTTACAAGAAAAAACTATTAGGTGCTAATCCTTTTCTTTACTACTGCAGTGACATCCATACCAGTTACCTTTCCTTCTCAAATCTAGGTCTCAGTTATATTTTCTACTTCACTACAGACTTTTCTGACAGAAGCCCAAATATTAATTCCACCTTATGATACAAGGCTCTCTCTCTAACCACTGCTACTAACCAAAACAGGAGAAAGTTAAAGCCCCAAACTCTCTTTATTAGTTAAGCGGCTAAAACTTTGATTTCCTCTATGGAACTGATAAATTTGAAAGCAAAGTTTAGACAGTAAAAGTGAATACCAAAAGAAAAGAAAAAGAGTATTAAAAAAAATACCGTATTTATTTCTTGCATGAAAAAGTTTGTCTCTTGTAGTTACAAGTTTTTCCATATTAATCAGGTATTCTGTTGTTTCAGTGAAACTTAGCTGTTGTGAAACTGTCCTGGAAGTAGAAAGTCTGCAGATGGCTGGGATTCTGAACAACATGACAGTAAATTTGAACCCAATTATTTTAAGGAGAGACGATACAGAAAATGGCTAACCTGACTGTGTTTGTTGTTAAGCAGGTAGGGATGCTATATTCTTAATGAGTGGGAGCTCTCTCAGGATATGGAGCTGTGCTGCTGAACAGAGAGAATTCTTCCCCCCAGACAAACTCTGACGTGTCATCAGATATTGTCACTACAAAAATCTACAGGGTAATAACAGATTAAGTGTGTATTCAATTGAATGTAATATAGTGAGAACAAGAAACGCTGTCCTAATTGGTTGTTTGTGCAAATGTCTTTCTAATTTATCTGAGTCTATTTTAGAACTTCTGATCCTTTCCTTCACGTATTCTACTGAAACTACAAAGTTCCTAAATATTTCTGAAGAGTACCAACAGATGAAAATGAAAAACAACTTGGTTGATTCTGTCTAAATGAGCATAGACCAAGTATTGGTTTGGATGGCTTGCAGCCATATTTGGAACCCACTACCTATGAATTAGATGGACTCCGTGGACTGATACCACAGCTTTTATAGTGTGTTTAGTTAACTGGAATAAAATAAAACAAATTCACAGAACTCAAGGGGTAGCATGTGCTATTAAAAGTTATTTAGTGTGATTATATTAAAACTTAAATTAGGGGTAAAATTTACATGTTTTGCTTAATGTTTTTTCTTCTTTCAGGTTCATACTTTTAAATACAAAACCTATTTAATACTAATGTAGTATTAAGATATTGATGATCAAGCTCAAAAAACAAATGGTAACCGTATCTCTGTGATAATCAGATAACCATTTATTCATTCACCATTTGAAATCAATAACTATTTAGCCACCAGAACAAACTTTCACTGAAAAGAAAAATAAGAATGTCAGAAGCTTAAAAGGAAAAGTACTCTACACATCTTTGGAAGTCTTTTTTCCTGACAGAACAGATTCATGGTTAGATCCTGGATAAAGCATTTTCATAAAGTAGGACCAATGAAATGAAAGAGTTCAAGAGGTGATTCACTTGCATTTTTTGTATATGAACAAAGAGAGAACCAACTTGAACTCAATAAACCAAGTTGGGAGGAGGGATGTCTAGTTTAAGAACTACTATCAGAACTGATGGTTTTATGACTTCAGTAAAACACTTATTTTGAAATACATGTACCATGATGAAAAACCCAAGTCATTTAAATCAAAAAGTGCCACTAATCACATTTCTCTTTTGGACTGCAAATCTCAACTTTTAGCCTAGGCTGCAGATGAGCAGAAAGACCAGAAGGTACTCCACTGGTCCTTGGGGTAAGTGACTAAACACCACACCACAAAATTGCTTAAAGGGAAAACAAAAGAGTTGTCTTCTACAATAGAAAACCACTAACAAGGAAAAGCAAGTCTGACTCCAGGATCAGAGGCACAGAGCAGGCCAACAGGTCCTAATTTCAAAAGGAACATTTGAAAGCATTTTGTTCCTGTCCCTTGTAGTTTGGGGTTGTAGATTCTCTACAATGTCTTAGGAAAGTAATAAAAGAAGAACTGAATGTCGGAAAGATGGATATCAGTTACGTCTACACAAGACACTAACTGCATAGTCATTACTGCACAGTCACTTAGTACTTGTTTATACTACAAGTAACCAGAGTTACAGCACAGTAAGTTGCCAAACAGCTTTTAGGTAACACTGACCACACAGCAGCTAGTTTCTACTGCACAGTCAGCATCTCACATAGACATGGTCACTGACTCTTTCAGATGAAGAAAAAAGCAGCATTTGGTCCAAGGTATTCCACAACCCAAAAGTTTCCATTTAAAAAGGATGAGACTGTAAGACAGAACTTAGTCTGGGATTCCAGAACAGAGCCATAAGACACTCTGAAATTTAAATGTTGCTGGACAGCACTAGAGGCAAATTTATCAAATCAAAATGCTGCTTCATGTGGAAGTTGGGAGGCCAACGAAATATCTTTCCAGGCCTTTCTAGTACAAATATCATCAAGGAAAGTCTCTTGAGAGACTTTCTGTAACCACATACAGAGCTTTCATGTGGAAGGATATAATGGAACTAGAAACAATGGATTTAAGCTTAGATCCAATTTCCACTGAACTGAGAAAGATTAAGCACCTAAATACCTTTGTGGACTGGGATCTAATCACTAAACTGACTTCTGTAGCAACTGAACTCTAACCTGCAGTCTTAGCAGTCCTTCAGGAACGTAATGTTTTCCATCTCTCTTCTTATGATTCATTCATCAAAGATACAAAGTTTATAGTCTCTTTAGAAAGTCTACCAAAAATTGAAGCATCATTCTGACAGCTAAAACTTAAGCACAGCCTCTGGTAAAAATCTTGACATAAGGCTTTTTCCTTAGGTCTCCAAACTGCTCATCAGTATCTGATTGAGCTGGAAGGACTACATAAAGTTTCTGGTATAGGATTAAGTTTTTCTTCTTGCACTGAACCCTATATAAATGCCTTAGACTTGAGAGAGAGCCTTGCTTCTAGTAGTGCCTCCAAGACCTCTGAAGGCAACTGCTTGGCATATTCCCAAACAGAAGCCTCTGTGACCTTTTTTCTCAACATAATCAAGTTCCCCATCAGCTTGAAAGCACACAGAAAGCAGTCACAATTGCTAAGACGACACTTTTATGAAGCTTGACACTCCAGGTCCAACCAGGGTGGGAAGTTTTAGCTCTTCTGTAAGACGCCATAACACTTCTGAAAGGCCAAGTCCTATCATCAAACATCAGTTGCAATTTTCCATGCCCAACCATATGGCCCATCAGAATCAGCACAACACCTAAAAAAACATATGCATCTCCTCTTTAAGAAAAGTCACAGGCTTGAAAAAACTGAAACATCTGACTGCAGCATCTGATTTTTTCAAAAAGAGAGGACAGGTTGCTAGACTGCAGCAAAGGAGGGGGGAGTAAATCCTTATCTAGCTACCTGATGATGCCAAAAAGGAAGGAATTACCATTTCTAGAATAATCAAAACTATTCCTCCACCACCACCTGAAATTGGATTTTTAATCAAGTGTACTTTGAACGAATTTAAATAGTACAATTTCCATGTTTTAGGATGTTCCCTAGTAGCATTTACCATATTTACTTGAATCTAAGCCTAGATTTTTGTCCCAATTGGCATGGGCGAAAAGGCCCCTTGTCAGAAATTTGCATACAAAGCAAGAGGGACAAGGTGGCTGCTACAGCTCTGACTCTGGCCCTGCACTGAGGCCAGAGCCAGTCAAACCCACAGCAGACTCTTGCCCCCCTTCTACTTGCCCTGTGCAGCTTCTCCCTGTCTCTGCCTCCTTCCCCCACGCTTACTGTTAGACACAGCTTAGTTCCTCCTCAGATTTCCTCCTGGGCACAAAGCACAGGGAAACTCTGTCTCCCACCCAACTAATCAGCAATACTGACAATGCGCATTGTCTGTCCAGCCACTAACACTGTTGCAAGGCTGGCAGGGGCTGCATTTCCATATGCTGTACTTTGGGGGGGAAAAGAGCCAGGGAAGCACCTGACAATAAGCAGAGACACATGAAGAGATGGAAGTGATGGGGGAGTGGAAGGACAAGCAGCTGAGACTGGGGAGCGGTACGGAAGAGGCGGACATTAAGGAGAACAGTGGGGGAAACAGGCAGAGACTGTGAGGCCTGGGGGTGGGAGGTGCTGGTGATAGCAGGGCAGAAAGGCTGCAGGGGGAATAAACAGGGGAGGGAAGACACAAGGCAAAAGGGCAACCTGACCCCCCCATCCCCTGCCCAGCTACCGCTTTCCCTGCTGGACTAGTGGGGGGGAGGGGAGGAATGAATTTGAGACATCTATCCAATACCTAAGATTCTATAGCTAGAAAATAATAAAAATTTCTGTACACACTGTATAAAATCCAATTGAGGAGGGTGGGGGGGGTCATCTTAGATTTGAGTAAATACAGTATTTACTTTAAAACTGTTGTTCTCTCGCAGTACTGAAAATGCTCACATAATTAACTGTTTAAGTTATTTAAGAAAGCAGTGACCACCCCTTTTTGCAAATGCTCACAGTGTAAGTGCCACTGTAATCATCAAGCACACAGTTGCCTAGTGCCATCAAATTCCATCATCACTAGCAGGTGGCAAAACTGAATCTGCAAGAGCTATGGAAGCAGGTGCAGATGGACTCAAACCCTCAAGTGAGCACTGATCCCAATTTCTACCCACTTCTAGCATGCTGCCCCAACTCCCACTGCTGCTGCATCCTTTATCGCAGCACCTGGGAAATACATGCCAAAAATACCAGCTGCACATGCCACTCGCAGCGTGAATACTTGTGGGTTGGCCACCACTAATATAAGAGTACATTTGGAAAGCAATATCATCCACAGATTAGAGGTAGATTTTTCAAAGACTAATTTGTTAGGCAAAATGTTTATCAAAGATTTTAAGAGATGTTTATAGAAGTCATTTTAATGCAACTTTTTTATTCACATTTCTACAACAGTTTGACTGGTACAACATTTCAAACACCAAAGTTTATAGTGCTTACAAATATTCTCATGGTATGACAGTGGCATATGCATGCATGCATAATATTTCACATGGTTTATAATTATATATTAGAATATATGGTATATATTATAGCATACGTAATACAAAATGATATAATAGTATATATACACTTCATGTGGCATACCATGACAATATACAAGCCAGTATTAAATAAATTATTCTGTGAAGTACCTCATTCCTATTTTCTGGTTTAAAAAAAAAAAAAGTATCTTGCTCTCAGATAAGGAAGCAGTGAAAGAAACAGTTCAAAGGCAAAGAATAAAAACAGTTCAATGCCTGATTATTTCGTCTCATGTAGTAACAATGCAAGCATGCAGTCTACAACAGATTGGGCACCTTCATGCAGAAGACTATTACACTCATATCACCTGTAATATTCTTGGAAACATTTTTATAGCATATAAACTGAACAGCAACAGAAGTGCTGATAAAAAAAAAGTCTTCACTAGCAGTAGATATGCTGTCACCTTACAACTATTCTGATCAAAGGACTATTGCAAGGATTACATAAATTCAAACATACCACTGCCACCACCTTAAAGGTATTTCCACTAGCATAAAAAAGGACAATAGATTACAAACACATGCTAGGATATATTAATACAAGTCCACATGCATAACAGCACATTTCAAAGTATTAACAATTAGATACTGTGTTTTCCAGTGTCTAGGATGCATCTAGACATAAAAGTGTACTCTGCCCCCCATCCCTCCAAAAGACAAAACTGTATAAAGTTCCTTAACCAACATGGCAACACAAAGGGCCCCTAGGGAGCACCTGGGAGTTCCTGCACATGTTCCTTCATGGCAACTGATGAAGACGACAGCATCCATGAGATAGGAAGGGCAGCAAGTAAGCAGAGAACACTAGGATAGGGATGGCAGAAGAGTCCCACTCTTCCAGCAGTGGCCTTCTCAGAACCAGCCACAAGGAAGGAAAAAGCAGGGGATACACCACAGAAAGGCAAACTGATAAAAATGACAATTCCCCAAGGGTCAGTCCAAGATGCATGAAGAGAAGCATGACAGAAAGGGAGGCTGGTGTCCACAGCCCCCTTATGCCTGTTTTTCCCAGTAGCTCCCAACAGTAGCATGGTAATGTGCTGGGCATTATTTTCAGAACTTCTTTTTTGGGAGGAATTATATAATCAGAAAATATAGCAGCAGTCCCCCAAATGGTAAACTGTAAACATGCAATCAATTTATTTTTTCTTTAAAAGTAGCGGACAAGAATAATTTTTTTACATGCAAAACAGTAAGAATCATAAGAGACAACGGGCGAACCTACATGTCATCATACGGCAACGTTGCTACAGCACTGTGCTTTAGTACTTCATTTTGGCCACTGCAACCCACTATACCAGGGGAGCACACCACTACTGCGATGTAGGCTGCGATCATGTGTAGATGCACATGAACACGACATTGCTGTAGCAAGCCATATAGTGACATAGAGCATCGCTACATCACCATAGGGCAACATGCAGACGTGCCCGATGTATTTTATTTTGGTGACAACTGAAAGAAATTTGAGTTTGGTAGAGAGAGTACCATAGCACTTATAAGAAAATCAAATAACATTTTCTCCATTCAGAGACAGTGGGTTTTGCAATTTTTCAATACGTTTCCCTCAATTTATGCAGGTTCTTTAGATGCAAATTTACTCTTATGCAATGAGCATATTTAGATGCATAATTCGTTACATGCAAAGTAAATTTACGCTTATGTGATCAGCATAGATGCCTACCCCTGCCCAAAGAGATAAGTCGGGGGGGGGAGGGAGGGAAAAGGGCCATGGCCCCACTCACCCCAGCCCTAGCTGCAGCAGCCCCGGGAGCGGCTGACACCAGCTGCCTGCAGCCGCTGGGCTGTACCATGCTCCACCTGTCCCCCTGCTCCTGGGTTCACCCCAGCTCCTGGCCCGCACCACGCCATGGTGCAGGTAGCTGGTGTTGACTGCTCCCGTGTCTGCTCCAGCACATGCTGGGGTGAATGCAGACAAGTGGAGCCCTGGGCAGTGCAGGGCACAGCACTCACCCCAGCCCCAGCGACCCCAGGAGCAGCCAACACCAGCTGCCTGCACCAGGACACGGCACAGTGTAGTGGAGACAGGCGAGTGGATGCAGGCAGCTGGCGCTAGCTGCTCCCGGGTCCACTGCAGCTGGGGTGAATGCCACTCCGTTTCCTCTGCTTTGCCTCAGGAGTACCACCCCTCCCCCTACCCCTTCCCTAGTCCCAGCCTCACTCCCTCCCTCACCACCATAGGAACCTAGCCCTATTTATTACATTTATTATTATTATTTATTACATTGTAAAGTGGGTTCACTTTATGTGAATTCGATTTGTGCCATTCTCCGAGAACGCATGTACAGCATAAATCAAGGGAAATCTCTATATTATTTAGGCAAAATACGTCAGCAGTAGTGGGGGAACCCAGCTCACCATACTATTATATTAAAGTTCTTTTAACATTAAAAGCGTACTTTATGTGATATGTTTAAAGCTGTAATGGCTATACTTAAAACAAAAAAACTTTTTTCCTTTATATGCATGCATATCCATTAAATCAAATATTTCAAACAGACACTCTAATCTTGAACTGTGCTTCATTGTACAGTAGATACTTAAAAAAATATTATTTACAAGCACGTATTTGCTAGGTAAAATTATAAAACCAATATGAAAAGCAAAAGAGACAAATACAGGGAATAGGAGGAAAAGAATAAAATATATTTCTTCCAACAATACTTCTCTCCTACCTGTATCTTCAATGAATTGCACACATTTTTCAACGAACAGAGGTATGGGCTTCTCAGATGTAACCAGATCCTGTAGGGGCATCCCAAAGTAATTACTTTCCCAGTTTCTACGGGTTGGAGGATTGAATGTCTTAGGTTTCTTTTTCTGCTACAACAAAAGATATTATAGTTACTTCAGTAGCACACTTAAAGTAATGTGATAAAACTCGCATTGCAGTTTTTCAATATAGACTGCATCTACAGTGTGTGACTTCTCCTCAAGGGTAAATCCACAATTAAAAAAGCAAACTATTTTAAATATAAATAAGTTAAAAAAGTATGTAAGTATTTCTACTATAGTCAGTCACACCTGCACAATGCCAATAAGGTGATCAAAAGGCAAAAATTAATGGAAAAATATGCAAGCTCAGGGATTTAAGAAATAGGCTTTTTTTGAGTTGCTATGAAGCTTTTCCTTCTCTTCTTTAAGCTAATTAAATGTTTACATGAAATACCATATATACAGACATTTTCATGAAACAAGCTCTCACCACAACACAGACTTGCAAAAGTATGTGGGCCAATTACGTACATACAAAAAAAGGAGAAAAAGATGCATCAAAAGCAAAAAGGCAAGTGAATATTTTTGCTACGTGTGATAAACAAGGTGCTAAAAATTGAATGACACCGCTATTTTTTTTTTTTTACTTTGCTACATGGTTCTATGCATTATAATTTCCCAAGAAACACATTCTTTCTGAATAGACAGTAATCAAAGTATAATTAACAACCAGATGAATTAGTGTTTTTATTAATAAATAGCTTCAACAAGAAACTTGTAATTTTGGCCAAAAAAATTTGCACCTAAAACTAATAAGAAAAATAAACGAATTCCATACCTGTCCTCTTTTACAATTACCATTATCAAGGGCCTTCCACATCTAAATTAGTAATTTTTTCTTGCCAAATTACAAAAAGTAAGTCATACCACGAGCTGTGTTTTCAGCAACTAAAAACAGATTAAAATAATCCTGCTTCAAGACATTAAAATACAGGATTATTAGGATATTTGCTGCCACATATTCAATATTTTTCATTTCACTTGTAAGATGTGAATGCAGAAATTGAAGTTGCATCATGAAATACAAATCTAGCATTTTATTTACAAGTTATATAACGAAAAATATTGAACTAAACTAAAATCAAAGGTACATGTTGTTTCAACATAAAAGACAATTCCCAGTCAATATTTCTAATAGTTCAATTTGGAAGACCTTGAAACAACTACAAAGCCAACTTATGAATCTGATATCCAACTTTTCAAAAAAGTAACTTACAAATTGCTTACCATAATCATAGTTCTACTGATATACTACTACTGTAATTCAAGCTAGTCTCATGGACAGAACCTTTAAATCAAAGCAAAGAATCCAAGTTTTTACAGGGAGAAGACCTTCATAATAATAAGCCATTATTGAAACAAGACCAAGAAATCTGTGGTGCAACCCTCCCTTTCTCTACCACCTGTGTTATCTGCCAGAATCTCTCTCTCTAGGACTGGCGTTCTAAACCACCACCAGATTCATTTGCAACCCTTTACTTGACCTAGAGTGACCATCCTCAATCATGAGGGATCACCAGTGACAACGACGACCACGTCTAAAAAGTCACATGCCACTGATAGTATATCTTTAATGTCTGGTAGGTCAGTACTTGCCATACAATATCCATGAAAACAAGACTCAGAATGAGCCTAAAACACCCAGAAGATAAAGATGCCTTGTAATATTCTAATACAAGCTAAAAACAATGTTAGTAGTATAGGACAGTTAAACGTATCTTCCATTTGGGGATTCCTGAAGAGGATATAACACATTAGACTTCAGAAACTTGGGACCGGTCCCAACAGGAATGTATGATTTCAACCATATATGAAGATTGCTACAGAGTCTCAAGAACAGGAAGTGAGGAAAAAATTAAACAGAAGGCATGGACAAATCCCTATGGTTACAGTACAGGAGACAAAGTATTGACCATACAAAAGTGATACCCCATTATTAAAGATCAGGGGAAAGGCATCTAAAATGTAATGCCAATAAGCAAGGCGCAGAAAACTGAACAAAAGGTTCATAGAACCATAGAAAATTATGGTTGGAAGGGACCTCAAGAGGTCATCTAGTCCAACCCCCTTCTCAAAGCAGAACCATCCCCGACTACATCATTCTAGCCAAGACCTTGTTGATCTGGGCTTTAGAAATCTCCAAGGATAGAGATTCCACTACCTCTACGTAACCTGTTCCAGTGCTTCACCACCCTCCTAGTGAGAAAGTTTTTTCCTATCCAACCTAAACTTCCCTTGCTGCAACTTAAGCCCAATGCTTCTTTTCTGTCATCCTTGTTCTGCTCCCTGTACTCCAGGTTCAAACACTGGAAGCAAAGTACAGTTCCAAATCAAGATTCAAAGGACCAGCATCCAAAGTCAGGCTGCTATTTATTAACTCGTGCACTCATGGACATAGTAAATTCTAAGAGGTCAGCCACAATGCAAAGCACAAATATTGTGACCTAAAGACCCCTCAGTAAGACAAAAATTTATTTCAGGCTGTAATGGGTGCACCTTCTTCTAAACCCTATGGGAAAAGAAAAGGACCAGGCTTGAGGAACAGTCCCAGAACTATTTCTCTCATCTTTATTTTTGTAACATGTAGACCTGAGGGAAGAAACTGTTGACCAATGGCTTTCTATCAGTACGGATAAAAATCAACAATAACACATAAATAAATAAATAAATAATGGAATAATAGAGGTGCACCAACATACTGGTCCCATATCGGATTGGCACTGACATAAGGAAAATTAACAGTACCAGCAATCAGCTTTTTTTGGGCTGATATAGCCGATAATGTTGCCAATAAATGCCATTGTGCATGTGTGTAGGTGCAGAGCAGCATACAGACAGCCAGGAGCACAGCCCGCCAGCACGGAGAGCAGCCAGGTCCGGCTGGCAAGTCGGTTGTGAGGGAAGGGGCATCGGGGGGGTGGAGGGGAGCAGATCACAGCCCCAGCAGTGGGGGAGGGAGTGGGGCTAGGGTTGGGACAGGGGCTGCACACCTGTGATGGGTGCAGGACAGTTCCATAAGTGGCTCATCTGAGGGGTGTGAGGGGGTGGCTCCCACCACTGCATACACCTTAGAAGAGCATGGGGGGGCATGCCCCCAGATCTGCACACGGTGTGAAGCCGGCCTGCCACTACGGGCTGGGGCCAGGAAAGCGTTGGATCTTCCTGGTGAGGGGACTGAGCCAGGCTATGCTCAGGGTAGGCAGTGGCACCAGAAGAGGTTATGGCAAATTTTGGGGTAGCTGCAGCCCACCACAAGCAAAGCCTGGCCCAACCCCCGCTCCCCCCCCCCAGGGAAGAGCCCAGCGCTGGCCCCAGTCCACAGTGGCAACTCATCCTCACCCCGCACGCAGATCCAGGGGCACACCTCCCTCACGACCTCCCAGGGCGCACACAGCAGCAGGAGCCGCATCCCAGATGAGCCCTCGTGGCTCCATCCCAGCTGTACAGCACATGCCCCTACCCAAGCTCCACTCTCTTCCTCACTGCAGGGGCATCAACCTGCCCCTCCATGCCCCTTCCCTCCCACCTCGCCCCTTCCTCCATAACAGACATACCAGTGGGACACCACTCTGCAATAGGGATTAAAACTTCTGCTTATATACTATTTGAGACAATATATCCATGTAACCTTTTTAGAAATTATATAAATAGGTCACAACAGGCCATGAGCTATATTAGAGGCCACATCTTATGGGGTTCCTGTATAAATTAGTGAAGATTAAAGAAAATCATTCTACCCAATGGGACTCAGTCCTCAGTCTAGAACATCCCATTAAGTTACTAAATGTTATAGCATCTCCCACCTTTGTAATGCTTACTTTCAGTTTTCAAACTGTGGATTTGTCTCTCCAGAGATCATAGGCAGAGAAGGTTCTTTGGGTAGATGTGGTATCTTTTATTAGACCAGCTAAATAGTTGGAAAAATTCTTCTTTGCAAGCTTTCAAGCACAAACACCCTTCTCCAGGCATAGGGAGAGTTTGTTGCCTCCAGAGATAACATCTTTGTTAGTAGCTGTATATGGAGATGACAGATAACAGACCTAATTACCCTTGTCTCTCTGCAAGTTTGTATACAACTTCAAGCCCTTACCTTTCTCTAACAATACAGTCTCTATACACAGTCAAGCCCCTACCTCTCTCTAAAAGTACAGTCTCAAGACATTAAATGAATAAAGGATATCAAACAACAAGAATGTACTTTTTGTATAAAACAATATTAAATCAAATCCACCCTGCTTTGTATAGTCCAATAAAAAAGTTTTTATATGCCAATGTCTATTAATAAACTAGGTCTTAAAATGGAGATTTGTCAGAGACAGACTGTAGGTAAGAGGAGGAAGGGTGCCGCTCTTCCATAAAGTTAGCAACTGACAGTACTGTGACTGACTAGAAAGTATAACGCTAACAAAAAAACTGAAACAAAAAAACAATCAAATAGGCTTACCCTTCTCAACCTTGGACTCCTTGATTTCTAAGGAATTAAGGGAAATTCACGGAGCTCAAAGATATTAAAATATCGTACCTTCAGACTCCCCTCACCTTGCTTTGAAAAGATTGTCTTTGTTTAGATTTATATCGCACCCTACTCAGAAAGTCCCAGTTGGTTACAGTGAACAGAGTAGCCAAGGGTGCCTGCAACTGACTGACAGCTCAGTAGAACATTTGCTAGGCAACAAGAACCGGAATTCTAATGGCAAAACTACAGGCAAAAGTTTAAGCAGCCTAAATGCCTATGAAATCTATGAAAGGACAATTCATTTAGCAGTGGAAAGTCAATCCTTCTAGCCCACTGGTGCTCAACCTACAGGCCACTGGCCAAATATGCACCAACAAGCCATTTCATCTACCCCAGGAGTCTCACCAGGTGTCAAAAAACTTGGCAGCACTAAAGTAGTGGCAGAGTTAATTGCAGCTCCCCTGCTGCCAAATGTTCAGACCCCTGTGAAGCTCCATGGGCTGGATGACATGGCTCTGCATGCTAAATAATGCCACTATGCATGTGCATGAGGCCAGGGCACGGAGTCACTTTGACCAGATTCACCCAGAGACCAGCCCCACACCACTCATGCAGCTGCAAAGCTGGAAGGTTGACCATCACTATTCTAGCTGCTCCCAGTACAACACTGACTGTTAGCTGTTAAGTAGCCATGAAACTCAGTAGGTCCTGCTCATTTCAAAATTAGAGGCCTATGGTAACCTGACAAACAAGGTAACAAGGCTAATGAGGGGAGGATAGTCTTACTTGCCCCAAGTGGCCCTGAACCCACCTCCCCTACTCTAGCCTGGCTCCACTGGACAGGCAGTGTGGGGTTGTTTCTACCATAGCAAAGCCAGGTGGGGGGGCACCATTCTGGCACCCCCCCCTTAAGTTGGCATCTGAAGCTGGTACCCTCTCACTCCCCCCCACCCCTCCGTATCTTACACTGCTGGACAGGAGCAGGGGCACGCCTGAGGAGGTTATCTAAAAGGGTACTTGATACAGAAAAGCTTTTTCAAAAGCACTCAACCATATAGTTGGTCCAATAAAAGATATCACAAAAATCCTTGCCTGGCATACATTTCCTGGATCATCATAGGTACAACACCACTGCATCCCTACTACAACATATGTTAAGGATATTTTCCTTGTTATATAAAAGAGATTTCAGAACTTGCTTTATACAAAGGGGGGGGGAATGAAAAACATGCATCTGCAAGTCACCTCACCACCAAGGTAAAAATGGTTGTTTTTCTAAAATGGTTGGTTTTCTAAGTTGTTTGAATAGAATCAGTTGGAGATGTTTCCTCCAGCATCTCTAACTCAATAAATGGTGGATGCCAGAGAAGGTATTTAATATGGAACAGATCACTCTAGAGATATCTGATTTAGCGCTCTTCCTCTGTAGCATCCACACCTGCCACTACTGAAGACAGAATGCTGGGCTAGATGGACCACTGGTCTGACCCAGTATGGTACTTACATTCTTAATTCTAATGTTTACAGCCTTCAAGCTTTATCTGATTTAATAAGCCTATATTATTTAAAAAGTAACAGTTTTTGATGGTTTGACTGACAGTACAGTTTTATCATCCAAGCTGAGTAAAACAAAACATATGGTAAAACACAAAGCAAAAATACTGGATCTTCTTATAACATAATTGTATCGAGACATTCTGATTCAATACCCAGCTGTCAGGTTAGAGCAGTTCATATCTCTTCTAATTTTAGCACACTGGTAAGTGTTTTAAAAATATGTCACGTCACCATTTCCTAAATTATTTTTGACCTGATGCTTTCCCATGGTTTTTACAAGATCTCAGTGACTAAGGGTTTGACTTGAAGCCTAGGTCAAGTAAATGGAAACACTTTGCCACAAAAATAGAAGTACATCCATTTTAAGTCCATTCCTACTTTCAAATACATATTACAGACTAACACTTGAAGAGTCCGTCCATTTAAATCCTACATATTTTTTAAAATACAAGTGTATTAGCAGAATATTAGGAAAGTATGGTTTTTAGGATAAGACCATCTCCCCTCCTCAAAAGTTTTATTTAGGATACCTACTCCCTATAATGACAAACAAAGGACTACAAAAAAAACAAATTATCAATACGTCTCGCAAGGCAGGAAAAGGCAACCTAAATTCTGCAACTACTTCCTTCAACAATGTTCACTGAAAAAACCAAGAGCATTTAAAAGGGTAATTTTTTAGTGCACATTAATTTCATAAAAACAAATATAACATTTAGTAACTTAATTGGATAAAGAGATCCAAAATAAACTATTACAATAGTATTTATTCAGTGTTCAGAGAAATTCTGAATTTGCCTCTGTAGTAGGAAATAAATAGGCTGTCAAGTCAGGCTTTCACTTAAAAGTAAATATTTGACTCTCCAACCTTAAGAAATGGTAGTCATTTTATATTTCATTTTATTTTTTAAAAATACACACACTGAAAAGCTCAAGAGAGACATTCATGTGGAGCCACTGCGACCTCTTGTACATCAACATCATCACTGGAAACTGCTTCAATTAACTAAGTAACTGGTAGGAGTAAAAGACTCCTCCTTTCCACATTGCCAACTACTGTGAGGAAAGCAAAGACATTTTACTAATGGATTTCACAGCTGTTTGGAAAGCCACAGAGATTAAAAAAATACGGGGTTCAGGTCCATGTATTCATTTCTTAAGGTTACAGGCCCTTCTGCCTCAGCCTTCCTAGTATGTGCCTATTTCTCCACCACAGTTGCTATTCCTGCCCCTCCCCTCTACTCATCAGGCTCCTATTCACACGCATAGTTTTTGTTCCTAATACAAGCTCCCATTTCTTGCTGTTCCCATTTATTCCAGCGAACTGTACCCTCTTTTGCTCCACTCTGGCTAGGCACAAGTGTGTTAGGAGTGGCATTTAATGCACTTGAAACAGTTCTCTAGTTCCACTGCCAAGCATCACAATGTTGCCCCAGGTGAAGTAACTGCAAGAAAATTCCTCATTGCTGCCCAGTCCCAGTCCAAAAGTAACATGATACATCAGAAAGCTTGACATTTATGGAAGATACTCAAAATGAACCAAAGTTTTTAGCCACATCTCTAAAGATGTTAACTAATAGTGCTGTTACATTTCTAGGTATAGTCAATATATTAAACAGAAGTTTTACCTGAGTTTTCAATAAAGATGAAACACTGGCCATGGAGGGGAAAAAAATAAAACGGGTAGACAGCTAATGGGAATTACTGCATGAAATGGAAGCAAAAACTAAAAGAGCTTAGTGCACTCAAATTGGGAAGACCAGATAATTTATTTCTATCTGAGAACTGAATGAACAGACATGAAATTTCAGGTCTGGTAGCAAGCATTTTTACTAAATCTGTAATGGGTGGTTGCTATATGACTAGTGAATAAGTAAAGTACTTGCAATTAAGAAAGGGAAAAGAAGTGATCCAGAGAACTACAGACCCATTAGTCTGACCACAATAACATGCAAGGCTTTAAAATAAATTTGGAAGGAAAGAATAGAGACACTTGAGATTAATGGAAAACAGGATAGAGTGCAATGCCAGTTTACCAAAGGTCTATGCTAACTAACCAGATAACTAATAACAACCTGAGTCACCCAACAACTCCAGGCTCATCTAGACGTCATTGCTTTCTTGCACTCTTGATTGTCTGGCTTTTGTCCTGGATTTAAGCACCTGAACTGTGCTCATGACTTTAGTCAATAATCGTTGCCTGGAGAGCAATAGGGAAAATTGTGCCCTGCAGAACTTACTCATAAGAAAGTAAATCCAATACTGGGTCAGATCAATGGTCCAGCTAGCCCTTTACCCAGTCTCCAGCAGTGGCAAAAGAGGGTGCTATAGACCGGGAAAGACTAAACCAGATAGCTCTAGTTACCTATCCCCTATTCAGTTTCCTTCCTGGCATCCACTGTTATAGGTTTAGAGATCCCAGAGGAAACATCTCCAACCATTTTTCATAACAGCCATTAACAGATCTATCATTATTAATTTATTCTATCCCTTTTTAAACCTGGCTATATAATATGCCTCCACCACCTCCTGTGGCAATGAATTCCACAGCTATGCGAGAGAAAGATTTCTTAAGGTGATATCTTTTATTGGACCAACTACAGAATTGGGATAAAGTATGTAGTTGATCCCATAAATCACCCAAAGAAATCCTTGCTTCTCAATTTTTGGACTACCATGGCTACAACAGTCTTTTCCTACTATAACAAATTAACGCGCTGCATACTCCATCTTTAAGCAGCCTTTGATACAGTTGACCATGAAGGTGCTGACAGAGGATATTTTCAGGATAGCTCTAAATTGGTTCTGCTCCTTAGCAGAGAAGTCCCAGAGGGTTATGATAGATGAATGCCTGTCATCCCCACACCTTTCCTGTGGGATATCCCAGGGGTCCCTCTTGTCTTCCACTCCTGTTCAATGTGTATATACAGCCACAGGCAAGAAGGTGCATAGGTTTGGCATGAGGTGCCATTAGTATGCCAATGACACCCAGCTCCACCTCTCCTTCTCTTCTGACCCTGGGGCCCCATACTCAGTCCATTCCCAGTGGGAACTGGATGCAAGTGAACACATCAAAACTGAATCCAAACAAGACAGAGGTGATAGTTAAACCTAGACATCTTCTAGGGCAAACCACACGACTTAAGAGGACTGGGACACCTACAACTGATGGGGCCAGGCCTCCCCATGTCACTCAGGTTCACAGCCATGGAGTGCTCCTGGATCCTCCACTGTAACTAGATCTTCAGGTGGCAGTCAAGGCTAGGAGTGCCTTTCACCAACTCCATTTGTGATCTTTTCTTTCAGACTCTGATGTGGCCACCATCATCCACACTGTCTTAAGCTCAAACTACTGCAATGTTTTCAAGGGTAACCCTGAGAAAAATACAATACAGAAGCTGCAGCTAGGGCACAGTGCATCATCCCACCTTCTGACAAGGGCAGGTTGCCAGGAGCACCATCTGCACTGACTTACAATCACTTTCTAAGCACAGTACAAGGTGCTAATTTTGATTTAAAAGCCCCTATATGATCTGGATCCTACACACCCAAGGGACCACCTTCTCCCTTATGTCCCACTATGATCCCCACAGTCAACTGAATCCCAAAAGCTGCAGTTCGCCTAGACATCTATCTTCTAGAAGCACAACAGGCCGTTCCTATTTGGGCAGACATTTAGCAACCAAGGGTAGGCCAAAATGCTTAGCTGGTCTCTGCTTGATTTTGTTATATTTATTCTACTTGCCCTTTTTAAGTTGTTCCATTTCTCTTACTATAAGCTGCCCTGAGTCTTTGTTGGAAAGGGCAGCATATAAATTGCATAAATGATTTTTTTAAGCAAGTACATCAACTTGGACTTCAGTACAGTTTTTTTAATACAAAACAGCACTGGAAGTTACTAACAAAGAAACAGATCAAAAGTAAAGAAGTAAGGAAGGAATAGGCTACAGTGGAACAGGTAGCAATGAACAGGGAAATATCACATTTAAGAGAAGTTTCTATTGGAACTCCTCAAACACCTTGTTTATATTTTCATTAACAAATTTTGCACAGACAGCTGAAGTATTTGCATAAATACCTGCAAAGTTAGATGGTATGATAAACAAAGAAAGACCTAGATATCATACTGAGAGCTGGATGACCTTGAGGACTGACCTTACACACATAGAAGAAAATTCAAAAATACAAAGGGCAGCAATTGAAAATTAATAAAAACTTCTGCTATAAAAAGAACTTGTCAGCTGGGAACAGATGAGGAATAGAAGGACCTTGGTAAAATAGTTGATCACAGAATGGCCACTGAATCACTAGTTGATCAGAGATGCCAATGTGATGCAGCTATGAAAAGGGCAATGCAATCCTCAGATGTATCAGACACATGTCCTGTAGAGATAGGAAAGCATTAATGCCACTGAAGGCACTGGTAATATCTAGAATACTGCATATACATTCAATCATTAAAATTCAAAAAAGAATTCAAACTGGAACAGAAGTAGGAAAGGTCTTCTAGGATGTTAAGGGGAAAGGAAAGCCTATTTTGCAAAAGGCAGTGAAAAAAGCTCAACTCTATAAATAGCTAGTTTCCCTCTGTTTGTCCCGATAGATTAAAATACTTCAGGGAGATAAGGATCTATGTATGCCAAAGGACTACCTCCAGGCTACACACCCTATACCAGGAGTGGGCAAAATGCAGGCTGCGGGCTGTATATGGCCCGTGGGGCCCCTAAAAAAATTTGGAAAATTAATATTTATCTGCCCCTGGCTGCCTGTCATGTGGCCCTCGATAACTTGCCAAAACTCGGTAAGTGGCCCTCTGCCCAAAATAATTGCCCACCCCTGCCCTATACCTTTTGTCATGGAACACAACTTGCCAAAAACTGGTGCCAACTTGAGGACAGCTATGAAAGGGTTGACACTGGACCGAACTCCCTTCTGCTTCCTGACAAAGACAAAGAAGCAAGCAGCCATCTTGCAGCAGTGTCTTTTTCCTGCTGTACCATGATGTAGTGAAGTTCTGGTGAAGAAAATCAGCCTCCTTGCTTAACACACTGCAATTCTGGAAGGTTAAGTTGGGGGGGAAGGAGGGAAGATACACATATGGTATGCGAGTAAATACAGTATTCAAACAAACTGTTAGCCTACCCTAAATACAGAAATCTAGATTTGAAAATACTCTCCAGGTAGAAACAGCTTTGTATTACTGCAGACTGAAGTATAAAAACCCCTGGTGATTTGACAGGTCTCCCTTGCTAAGAGTTCTTTTCACTATAGGGGAGACAAAGTAAATATAAAGTTCTAGATTCCTCTGGCCAGCAAGAAAGAATGTCCTTCAGCAGCAAAGACTTAAACAAGAGAGAAAGTTAGACAGCCATCCTATTTGAGGTTCCTGAGCAAGTGAAAGGGATGACCAACCATACTACGGAAACTACAGAATGAAGCCTGTAAAAGTTGGTACTTATCAAAGAGAAGTCTTTGACACCCGAATTCCCTGACACAGTGACAGGGAAAGAGAAAAAGCAAGAGAAAGAAAGGTCACATCACAGAACTGTGAGGCTCAGAGATATCAAATGTAATCTGCCAAAAGAAATTTATAAACCAGAACCTGGGGACTATGAAACCATCTAAAACGTGCTGCTCTCCCCCTCTCAGAGTAGTAACAACATAACAATAATACAATAAAATCAAGAACTGCTAGGGGAGGTAGCCTACTGCCCAATTCTTTTGCCACATACAGCAAATCAATCTGAACAAGTATTAAAAAAAAGTATGCATCCTTCTAATCTTATGAAAGTAACAGCAGTCATGAGCAATGGAAGTTGTATGAAAAATTACTTTATCTTCTCATGGTTAAAAGAAACAAACACTTCAAAATAAAAGAAATGGAAATAAAACAATTTTAATGCATAGTACTTGAAAAGTTTAAATATTTGTCATCTGTGCCATATAGCTCTTTCAAATAAGGAAGAGTTACAACTTAAGTCACAACCTACTGCTGTTTTGAAAATAAAACAAAGAGCTAAAATTTTATAAATTTCCAAACTTGCAAGTAAGGGGAGGAAAAAGAATGAAGCAGTAAGTTAATTACAACCTAAGATGACTCGCCATATGAGACAGGAATTGCTCATACCTCAACATAAAACTAAATCATTACAATTAATGCATATATAAACCAAAATCCACCCCTCCAAAAAAACCAAGCCCTCCCCAATGATTAATCAACTATTATCTAGTTTCATTATTAATAAATAATAGCTATTAAACAATTATCCTGCTTTCAGTGCTTCCTATCGAAGGCAATATTATACACATGTAAAACAACTGTTCACAAACCAAACATGCCCATCTCCATGTCATTAAACTATTTATATTTCTGTGGCCACTTATTTTCTAACTGCTTAGAGAAAACAGAACATTAACCATAATCCTTAGCTTCTACATACAAAGAACAAGTTAAATGTTATATTCAAACTGAGTGTGAAGTCACATTTGCGTTCCTAACATCCAGGGGCAACTGTAAGACCCTCAAGTACAGAGGCTGGGAACTTACAACTAGACAAATTTCCTATTCTGAGATGACCCTGCCGGAACAGTACAGGCCAACTTCGGAACAGTTCTGTGCCAACAGTGTAGTAGAGCAGATCATAGCCAACATATTCAACTTTATCTATGACTAGCCAATTGCCCATCAAGGATGACGGGGGGGGGGGGGGGGGGGGGGGGGGGGCAGGGGAGAACGGGGCACGCGCAGGCGGGGTGGAGCACTGTCACCCACCACTCCATACCATCACTGCCTCTCAAGAGCATAGTGAGGGCTGCCCCACCATCCCCCTCCACCAGCACCCTGCACCACCACTGCCTCCAGGGCTGCTGGCCTCGCCCCACCCCAACCCCCGCCTTGCCATGACAGCAGGGATGGAGCAGAGGGGGGTGAGTGGGAGAGGCCAACTGGCCTTCCCCCCTCCATCATGGCAGCGCTCCACACCAATTGGCTGTTTCACTAATCAATCAATCAGAGTACTCCAAGACTGTTGTGGACAGGCAGACAATGCCATTTATTATATAAGAACTGTCTTCAAACACAATACTAAACCATATTTTCCATAACAATAAAATTTACTAGAGAAGTCTCAAAAAGTTACTTAAGTTTTCCAAAAAAGTATAGCTTCAAAATAAATGTCTTCCTAACTATGCGAATCTGCAAATATCTAATGGGTACAAAGACCTACCTATATTGTTTGTGCTGGCCTGCTGGCCCTTTAATCATCCACAGACTATTCAAATTGGGCTAAATACTGAATACCGTCATTCAGAAAGCTCCATTAAAAAAAATTAATGTTCCCCTTTATTCAAATAAAGTTTTTTTTAAATGTCATTCAGGTCAATATAAACACAGTCAATACAAACTTTAATTCAAGGGAAACAGGTGCTACAAAGGGCAACGTTACTAAGATGATACAGTCAGAGAAGAGTAGGAATGGAAGGGACCTCAAGAGGTCATCATTCCAACCCCCTGGGTCAAGATGCCCATCTAAACCATCCTAAAGAAGTACTTGTTTAACCTATCCTTAATTGTTTATGAATATTGTTTGTCCAGTGTATCAGGCAGAATGCATGAAAACATCAAGGACATCCTAACTTGCTACAGGTAAAGAGGGGAAGGAGGACACTACCAATGTCCTGTCACTGCGAAGACAGGAAGCAGTTTGTTAAAATACATTTGAGAGATCTGGGGAAAACTACATACCCTCTGCTACAGAGGAAAACAAAAACCCTCAGTCTGACAACAAGACCACAGGATAAAATTCCTTCCTATTGCCAAAGGTGACAACCAGCTTGTGAGCAGGGAAGCAAGACCCCCTCGCCAGAAAACTCCAGGGATGGGGAGAGCGTTCAAGTCCCAGCAAAAGCTTCAGCACACCCCCGTCAAAATTACTAGCCTTGGTTGTAGCCAGCACCCAATGCTTCTGATGAAGGCAAAAAAAGAAAAACGAAAAACCGTAACACGAATAACAGGAAGGGAAAAAAATTCTGGCTCCATGTGACAATCAAATCCCAGAAACACGGAAAACCAAACATGTATTTCTGTACTGCAACCTGGGAACTGCAAACACAATTCCACACGCTACTAGAGAATGAAACTCCTTTCTATTATCCTGTCATACATTCTATCAACTTGTCCTCTCTCTCCAATCTTGTTTCATTAACCAAGCTCATTGAGCAGCTCTATTTCATTCTTCTGCTGCTGAACATGGTCCACTCCAATTTCCAACGTACGTGCAGGGGTCTCCTGGATTTCCAACTAATGCTATTCACAGCACAGTCCAGACATTGCTACTCCTAAATCATGCAAGTAAAGCTTATCCAGGCTCTTCTTGAACCCCACCCCCCAGCGAAGATTACACAATTTCCCTAGGTAGTTATTCCACAGCCTCAGTATTCTAATACCGTGGACATTTTTCCTTAAATCTAATCTAAACTTACTAATTCAAGCCACTGCTATAAATCGTACTCTGTGGAGCAAGGGAGAAAAAGGTGTTCTCTTTCTTTTTGACAGCCATCCAGATACTTAGCCTGGTATCTTGTCCCCTCTTGTCTTTTCTCCTTGCTGAATATGCTTATTTCCTTTAACCTCTCTTAGCATGGCTTGCCTTGCAGGCCCTTTCATCATTTATCACTCATCTTTGGAACCTTGGTAACTTCTCCATGTCCTTTTTAAAACAGAGCTCAAAACTGCACTCAGTACTCTAGATGCCATCTAACCAGGGCAGAGTAGAGTAGTATTATCACCTCCTTCATCCTACACATAATACTCCTGCTGATGCAGCCCAAAGCTGAATTTGCCTTCTTTGCAAATGCATCACTGCAGACTCGCACTGAGTCTGTGATCCACCAAAACTCCAAGATAATTCTCTACAGAACTGCCATACAGCTAGTTATCACTTATTCTGTATTGGTACTTTTGATTCTTCTTCCCCAAGCATAGCAGCTTGCATATGTCAGCACTGAACTTAATCCCACTGGCGCTATCCCAGCTTTCCAACCAAAATCCTTCTGAATTCTACTCCTATCCTCCAGTGTGGCTGCAATCCTTCTCAGTTTTGTGTTGTCTGCAAATCTGCTCAGGAAACTCTATTCCAACATCCAAATCATGAATAAACACACTGAACAGCACTAGATCCAGAACAGAACATTCATAGGAGGTTTTGAATGGAGTCCTATGCTGACCTGGATCCATTTACAGTTGTCCTTTGCTTAATGCAGCTAAACCAGGTGTCTATCCACCTGTGTTGGTAATTTTTGTCTAGCCCACATTTCTCCATGAGTACAAGTCATGTGGGACTTTGTCAAAAGCCCCACTGAAGTTAAAATGCATTATAACCACTATATTCCCTTCATCCACCCAACCAGTTACTGTCAAAAGGAACAAACCATGTTTGGCAAATGCACATTAGCTACTCGTGTTCAGCCTTTCATCTTCCAGATGTTTTCAAATGTACTTCCCTATGATTTGTTCCAGTAACTTCCCACGTATTGAAATCAGGCTAGCAGACCTTTGACTTATCTGTGTAGTAACCAAAAATAGACTTCAGTCACTCAAGATGTACTATCTATAATACATCTTTACACAGCCTTGCAATCAGAGCAACTGATGTGCATTTCCAAATACTGTAAACAAAATGTTAAATTTCAGAGCACAGCTGTCACAGACAAGTATCCAAAAAAAGTACTGCAGGGTTCTCTGCTTACCATCCAAACTTCCATGATAGTTAAACAATTTGTAAGTATATGGAATTGCCCCTGCTCCCTCCTCGAACTGCCAGGCCTGCAAACTGTAGTAACTTTAGTAAGCCAACTTTAACTTTTCATGCCTGTCATGTCTGAATTCTACCCGTCAGTTAGCGTGCCAATGCCAGCAAAGCAAAAGACCATTATAACTTAGTAAGGACGCAGGCCATAAAGACCCCTCAGCACTAGTAGCCTTTATTTCTTTGCTGAGGGAAGCATTGCAGTTGGAGTTTGTTAAAAGTTTGTTCTCCATACTTAAGAAGCTTGTTGTCTGCAATGGTAAGAATTGCAGGTGCCAATCACGTTTGACCTTTTGAACCTGCTGAGGGCAGTAAAGTAGGTCAGCTGAATAATGCATCTAGGTCAGATGAATATGCATCTAGGTCACTGGTGTAAGAATGTAATTGGCGGTCAGTAAATATTCACAATTGGCATGTAGTGATTGGTCGCCGCTGACTATAACTAAGACCAGATTCCCACCATTAAGCGGAGAATCTGCGCACACCAAAGAGACACAGTCAACAGATTGGCCACCTGCAGACCTCTTCTCCCCGCCAGCCGATCTTCAATTTGGCGTACTTCGTTCCTCACCAGTTCGTCTGTTCTTCTCGTCAAAGAGCTCTCGGAAGTTTGTTGATTGAAAGTGGATTATAGTTTCTCCCTGTGTGAGAGCTGTTGACCAGTTCTGGGACTATTGATTCCGGCAGCCGCACCTAGCCTCCGGGTTAGAAAGCACGGGCTCAGCTCAGGAACCCCATGAACCACCAGACCCCTTTAAATTGTTCTGTTTCATGCTGTAACTGAACAAGCCAGCTCTCCTGCCTACGCTGCGACCATCGGTAGCGTAAGTACAATAAACCTTTCATACAACCAATACACTTCAAGCCGCCTGACTCCTACTCGCCGCTACTCCCCACATGTCCAGTCACGTATCCCTTCTGTGCCAAGCCAGACATGCCAACCCAGGCTCGCAGGTCAAGAGTACACCGGTTACAAGGTGCGACAATGCCCAACTAAATGAGAAAGGAACTTCAAGATGAATTATGCTTCTACACATTAGCAATGCCACCACCTTCCATATGTTTGCAGATGAACTGAAAATACAGCTTTGTGAGCAACTAATACTCAATTACAAAAATAAGGTCTTGTACTCTCTTGTGCTGTGCTAAAAATATAAAAAACCCCTCAAAAAGAAATATGTATTTCTTTGACTATACATAGGAAGCAAGACTGATCAAGCATAAGCTAATGCTGCTTTTTAATGCCTCATTAAAAAAAGAGGCTTTAAATAATATGTATTTTAAGTTGGGAGAGTAAAAATATTCCAAAAAGCATGTACTGACTACTTAATTAAGGCTCATTAACTTACCTTCTTATCTTCTTTTACTTTGTGCGTTTTCTTCTTCATTTTTTTCTCATCTAATTCTTGATCTGAAGTTATAGCTGGGTTATCAATTCCACCTTTCCATGTTTCTACAGGTGAAAGAAGTGGATCTTCTTCACTTCCACGATGTCTTCCTTTTCTTTTTGTTTTAGACGTGGTAAACGCTTCATCATCACTTGCATCTGAATGTGTTCTCCTATAATAAGATTTGGCTTTGCTAAACAATGTCTTAGATTTATATTTGTATTTTGAAGGTCTTCTTTCCCCATGACTCTTAGACAGTCTATCAGAAAACCCGTTTTCTTCATCTCCTTGGGCATTGTTTGTAACAAATGAGTTTCTAACTTTAATAATACGATTCTGACTATCATCAGGTACAGCATAAATGTCATCAGTGAAGCCTTTGTGTTTGAAAATAGTGTCAATAGGTTCGGCATAATTATCAGATTGGTCTAAATCTTCTGGAGGTGCTGCAGGCACTCGAGAAAGTTGTTTTTTGGGGTTTTTACCAATGCCTGCCTCAATTGTTTTTAGAAGGTTTGGATCCAATTTTTTCACATTTGTCTTGGGTACAAGGGGCTTAGGTTTTATAGGAGGAGGCACTTTATGGTTGCGCTCATGGTCATGGCAGTTGAGTGGTGTGCTATGAACAGGATACTCATTTCCTTCCAAGTCCAAGCGATATTTTGAACGATCGCTAGGTGTTGGGAGCAGCTGCACATCATCACCAATTGGACTGTAAGGTGGTGGTGCTTCAGTATCATCTTCTGAATCCGGATAGTAATTATAAGCAAGAGAACTTCCCCTGGGAGACTGCAGAAAAACATCTTCACTTGCATGTGTTGATTCCCTGGTGCTATCAGACATGTAAGAATTTTCAATCATGTTTTTCTTCTCCAGTACATCACTGAAGAACAATGTGAAAACTTCAGTTTGACGATGATATTGAGACAAAGAATATAAAGCAGTAAATTTAGCAGAAATCTCTGTTGCTATGTGTTCTCCTTCAGTCATTAACTCCTTAATAGCTTCATTCTCAAAAAAATCTGCCTGGCTATCAGTAACAGCCACCAGCTGGACAGGAATAGTATCTTGTACTTCTGAAAGAAATGCCCGAAGCATTCCCATGGATGCCTTCCTTTTAGCAGAGTAAACTAGTATGTATCCATGAACTAATTCATCCTTTCTTACACCAATTGAAGAATGATACGATAATATTGTTATCTGTATTCGCCTCCTTTTTTCACCTATGATTTTATCAAGCATTAAAGAGTTATTTTGGCCAGCTTGAGCAGCACTACAGGAGTGAGAGTCAAGGAAAGGTGAAAGAATAAGATCCACACTAAATGGATCTCCACACATGGCACACATCACAATTCTCAAGTCAGCTTCTGACAGATCTTTGATGGTAGGAACAGGGCTCACAACATCAAAATTATGCTTAACTGCTTCTAGCACTCCCCTCAAAGATTGCTTTATTTGAGTCTCGTTAAATTTACGGGGATATGTACCAGCAGGCACATCTACAAAAGGACACTGCAATTTGTTGGCTAACTGTTGACCCTGGTGCCTCAGAATAGGTAGATTCTTGCTAACACTGTCTCTCTGATTAGCCAATATTAATGTAAATGGAAGATTAGCCATATACTTGTCTCTCCTTATCTGAGATGCTTCAGCCCTAATTTTTCCAATGCATTCTCCAATAAAATTGAGCGATTCAATAGAGTTGAACACACAGAAACATCCATGTGGTTTAAAGGCAGAAGTCCATAGCTGACTTATAAGGTAAGGTGACTTTGCATCAACCGGCCTAAGGTCTAGTTCATATATTTTTCCATCTAAGGCATATTCATCATCAGTGGATTGTGTCCGAATTTCATTTGCCAACTCTTGTGCAAGGCCATCTTTACCCAAAATGAAAAGATTAACTTTATCAATGTTGGCAGTATCATGGTACAAATTTGAGCGACCATGGTCCAGCTGCAAAAGACTATTGGCAAGTAACTGTTCTACTTTAATGTCCATGCAATTTTGGCCACTGAGACAAGTTTCTTTAGTTGGATGATAAACAAATCCTATGTGTTTAAGCAAAAGAGATTCTCTATCAGGTGCAAGCTTCTGTAAAGCTTTGTATCTAGGCTCTTCACTTAGAACTGCATGAATTTCACTCATTTTGTCTGAGCTGGGTGTGGCATTAAGATCCAGGTCATAAAAGAGCTCAGAATGTTCAAAAAGCATCTCCTGAAACTCCTCTTTGGCTTTTTCAACTATCTCCCTCTGATGCCTACTATACACTTCTTTACTATCTGCATCAGTGATGTATTTGAATGCTTCATCCTCCATCACAAAACACATAACTTCTTCCCATGGCTGTCCAGGTGAAATGAACTGTATTTTCTCAAGAGTTTTTTTAAACTTCTCCTTCATTTCAACCCTCCTCTTTTCAGATACAAGATGCTGTACATGGTTTTGATAAACTTTTTCAGCTTCTAATGTACTAAGGAGATCAAATGGGATCCTCCTATCATTCACTTTATCTATATGGTCAGTTTCATCCCAAGGTGTTTTTTCTAGCACCACAAAACACAGTTGAAAATCTGGCCTTTTTTCCATTAACTTCAAGGCTTCTGACCAGTTCAAGTGTTCAATTTCATCAAGATTGGACAAAAGTGTGTTAAGAGTTCTTGGTAATGCATTAATATATTCCTCTCTTCGTTTTTTAATATGCTCCTGTTTAAGTTGTTCTATGTGCTTTGAAAATGTGTTTTTGGCCTTTTTTGTTCCCTCCAAATTTATGTACTCTTCATAATCAGGATGATTCTTCAGTTTATTACTAACAGTTTTCCAAGTTGCATGATAGTCTCTCACAGTTTGCACAAGTTTTTCAAATTTATCAGTTGCCGTAACAACAAGTTGTCTCTGCGTTTTATAGGCATCCAGATATGGAATTATTTTAGGTTTACCACGAGTTTTATCCATCATTTGTACCAATGCAGTAAAACATGTCTCAACATTGACATTGAATCTTGCTGATGTTTCCACCACTACAAGGTTCTTTTTGTTAGAAGCAAACGCCTGAACTTCTCGAAGATAATGATCCACACACTCATCACATTTTGTTGCTGCAATTATTATAGATTTTTTAGATTTTGATAGCTGGATATAGAGATTATTCACAAATTTAAGTTGATCATCAAACTTCCTATTGCAACCTTGGCTTACGTCAATGCATAATAAAAACCCATCTATGCTTAATTTCCCTTCAGGCATTTGTTTTTGCTCAAAGTCTTGCTCCAAGCCAAGCTGATCTGTGCAAATGTACATTAATTTTTCTGCCGACTGTAATTTGGAGGCAGCTGCACGCTTTATGTATGGTTGTAAATTCGTACTCCGATGAGGCAAAAAAGTCTGATCATCAATGAACTCTGTCTGTTCAATTACGTGAATTTTGCATTCTATTCCATCCTCGCTGCTTTGTGTTACGTCACCCCAGTACAAAAAGTGATCATTATTAACAACTCGTCCTCCAAAGTCAATTGTGCTAAGCACAGAGGTATGCTCAGGGTAATATTCATCTGCTTTTGAACGAACAAATCTATTGCACAAACACGATTTTCCAACTCCACAATTACCTTTGTCTTTTTCAGTTCCTGATAGTCCAACAACACTAATAGCATAGGATGGGGGACGAGGCTCTTTGTTTTTTGCCATCATAACTTTCCTCTCATCCTTCTGCATTCATCAAGGTAATTGCATGTGGTTTTCATTCTGAAAAAAGTCTTTATGAATTGAAGTTGTATATCCCAGGTTACAGGATTGATATTCTGTTTTTCTTTCTTCTGCCCATCACCATGAGAAACTCAGATATTCAAGATTAAGTGGGTCATCTTCCTATAAGAGAAAAGAGATGATATTTCAATTTAATATTACCTTATGTTGCAATCTGAAGATTGGCCTGCCTGAAAACATTTCAGCTATAACTGTTACACTACTGTTAGGCATTAATGTTAACTGAAATTGAGAAAAATAATTTGCATTTTTTCCAATTTGCTGGCACCGTGCATTTAGCAGCAGTGTACGCATCTTCAGTTCTACTGTTTTCTTTATTTTGATCCTTTATGCATCTCAAGGCAAGAGAAACAATAAAAAAATCTCCATCTAAATTAGGATTTTACAAACTGTTCTCTATAGCCTTAATCCTGTATACACATATCTCACCATAGGAGTAGTTCTACTGCAGTTTTTAACACAAATAGTTATTCATGTGTGTGTACAAGTTTGGGCTTTCTGCTTACCAAAATTTTGATTTTACAAACATGGCAGGAATAGGCATGCTATTTCTTAAGTACATTTCAATAAGAAAATGGTTAAAAAACAGAAAAAGTATAAAAATCAAAAGCTTGCGACTATTACACATACTTAAACCCTCCCCACCCCCTAAAGAAAAAATAAAAAAATTAAATACAAACTAAATTTCAAAAGTTTCTCTTAAGGAGGACAAGTCATTCAACTAAGAGGTCAAAGAAATACAAATATTTAGGGGTGCACTGATAAAGATTTTCTTGGCCAATACCAACTTGATAACTGATTTACAGAAATGCAAACAGGCAGCATGAAAAGCAGCATCCTCCAGGTAAGTCTGTGGAGGGGAAGAGGTGTGGGGGGAAGGGAGAGAGCAGATCCAGGCCTCCATGGTGAGAGAGGGAGTGGGACAGGGACAGGAGCAGCTGCTTAGCCATGGCAGTAAATGGGACCCACAGCGGAGTTGCAGGTGGCTTATCTAAGGGATAGGCATCCCAGTACTGGTGGCACTTGAACTAAAGCTCACCACCACCATTTAAACACAGAGACGCTTTTAAACAGAGCGGAGCCAAAAAGGGTGAGGGCGGATCCAGGCTGCTTACTGGGGACTCAGGGCTCGGCTCTGCTGTCTTTGCCCCAGGGGTTCCTCATTGGCCATGCATCCCCAACCCACTCAGCAGCAAGAGGCACAACTCACCACCACCAGCACTGCTGGTCAGGTAGGGGATGCGTGGTTAACACAGGGCCGCTGGGGCAAAGGAAGCAGAGCAGAACGCCCTGAACCCATAGTGGGCACCCCACATCCACCCTGTGTACAAATCTGGGCACTGGGGACATGCCCCCCGCAATCTCCCCCAGTATCCCCAGAGCTGCCCCCCCGTGTCATCCACAGAGCTCCATCCCACACCCTGCCCTGGCCCCAAATCTCATTCACCGCTCTGGCTGGGTAGCACCCCCAGCTCCTAACACACTCCCTCCCTCACCATGGGGGCCTCAATATGCCAAACACACCCCACCCCACACTGATTCCCCTCCACAGACTTACCTGCAGGGCACTGCTCTCCATGCTCTCTGGCTGCATTCCTGGCCACATGTATGTGTGCAGCTGCACATATGCATGCTGCATCCAGGGGCCCTGGCCAGAAGGCCTATTAAATTGGTGGAATTATCGGCTACACTGGCCAAAAAAGGCCAATCATGGTAATTTTCCTTATATCGGTGCTGATTTGATATGACAGATATATCAGTGAACCTCTACAAATTAGTGTACAGAATTCTGAAGTGATACTTCTTACTACTGTAATACAATAAAGAGCAACTGTATTACTTTGTACCATTCACCTTCCTGATAGAAAAAAAACAAAGGTTTTGAAAGTAACCATAATACGGATACCCAAACTTCATTCTGGTTATTCTAAATTTGCAGTGATTTCTGACTCAAAAGCAATCATTAAGACCCAACTTTTTTGGCAGATAAAAAATTATAAGTTAGTAGTTATCTATTACATTTAAAGATCATGAATTTATTTGGACCTGGGAATCCAAAATACATTTGATAAATAATGTGGCCTAGTAGTTGTGATCCATTTTGATAGATTTCTATCAGAAAACAAGATATATTAGATAGCACTGTGAGCAGACTTTACATGACTATGGTTGGGCTAAAATACCATACTTCCATATGTATTAGGGCTCTATATCCTATATAAATAAATATAAATAAGTGCCTCTCTAAATAAGTAAAGTGGTAAGAAAAAAAATCTATTTGGGTTACAAAATACGATAGTCTAGTGTTTATATGTGAATTCTGTCATCAGAAAACCTAATTTATTCTTTTCATTTCTATCATTTCAGGAAATCCACCTCCAACAGTGCATCTGGATGAGATCTCCAGAGCATTTCTTCTACTAAAAAAGTGAAGTGTTTTGGCATTATAGATATTCCAAAATCTTCCAAAATGTAAGTCAATAGTTGTAAAATTAACATGCAAATATTACAACATATATTTTTTTTCAAATCAGGAAAACACCAATAAAAGGTATTATTACTATTAGTAGCTAAAGGCCTTGTTACACATTATGCTTTAAGCCACACACAAATGTTGACCAGCTTAGTGCTAGCACAGAGTTAAAAACCTTCTCTGTCTACCTCATCCCCTCCCCCCACTGCCACTGCCACCAGATGCTCCCACCAGCCGTAGCATGGCACTATGGGAGGAAACCAGTGGGGTGGCACAGTGCAATACTTGTGGGCCAAGCAGCAATGTAGCCATCATCACTTTATCAAGCCAGGCAGCAGAGCCAGCACCACAGCCTCCCCTGTAGTGCCCTCCACATCCTTGGAACCACCTCATGCCACTTTCTTCTCTCTCTTGCGTTGGGCCACACTCTGCCCAACCAACAGCAGCATCCTGGTGTACTGGCTTTGGCTTTCCATGCCTTACCCTCCCACTCCACCAGCCCTGCCCTGTCTCATGGTGTCACCATCTTCAGCTGTGTACAGAAACACCATATGGGGAGAGACCATTGCATCCTGGGATACTGGAGGACTTCAACTTGAGTGGCACAGCTGGGGGAAGTGGCCACACCTTAACAGAACAGTTGCAAATTTATGTGGATCAGAGATAATCCTGCCCAGTTTACACCCTGGAATGGTGGAACTTTGAGCTGGACAACAAGTGCTTTAAGGCATTTAAAGGTGTTAGCATGTTACATTAGGGATTAGCCACAAAGCCTTAAGATGTCAATATTCAAAAATTATTTTTGAGGGATTTCATATGTTGCAAACGAAAATAATACTATCAATATAGCTTCCCAATAACATCTACCTAAAAAAGTACTAAGCTGTTCAGAAACAAAAGATTTACATAAGCTAATTTTTCTAATGATACCAAGTAATGCAGAATTTAACAGCTTTCACCTACAGTATTATCCCAGCAATAATGCTGTCAATAAAAAGTGTAATTTTTTACACAAAATGTACATTTCATTACAAAAGGAAAGTAAACAAACTCAGCTTGGTTTATATATGACGCACTAACAAACATCTCTAGTCATGAAGCAGTACTATGTTAATAGGCTTTTTCAAATTAATAAAAAGTTATCCAATATGCACTTGTAGTTTGGGGCCTTATTTTTGAAAAAATTCAAAATCCTTTGTAACTGAACAGGAATCTGAAAAACATTTTTGAAATAGTCTAATGCTATTTGCCACCAGTCTTCAAAACACATTCAAAAACAGTAAATATTTAGGATAGTGTAAAATTCCTTCATGCTGGCTTATGCCCTTTACGACTCAGGGACTTCAGAACTAAAATGTTTCTCTCGGCTAAGCCACCTAGTAAAAGTAAATCCTTTGTGAATTACCAGTTCTATTACTACAAATAAAAGCAATTTTGTTTTTTTAAAAAACAAAGCACAGTTTAGTAATATAATCTGAACAACAATGAGAAGTTTAGTCAGCATTTTCACTATATATATATATTTTTTACTGTGATGCAGTAAGAATTCAAACAGACTATAAATTAGAATTCAAAGTCTTATTTATTTTTTTTAAAATACTTACTACCATAAAAAGACAAAATTTCAAATCCAATTAAAAGATTTAGTAACCACTCTCTGGATAGGTTGGGATATAAAATGATTTTAATATTACTATTATAGGTGCTCTGCATACCATAAAACCACACAGATTCAGTCTTAAATTTTTCATCTTTTATTTCCCCTGTGGCTGAGTGAAAGATGATACAGGCAGGAAAAACTGAATGTAAAAGAAATAGTAAAACTGACTGTGGCCAAACTGCTGGCAAATGAGAGGTAAAAATAAAACAGAAAAACATTCTTGTGTTTCTCTTATTCTTAAATTTAGAGTTACTCAAAATTCTAAAAGGTAAACATTTTCAAACATAATTGTGTGAGCAATTCAATTTGATGCATTCTTTTTAATTTCTACAACCCTTTTCTTTATGTATGCCACAACTCCTTTTTCCTACATTTGATCATGAGACTGCTGGGTTTAAAATACAACATCACTTTTAAAGCTCCACGCTTGGGCAAAATAAAAGAAAGTTACCTAAACACTTGTAAACATTTTGAGATTAAACACAGAAGAAAATGAAAGCAATCAGAAGGTTCTATAACTACAATGAACTAATTAAAATATATTCTGAATATCAGCAGAAAAAGTTTCTGAGACGTATTCAATTAATCAAAAATCTTCCAGTGGGGAAAGTTTAAAATCACACTAGCAGTAAATATTCTGAATGAAAAACTCACAATACACTGACAGGAAAATAGCCTAAATTACACAACAGGTCTTTTTCCCCACCGTGTTTTTTTTGTTTGTTTTTTTTTAATCAATCTCTTAGCTTTACATCTTCTTTACAGGCATTTTAATGTGTACCAACTGAATGGATTTGCTGTGTACAATAAAATGTTCTTTAAATAAATATGAATAATAATAACCCTGTTACAGAAATAAACTATATTACTCAACACAGACAAATTACATTAGATATCTCATTAGAAACTGAAATCAGTAAAAAATAAACAAACGCAAAAAGGTTTCCATTTTCCCCTCTTTTTTGTGGCTGTTGTGGGTTTGTAGTCTGCTTTCTTCTAAGATTTTGGGGTTGCTAATGAATCGCACCATCATATTGTTCCTATTTTTGCAACCCTATAGAAGGACTGATGAATTAAGTTTACTAAAGAAAAACATAATATTGTGAAGAGTTCTCTTGAACTTTCTGTCTTGCCATGGGACACTGTCTGACAAGCTATCAAATTTCAACATACACTTGAAAAGGTGGAGTGATCAGTATCTATTCTTTTTTTCTCCCTAGAACAACATTAAAATCAAAAGCCCAAACTTACCCTTATAAAAATAAGGTTCTAAAGCAAGAAGTTGGTTATCCTGCTGATACCTTCCTGCAATGATGTCACGCATTTAAATGGTGTCTTTCAATGAATCCTTCCCTGAGGAACCTGAAAATGAACATTATGATCTATTAATAATTTCAAAATCATAAAGGCACAAGAAAGCCAGTATGTGACAAGGTGCAAAAACCTTTCAAACTACTCATCAGAATGATTTACTTTAGTTTAAATTAAAAATATATATTATTTCAGAGGCCAGGCAGAAAATCCAAGTTAGAACTCCATCCTTAAGTTATGGCACAGTACAAAAATATTCAAAACATGTCTATCATGAATGTTTGTTATTAGACCAAAAATTTCAAAATGACTCAGGATTTTAGAAGCCTCACTTGACACTTGAACGAGTCTCGACTGTCATAGGATGCACATATACTCAGTCTTTCCTGAAAAGCAAGCCTTTTAACAATGATTCAAGATAGTCATCCAGTAAACCAAGATAAGTTACGAATTGCTTGTGCTTATCTGGATCTTGACAGTGATTTAGAAATTTGCGAGATTGTCAGACTCTTGTAAAATTTAGGATTTGTTAATTAGGTGTCCAAGGTACAGCTTTTTTAATAACAAAAATATACAATAGGTAACTAAATAACTGTACAGGCCTAAGTGTTGGGGTATATTTATAACTAGGAAGTTAAGAGCTAAGAGTATCATTATGAGTCATGATCACGGAACTCTAGCACATGGAAATAAGTGGGGTGGATACAGCTGTCCTCAAGAGTTGTGATATATATATAGATATATAGATATATATATATATATATATATATATATATATATATATATATATATTTTTTTTTTTTTTTTTAAACGAAGAGGAACAGGAAAAAGAACAAGTTGTTGAATGGGCAGAGACCTCTTTTGGAGAAGCTAAACAATGTAGACCAGGGAATGTCAACAGGGGTACGCATACCCCCAGGTGTACTTAGAAAGGACGTAGGGGGTACGCATGGACAGGCCGGGACAGAGCATGCTCCAGGTCATGGCAGTGGAATCTCCCACAGCGGAGTGTAGGTGGAGACCTGTGCAGGCAGGGAATAGGGCAAGCAGCTGGCTCCAGTGTGGGGCTTTCCCTGCTGCCAGTGCTGGAGCTACAGGCAATAGGGCAGGCTCCACTCCCTCCTGAAATGCACCACTGGCCAGAACTGCACCTGTACCAGGCACAAGCGTTCTAACCTCCCTGCCTGCTGCTGCTAGGCAGCAGTGGCCACTTGCCAAGAGGGCAGTGAGTGAGGGGTCCCTACACCCTTACCCTCACACCTACACCCTGCCCAGCTGAGCTCCACACTTCCGTCCCTCTGGGCACAGGCTCTGTGCTGCACTTCCACTTCTGCCCAGGTGCAACTCCACGCCCCAACAACCACCAGTCCTACCACTTCCTTACCTGCTGCCCCAAGCGAGCAGATGCCAGTTGCACCAAAAGCCCCACCCAGGAGCTGCTAGCTGGGCAGAGCCCTTCTGCTCACAAGGCTGGGAACAAGGCCCAACAGGGTATGCTGGGGGGTTGGCTGTACACATGGGTGCCTCAATCTCACCTTCGTGGGCGGAAGGGCTGGGCGAGATTCAATTTGTTGGGGAGCACTGCAGGCCAGATGAAAGAGCCTGGCAGGCCAGATCCAGCCTGCAGGCCATATTTTGCCCACCCCTGGTCTAGACCCTGGTATACTTAAGATCCTTATTTCGCACCCTCAGCAGGGTCTAATACATGAACCTCAAATGAGCAAGGGACAACTGTTTTTACCATCCTCACCCAACTACTAGTATTCACATGAATTTGGTTCCTAGCATCCAAATGGATCTCCAAATGTTAAAACAGCCTCAGGCCCAACCACAGTAATAACATTACTTCATCGCATTACCTCACATCCTCTACAGACACCTTCACAAACCCCAATAATTTTAATAGAAGTGATAACCATACTATGTTATTTATACCAAATGACAAACTATACTAGTAAAATCAAAACCCACAGATACCAGGCAAGAGCTAAAGCAGAAAATTCAGGAAGTGCAACTGCGCAATAGAGATGTAAATATTGTTTAGAAATATTTGTTTAACCTCCTCTAATTATATCAGTTAAACCATCAACCTATAACACAGGAAATCAGACGCACCTGCTGCTGGGTCCTCTGACTGTAGGGGAGGGGGAATAGAGGTAAAACCAGTCAGACAGCACAGCCCATCTGAAGCCCTGCACTGGGAGGGAGCACCTTTGAACAAGCAGCTAACTGCTTAATTGATGAATCATTAGGCTGCTGGTTGTTTTCCTCTTACATTGTGGGTACTAGTACCCCTCACCTCTCCCCATCTTCACTCCTCCTTCCTGCCTGCCCTGCTGCCTTCTGATTCCTTCAGGGGCACCATACAGCTTCCCTTCCCCACTTCCCTGTTAGACTGTGCCTGCCCATGGTAAAAGATAACCGGTAAACTAACCCATTATCACTTCATTTGTCTGTTAAATGATTAATCGTTTAACCTTTCACATCCCTACTGAGCAATACCAAAATAAACTGCAGAGAGGTGGTTGATATACAGAGTGACCATGTGTTCTGATTTGACCAGGACAGTCCCAGATTCCGTAGGCTGGTCCCAGACAGTTGGTCAAAAGTCCTGGGCCGGACCATGAAGGGGAGGAGCAGCAGAATGGTATGCCAGGCAGGCAAGCATTGCTGCCACTCTGCAGGAGCAAGGAATGTAGGGACTAGGATGTGGTCATCCTAAGATGCCATATATCCACCCACCTTGCCTGGGACTTTTGACAAACTGGCTTGTACCACCTAAAGAATCTGGGACTGTCCTGGTCAAACTAGAATATATAGTCACCCTATTTATATATCACCACGGTAGATACTTTAAATGTTAGTTTAAACAATATGTAATACCCATGCAAAACAAAAGGATAAGAATGGGTCATTCAAGTGATCATTCATTTCCAATTCCAGAGTTCTTAGATGTATAGCATTTGAGTTTTCAAGAAATATTTTTCCTAATTAATAATACGTTCAAGTTACCACTATCTTCACTTCATAAACTGGATGATACACAACTATTCAAGGCAATACTGAAGACAAACATAAAACCCAAGCTATTCGTCCCTTCCTGAATTCACAAAATGTCATGTTCTTTTACTTCCAGTTTGAAGACCCCCAATTCACTCCTGGTATTTAGATATGGATTAATTTTGTTTTCAATCTTAAATACAATATACTACATGAAACTATGAATAAAATCTTGTCTTCTAGAAGCAATTATTTTCATCAAATATTTTATTTAGTAAATGAAAAGTAATGCAAACTATGAACTAAAATTATAGTCAGGAACTATCCCAAAACTCATATTACCTTGAGAATTTTAGAAACAAAATGACATGCATATTAGTAAAAAGCAAAGATTCAAATTATCAGCATTACAGAACTCTGAAATTCTGCTTAAGACTACTGATCTTCTACAGATTTTCAAATATCCAAAAGATACTGTTCAATTGAGATACAAAATCATTGTAAATAAATGGTAGCAAAAAGATGTGCATTAAAATAGTAGCAAACAAATAAGAAAAGTAACACAAAGTTAGGGGAGACACAAGTCCCGATCGTGTAGTCCTGGTATAGAGAAATTCTCCTTGAACACATTCATAATGATCAACAGAAGTTTTTCAGCGCAATGAATGCATGATCAGATCCTTCATTTACAAGTTACTACAAGATTTACTTGTGAGGATTCAAAAAATGTTACTAGGAAGACTCCCAAGGGGAATTCAACCAGCAAGTGAATATAATAAAGGAAGTGATGATGGAAAGGAAGAGGGAGGGGAAGGGGGGGGAATAAAAAGAAAAAGGGAAACTAAATTAGAAATTGTTTGGCACAGGAAAGGCAAGACTGAAATCCAGTGACTGAAGAGACAGAGATTATACAGAAGCTGAAGCAGAACTCAATAACCCATATTCCTGGTGCCACATGGATGAAATAGCCTTTATATTTAAGGAGGAGATGTTATAAAGCCAATGACTTCTTGAGCAACTTTGGGCAAGTCACTCAATTCTCTCTCAGTTTCTATTACTTCAAAATAAAATTACTGCTTATTCACCTTTGCAAAGTGCTTAGAGATGTACAAATGAAGAACACAATCCAAACAGCAAATGTTAAGTATTATAAATAGGAAAATTTCAAATCAAGACCAAAATTTACATTTGAAGAAAGTTAAATTAGGTCAGATATTTCTAAAATTGTTAAAATTTAAGACAAAAAAAGTAAATACAATTTTCTCTAGCAGCAACCTGCCAAAAAAAAACTTCAGAACTGTGCAAATGCATGAAAATCACAACACGAACCTGAACAGAAAAGTCTCAATTCACAAGGACAAACTAAATAATATCCAAAAGACAGTGACAGACTAAAGTTTGTTTTTTTTCCAGGTTGAAAAGGGACACTGGGTAATTAGAAAGATCCAGTTTTAGAAAGTTGTTTTAGGCACTACAGCTGCCCCTAATCTTCCTGCTAGGTTTGGGTAGAAAGTTTGCAGTCACACTTTTAGAAAAGTGTTTTCCTCTCCACTTCAATAATTTAATAAAGGCCCATGCAAAAAGGGTAAACAGCAGCACAGAAAAAGATGAAAAGTATCCGAGACATTTACCATATACCAACTGCTTCCAAAAAACAAGAGAGAAAAATGGAGAATGCTCTCTTTCAGGTAACTAACTTCAGGTTAGAAATCTTTGGAAAAAGGGTCTGACATTAAGTTATTAGCAACACAAGGAAAAAAAAATACCCCTCACATCAGTTCTTTTCACAATTAGCAAAGTTATGTGACTACATACAATAGGACTAGTAGCCCAAGAAATGAATTATTTATTCAGTGGCTTTCTATAGTGACTACCCATATACAGTAGAACACCTTCATATCCACCATGTCACAAGATGCTCCTTAACTCCAAAAGCCCATCCAAAATGGAAAAGCCAACTGAGGCTAGTCAATATAAAAGGGTACTGTAGCTGTACTGGCAAAGCCCCCTAGTGGTAACGCAGCATATTCTAGCAAAAGGAGTTCTTTTGCCAGTATAGTGAAACCATCTCTCCAAATAATAAAAATCCAGCAAAGGGATTTTTCGCTAAAATAAGCATCTACACTAGGAGTTTTCCTGCCTACATTAGACTGCAATCTTTTTAGGCTCTCGACCATTACAGCTATGCTAGCAACACTTTCTAGTACACACCTGGCCTTCAGAAGCAAACTCATATTCTTTCAGTAAAGGTCAGAGCATTACATCCAAAGGATGCCTTATAGATAATTTTAGGAGCATCTTGCCTATTAGTCTACTAAAAATAATTTTGTAAAGTACTTAAAATTATATGCAAGGCATCCCCTAAAGAGACTACTGCAAGGGATTTACCTTTTGTTAAGAAAGCACCTTTGGGAGTCTTAACAAATGGTCAACATCCTTTTAATCCCCTTAATAGAGAAAAATTTAATCGTTTTACTAGCTTTCTTCTCCAATAATAATTCTCAGAAGAGAGAACACATACAGACTAGCCTAGTAAGATTATGCGAACTTTGTAAACCAAAAAAAAAAAAACCTTGAGAAAATAACTACAGGTTTAAAAGGGTGCTTATTCTTAACCTCAAAGAAAATACACCTTGTTTCTCTACTGATACTAAAAACAGTATTTGAAAGAATTTATTTTGAGCATAACTTATTTAATTGAATTAATTATGTTCCTTGCACTGCAACATCACTAAAATAATGAAGGCCACTATGACCTAAAGGATGACATTTGCTTGTAGTGATTTACTTGTATCCTATTCACAACTGCACAATTTAACCTATTTACATTCCAATCAAAGGATCCAAAAGACCCTTTTAAAAATGCATATAGGTTTGTTCAAGATATCAACAAGCTAGTGATAATGTAAAACTCCTAAAACATTATGCAAGGCATTATACAGACTGTAATAATATACACACACACGTATGTAAAACAGACTGTAATATTAATAGAATATTATATATATAGTACTCTATTAATTGGCAAATTTAAGCTGTAGCCTAGCCCCACAGAGACGTATTATTGTTCCTAAACAAGAAAACAGGAGGAAAAAACATAATCCCTAAACAAAAAAAATGCACCTAAGCGTTCATTTGCAATCCTACCAGTTCTAGTTATTTACTTTAAGTTCATTTGGGGAAGGTAGGGAGGCCTAACACAGGGATGGAGGTGACCAACGTCACTGCTGCAAACAGCTTTCATTTCAAAGAACCTTACAAGGTAGGGCACAGTGACATCAACACAGCAAAAAAAAATCTAATCTACTAACTCCTCATTCATTTATGCTATCGGCACACTGGTATCAACATTGTAATTCATTTCAACGGTAGGGAAAGCCTTCTAAAGAACCCAGTTAAAATGGACGTGCAATTCATCAGCAAATGCTGCTAGCCACTTCGCTGTTTCACCCGGCAGCATATACTTTTTCAATAATTTCTGGTAATCGCAGCAGTTTAAGAGAAGAAAATTAAATAAATAACACTAATTACCCCTGCCAATCTCAACTTAAGAATACACACACCCACCTACAGGCCTATTTTGGTCTAGATATTAAAACGTTTTTCTCCCACCTATTAAGCAAATCCTTAACACTAAAGACACTGAAAGCCTCATCTACAAGGCAGGGGAGCTCCAGGTTGGGTTTGTGGTGCAGGGGGCACTGCTTCCTCTACGCCCCCCCCATCATTGCTGGTTTCAAATTCTTAGGACGAGCTTCAAGCTTCCCAGCCACTAGCCCTATAGCACAGCGCTGTTTTCCGTCTCTCTCGGGTGCTTTTCTTGGGCGGAGAAAGTCTAAAGGTTAGACGCTGGCAGGGCGAGGCGAGGCAAGGCAAGGCGAGGCGGTGGAAACTGCCAGGGTCGCTGCCCGGCTCCCCCTCGTCCGCTTCACGTCCCCTCGCAGCCCACCTGGCGGAGCCCCCGGCAGGCGCCGAGCGTAGCCTCGGGGACGCCAAGTTTGCCGAGGTTTCGTGCCAAGGAGATTTCCCCCGGGGGGGAGGATCGCACCGGGGGCTGCGCAGGGGCCGGGGGGGGGGGGGCGAGACGAGAGAAACAGCGCCGCGCGCTTCCGTCCTGCCTCCCCGGGGAGCCGTGACCAGCTGGCGGCCTCGCACGCTCCCCTCGCTCGGGCCTTCGGCACCTGGCTGGGACTGGCGGCACGCTCCGCTCCCGGCCCAGCCCGGCCCGGCCCTCCTGGCCCCGTCCCCGCGCCTGGGGGCGCGAACTCTCCGTCCCTGCCCGCCTTGGGGCGGCTCCGCGCCTACCTCGCTCAGCCCCGGCTCCAGCTGCGGCTGCTCCGCGGCAGCGGCGGGCGGCAGCGGCATTCCCGGGACGCGCTCTCTTCGCCGGGCCCCACCGGCGCCTCCCGCCCGCGGGGCTCTCTCCGCCGCCGCCTCGCGCCCCGCCGGCGCTCCCGGCTCAGTAATGGCGGCCGCCGAACCTCGCCGGCTCCCGCCTTGCTGACGGAGCTGCTCGCTCCCCCTAACTTTACCTCACGGCTTCCCTCCCCTCCCCCCTCCCGCCCGCCGCCGCCGCCGCCGCCGCCGCCGCGCTCAGCGCGAGCCCGAACCCCACCCGCCTGCGCATGCGCTGCAAGAACCACCTCCCGCTGCCCTGGAGGCCGGGCCGGCGCGCGGGGGCGCCGTGATGACGTACGTGCGTAAGGAGTCCCCCCCTCCCCTCGCGCCAACCATCTGGCGAGCGCGGGCTGCGCGCGAGGGGCCCAGTTTCGCCCCGCCTGGACTGGCTCGCGAGCCCTTCTCCCTGCGGCACAGGCCCGCCCCCTGCTGCACGGGAGGAGCATCCTCGGGCCCGCTCCCCTACCGTGGCAGGAGCCGTCTTCGGGCAGCAAGAGCTTCCAAAGAGGCTGTAGGCACCTTCACCCCATTCCTCACGACCCCTGTTCTTGTCCGTTCCCCTCACCCCCCAACTCCCAAAAACATTTATCTTAATTTAACATGATTAGGGAGGTTAAATTTCCCCAAAAGGTTTGTGGGGCAGCTGCCTGACGGCATAGCTCTGCCCCGAGCCGCTGAGGAACACCTCGCCTTCGAAAGCCCCTTTAATTTCATCCCGGTTACACAACAAGACAATAAAAGACATCGCTCCAAGAAATCCTTGCCTCCTGCATGGTTTTTGGACCACCCTGGCTGCAACATCACCCTTGCGCTACCATAAATCACATCCTGACTCAAGCTACACCAAGATAAGGTGGTTGGGAAACTGAAATAAGACTGCCCAGACAAGGAGGCCACACCGACTTAGACCTCTTCCTCCTTTAAATTGCTAATGCCACTGCCTACCTGTATAAAAACTTACTGTTTTATTACTGCATTTATGCAAAGAATTCTGACTCTAAGATAGTCCTCCAATTATTAAATTCTATACATGGAAAATTAATACATTTGTCATCATTTTCCATGTATGGAATCTAATTATTGGAGGACTGTCTTTTATTCATTCCTACCACTGCAGGGAAGCAGATGGTGTACGGCCATCAAGCAACTTGCCCCCTGCTTGTGCCTGCCCCCATGTTACCTCTGTCCCACATCCTTCACATCCCAGCAGCTTCAAGGGCACTCCTGCCCCCAGCCTGTGCTCCCCAACTCCCCTCTGCAAAGGCAGACTCCATCCCCATCCTAGCCTGGGACACTGAGCATGGAGTATAGCCCCAGCCCAGGCCCTGTAGCAGCTGTGCAGGCCACACACTGCTGCTATACCAGATGGGCTGTGCTTGGTGCTCCTAGAGCAAAAGTAAAGGTGGAGGGAGAGGGACAGGCAGGGAAGCACAGGCTGCATGGGGCAGGGAGGAGAGAGCAATGTACAGAGGAAGGGACTGGAGCTTACACCACAGCTCTGGCCTGCCCTCTGCGCACTTGCCCTATATGTGATTCTAAGATGGGGAATGGGGGTGGGAGAACCAGGTCCTACAATTGAATAAATATGGCATTAATATCACCTTTTGAATCTGCCTGACTTCCAAAGTTTCTAGAGTATTTTTCTTTTCTTTTGGTTTATAACTTAGAGCATTTTCCTCACCTTTTGCTTTATTGGAGAAATTAAAATAATATCTGAAATTTTTTTCCCATTAAAATTTTTTTGCGTTTTTTTGTTAATTTAATTTTGAAAATATACAATCATTAGCTTCCTTAAACCATTTGTAAGGATTTAGATGAAAAAGTTGTCTAAATAATATTTTTAAAAAAGCATCCTACCCAACGTACTTGTGCAATACGCCTGCAGTGCTCCCAAGCACTCCTAAAGAGCTTGCCCTACCCACCCAATCTAAGTCTGTATCCATCAAACCTAGAAATCAGCAAATAAACTTTAGTGAATAAAGCCATGCCAAGGACATCTTTTATTGCTATTCTCAAGTACACCTGAGACATAGCTAAGGATTGGTGGCAGAAGTACCCTCACTGCCTCATTTCTGGGTTTGGCACACGTGGAGTGGGAACAAGTGCAATTTGTACACCACTCCATTTGTTATGTTAAGCTTAGTAAAAATTATCCTACATACAAACTCCACCAAAGACCACTCTTGCAGAAGGCAACAACTTGGCCCCCTGAAAGAGACACCTGAGTTGCACACTGCTACCTGATAAGGTTATAAACTCCACAGGATTCTTGGTCCTACTGTCTCCTTGAACCAGTGAACATTATAAATGTTGATAGAAAGCAGGGCAGTGGTGTCACCTTACAGCAGTGATCTCAACCTTTTTGGACTCAAAGTACCCCCTGTTAAACTCAAGGTACCCCTCAGAAAACGCCAGCTCTTAGTTTTCAAGGTTTTTTTGAGTACAGAAAAATAATAAAGCAATTCTGTTGCAAAGAACTCAGAAAAGCCACCACTGGTCAGGATGTTTTTAACACTATAAATTCCTATGTGAAATCTCAGGGTTTTCCTCATCAATCTTGTATACCCAACAGTGCAAACACTGCATGACACCCCACATCCCCCTTGAAATTATCTTACGGCACCCCAGGCTGCCATGGTACCCTGGCTGAGAATCACTACCTTAAAGACTAACTAGTTTGGATGCTGACAAAGTACTGTAGATTGTTGCCTATGAAAATTTATGTCTCTCTGAACCAATTAATCTCCAACAAGGTGCTACCCTGCCCTGCCTTTTGCCTGACTTCAGATTAACACAGCCAACTACCCCTGTCTCCATTGTAAATGTCCTAAGGGTCTCATTCACTGCTACTCTCTGAAACTGAAAAGGCTAGGGTGGTCAGTGATCAACGCTAACTGTAAACTGTGCAACTCATAGGCCAGCTCCACCTCCTTTTCAGGTAGCATGACCTCAAGAGAAAGCAAAAACACATGAACGCCCCTCTCTCTCTCTTGCCTTGGGTAGCAAGACAAAAGCAGTTCATGTCTTGATTCCCTGTGCTTCTGGGAATTTGGGACTGTAATTTTGTTTGGTGCTATATGCATGATAGGAAAGATTACTAAAACACACATGTCCCTCCCACAAATCTAGTATTTTTAATCACCTTTGCATTTCTCTCATTGCTTATTTCCATTACATGTAAATGCAAAGCAAAAAGTTCCTATCAAAATGTATGCTGCCGTCATCTGTGAAATATGAAATCTACAAGAGTTATTTCGTAATTAATCTTTATTCTGTCTTCTTCTCTAACATCCCTACACTGCAGCAGAGCTGCAAAGTCTCATTCCTTTGCAAGGAGCATCCTTTATTTTTGCGTGAAATACAAGGCCGCTTACTAAGGTATGCGTACAACTTTTATGATACAGAGATTTGCTGTATGACTTTTTCCATAAGACAAAGAAAATTCCCTCTGTTCTTTTTGAAATTGCCCTCATATTGCCATAGCTTGACAACCATACAACTTTGTTATATAATTAGTGGACAAAATGCTTACAGCAGTGTTACTACATAATTTGATTCATTACTATCTCATAACACAGAGAAAGTGGGAAAATTGCAAGTACAAAGCATTTACATTTTTATTTTTATATATTACAGAAAGGTTGGTTAATTTCTGATATGAATAACTTAAAAGTATTTATTTACTTATTAATAGGCCCACAATATTGCAACTTAAAAGCAATGGAAACCAGAGGACAAAATATTGGCCTCCTGTATTAAACATACTTGCCCCAAGCCAGGGAAAGTAGCATATCGTTCTCCTTCCTTCACTCTTCATTTTTTATTTTACATGCTTGTATTATTTTCTAAATATACAATTACAGTTATCTCCATCTGTGGGAGCTCGATGCCGAATTATATAGGACTGAATTAAGCACAGGCTCAGACCTGTTCAATTTAAAACTTTTATTGTTTCACAAAGTCATAAACTAAAGGAGGCCTGTTGGTTCACGAGGTTCCCAAATCAAGCCCTTGCTCTCTAACCCGGAGGCTAGGTGCGGCTGCCTGATTCAGTAGTCTCAGAACTGGTCAACAGCTCATTTAAAAGGAGTCCCTTATCTTTTTTTAGGCAAAAGATACAAAACTGTCCCCATGGTGGAAGTGAGGCATCTAACATAACTTTACTATTAGTTATATATGATAACACTTACACATATGCATTTCTAATTCTTACTTCTATTGGTTATTTAGTTAACTTATCTATATTATAATATCAGGTGATATGCTTTGTATTATAATCATTGCGCTTCTTATGTTAATTCTTAATGACCTTTATATTTCTTATGCTAATTTTCTATAACCTAAATACATTATTCATCTATATGTTTTGCTGGTTTTTGCAGGGTTAAAATGTCAAAACTGACATAATATGCGGTTGTTTTTTCGTCATTGCGGTTTAGCCATGCAGTTTCCTATTCTTAACAATGTAAGCGGCATGTCTGCTATTTTTATCATTGTTTAAAGGTCAGAAGTTCAGTATTTTCATCTAAGGGTCAGAAAGTGATTACCAGAATGTCAATCGCTGACTCCTCAACCTCCTTGAAGCATTCTGGGAGTTTTAGTGCCTTGTTTTTAATGCTAGGCCTTGCTTAGCATAAGCACTCTCTCACACCATCTTTCAGACATTTGCATGTTTTGCCATTCCCAAAGAAAATTCACAAGAATCCTTGAGATGTTGTATGCAAACAAAAAGTGTTATTAGTAAACAATTAGTTTTCCATAGTTCAATGTTTGGGTTTACATACATCAATTATTTTGAGGAGAAATTGGAGAGATTCTTTCCCAGCAGTGGTGCGTATTGGTCATTTAAACAAAGTAAAAATACTTGTCTAGGTGGTCTTGTAAAGTCAGGAAGAGTTATTTTTCATTGGTATTAAGTATAATAAAGCAAAGAGGACCATAAAACAATATACAATATGACATTATGTAAATATCAGTAGGTGCAACAATTAAAAGTTGAATGGATCAAAAATTTCTCGTAAAATATAGGATTCTTGAAAATATATTCTGCAAACATTAATATGTTCTTTATTGGCTGATATTTTATTAGTGGAAAGCTGAAATCTGAGTATGCCAATAAACTACTTTTAAATATGGGTTATCCATAGGCAATAATATTTACACAGAAATTAAAGGAAAATGAATTTTATTTTAAGATACTTATTTTATGTATATTTACTGATTTAAGCAAGCATGAGTGATAGAACAATCAATCATTCTTTTCCTCATCCATAAGCACCTGGGACCCAGAAAGCACTCTGTTTATTCAGCTAAAGTCACTAGTTTAAATGAGGCTTTCAGCACAACCCTCCCCTGGTAGTGCTCATATGAAGGCACACTGCTGCTGAAGGATTCCATGGCAAAATTGTGGCTCTAAGTAAGAACAAACCCCTTATCTCTCTCCTTTCTGTATGTTTCTGTGCTTCAGAATAGTAGAACTTGTTTAGTTTACTTGTTCAGTTGTTGAGTCTCCTCCATGGGCTAATATGATTTGACTGTTCTGTTCCATCTCTTCTATTTATTATCAGGGGAAGTATGCCCCAGAACAGCTGCATCCATGCAATCTTGAACACCTTTGTTAAACCACTACCCCTTTCCTGACTCACCCATCTATCCATACACTATGGACAGGTAATACAGAAATTAAATCTACCTTACACATGAAATATTAAATTTACAGTAGGGTATGGCTTCATCTAGGACGCAGTCAGAAATTTCATTTGTCAGGCAATTAGCCCCCTGAAAGTGCTCTAAAGTCATGACACACATGCACAGCTAGAGAGTGCTTTTAAAGTGGCCAATTACACAAGTTAACTTAAATCAGATCTCATGTTTCCTCAGATTAAGTTTGTGGTACAATCAGGGCTAGGCAATTGGAGCCCTCTTCCCTCTCCCTCACAGCCTCTCCCTCCAATATCTCCACTCCAGTTTAGGCCAGGCAAACCCCAGCTGGTAGCTCACTTCCCCTCCTGCTCCCCCCTCCCTTGCTTTCTGCAGAAACCCCCAAGCTGGGAGCGGGGAGCACAGCTGGGGAAAAGCAGGTTTTCCACTGCAGGCAGGCTCCATTGGCTCCTGCAGGTGCACAATTGTTGGGTGGGGGGGAGGCACTCTAATTCATGGCACTTTATGTAAAGCGCCAAGAGTTAGAGCAGGGGCCTGCAAGTCTGGCAGTCCTCCTAATAGTTGAAACATAAGACAGAGTTCAGAGATTTTCATTCTAGTAATACATCTGCCATTGACTTTATGCAAGTCATCCATCTTGGTCTCAGTTTCATAGTTTCATAGTTTCTAGGGTCAGAAGGGACCTGAGCAGATCATCTAGTCTGACCCCCTGCCATGGCAGGAAAGAGTACTGGGGTCAAACGACCCCAGCAAGGTGTTCATCTAACCTCCTCTTAAAAACCCCCAGGGTAGGAGCCTGCACTACTTCTCTTGCAAGTTGGTTCCAGACCCTAGCCACCCTGATCGTGAAGTAGCTCCTCCTGATATCTAACCTAAACCTACCCTCTGCCAGCTTGTGACCGTTATTCCTGGTCACTCCTGGCGGTGCCTGATCCCCCCTGACTAGTTTATAACAGGCCACGAGATCCCCCCTCAGCCTTCTCTTGTGGAGGCTGAACAGGTTCAGGTCCCGTAGCCTCTCCTCATAGGGCCTGCCCTGCTGTCCCCTGATCATGCGAGTGGCCCTCCTCTGGACCCTCTCTATGCTGTCCACATCCCTCTTGAAGTGTGGCACCCAGAACTGGACGCAGTACTCCAGCTGTGGCCTGACCAGTGCCGCATAGAGGGGGAGGATCACCTCTTTGGACCTGCTCGAGATGCATCTGTGGATGCATGATAAGGTGTGGTTGGCCTTCCTAACTGCCTCCCCACTCTGCCAGCCCATGTTCATCTTGGAGTCAATTATAACTCCAAGATCCTTTTCTGCCTCCATGCTGACAAGAGAGGAGTTCCCTAACCTGTAGGTATGGTGCCAGTTGTTCCTCCCCAGGTGCATCACCTTGCACTTGTCGGTGTTGAATCCCATCCTATTCTCATCCACCCACCCTTGTAAACTGTCTAGGTCTGATTGTAGCCTGTTGCTTCCTTCTAGTGTGCCCATGTCCCCCCACATCTTAGTGTCATCAGCAAATTTGAACAGGGTGCTTTTTACCCCCTCGTCCAAATCACTGATGAAGATGTTGAACAGTGCGGGCCCAAGGACCGAGCCCTGCAGAACCCCACTGCTCACATCCTTCCAGGTTGAGAAGGACCCATCCACTACCACCCTCCAGGCAGTTGGCGACCTATTTGACTGTGTGGGTGTCTACACCACAGCCCCCCAGTTTCTTAATGAGAACGGGGTGAGAGACAGTGTCAAAAGCCTTCTGGAAGTCCAGGAAGACTATGTCCACTGCTACCCCTGCATCTAATGATCTGGTGATCTTATCGTAAAAGGCCACCAGGTTGGTCTGACAGGACCTCCCACTGATGAACCCGTGTTGTTTGCCCCTAAGCATGCAGTCCCCTGCTGGCCCCTCCTGGATGTGTGCCAGAATAATTTTCTCGAACAGCTTGCCTAGGATCGAGGTAAGACTAACTGGCCTATAGTTTCCCGGGTCCTCCTTCCTGCCTTTTTTGAAGATGGGGACCACGTTGGCCCTCTTCCAGTCCTCCGGCACCACTCCTGAGCACCACGAGTGCTTGTAAAGCCATGCCAGGGGACTTGCAATGACCTCGGCCAATTCCTTTAGAACTCTAGGACGGAGATCATCCAGACCGGCTGACTTGAATACATCCAGCCCCTCCAGAAGCTCCCTAACTAAATCCTCGCTAACCCTCGGCCCAGCTGTGCCTCCCCCGGGGCCTGAGGGGGGCCCAGCAGGGAGGTGGCTGTTCTGGTCCCTACTTAGGAAGACGGAGGCAAAGAAATCGTTAAACATGTTAGCTTTGCCATCTGGTGTGACGACCAAATTTCCCAACGCGTCCTGCAAGGGCCCCACATTACCCGGGACCTTCTTTTTACCCCCTATGTATTTAAAAAAGGACTTCTTATTGTCCTTAATCTGGGAAGCTAGTCCCAGTTCCATCTCTGCCTTGGTTTTCCTAACTACCCCCCTACATCTCCGAGTAACTGCAGAATAGTCCTTCTGTAAAATAGGAATAATACTTTACTTACCTCAGCATCTTGTGATTTAATATTTGTAAAGTCCTCTTAGTTGTTTGTCCCAGAACTGAAGCAATTCTAACTGTTATGGGGTTTTCACAGGCACTATCTCAATGGATACATTTCACTCTATGAGTCTACATCATCCTGAGGAAGGTTGCACATACTTTTGGTGTACTAAAAAAAGACAAAATAGGAAGAATTCAAAGAATAAAATAAAATTCAGAAGCCAAATTCATTCAAAAGAAAGGACAAAAAGCATGAATAAACACATGCTTAGGAGTTTAAAATAAAGAAAACAGAAAAAAAGGATTAAGACTAAAATGAAAAATGCTTGGACATGATTGTTTAAAAAGCTTGACTGTCTGTAGAATCATCGACTTTTTCCTAAGGGGGGGAGGGGAAATCAAATAAAGAACTTTTTGCATTCTGCCAGATGCTTAAAATCACAAGAGTTTTCACTAGCATAATATCTGTTCTTTTTTTTTTTTATTTGGCAAAATTAACTAAACAAAAGTTTAGCCAGGGATCTTACATTGGCTCAGGGATTTGAAGATTAAAAAAACATAGAAAGTGTAGCATTTTACAGTGTATACAAATAGAAGCAAAACATTCAAGAGAGCAATCTTTCAATTTATATGTAGGAGATGGGAAGGGTGGGCTACCCAGTTATTTAGTTTTGTTTTTTCATCATAATGAGCCAATCTTGGCTTCCGTTCCAAGACCCTGGCTGCTGTACTCCAGTGTCAGAGAAGCCTTGAGTCCTGTGCAACAGAATACAATGCAAGAGCAGCACCCCCACACCCTCTGCTGGAGGATTGAGGTAGTCATGTCCTTAGCTTCCTCATCAGCCAACATGAGCTGTACTGATTTGGGTACCAATTCCCTTGGACTTGTTAATGATAATGCATTATTTCAATACAGGTACCAGTCTGGTGAAAAAGGGGAAAGAATGATATTTGCTAACAAACCCTCTTTTTCTGTTGCTGTCTGCTTATTGAAAAAAAATCAATGAGTGAAGCTTTGGGAGCTGCTGGGATGAGATTACAGTTATCACAGGTGAACAAGAAGGGGACTGTGAGCAGCAGATACCAGAGAAGACTCCTGGGGACAGAGGGCATGAAGGTGTGCTGTTGTTGTCCCCCCCTCCCCCATCTGCTTTCAAACAAATCAAGCATTTCTATTTAGAGGCACATTGATTTTTGGGGTGGGGAGAGAGGAGAAGAGAATTGGGGATAAGATGGTTTCCTTGATTTCTTTCTGTTAGATAATAAGACAGTGCCAATACATTGCAGTTTCCAATGCCTTGGGGATACTGGAGTGTAGAAGAAGGGTGGGTTTTATTTGCCTGGCTCTTTTAAAGCTATAATTGAGGGTTTCTTTTCATAAGAAAAAAAAAAGAGTGCTAAATATGCCTTGGGAGAGGTGGTGGAAAAATATTATGACATTAGTCAAGATGATTGCAAACACTGTGCAACTGCAATGCATGCAGCTGACCTAACTAAACACACATAACAGAGCCATTCTTCATTTGATTACAAGATTACTGGTCAAATTCCAAACACTGCACCAGGATGATTCAGATGGCCAAGTCATGGAACCATCAAATACTAACAACTTAGATCTGACAACAAACGCAGGTAATAAAGCATCATTTCCCAAAACAGGTTTTTTTTAAATATGCAGAGCAGATACTCTTTCTCCTAAAACAAAAATCTCAAACACTTTAAAGACTATTGTTACAAAAACGGGTATTTCCTCAAAATTAAATCAATTTCCTGATGAAGCTGAAGTTTGAGTTTAAGAGATTTGGTTTACCTGAAGTAATTAACATTATAAAATAATTATGATAATTGGTCATACTGATTTTTAATGATAGAAGACTAGTTTTGAAAATATTTTATCTACTTACCCACTATCAGTAAGGCTAAAGTAAGCTACAACAGTCACAGAGTAACAAACAGAGTAACAGCAATAGAGCTACAGCTGCTTGTTTCTTCCAAGTTTAAAGGAACAGGTGGGAGGAAAGCATATTGGGAAGAGTTCCCAGAAGAATATTAAAGGATATCAGACAGTCAAAGAAAGGTTAGTTTTTAAGAAAGAAGCTGAATTTTTGCTTGCAAGAAGTAGTTGGGAAATATACTGTGTTTAAAACTCAAAGAGTAGTTTTATAAGTCTTTATTTTCCTTTTAATAGAACAAGGCTATATGAAAATTCAGATACTTTGGAGGCATCTAGTTTGCCTTTATTGTATAGCATTACTATAATTACAAGATTATGCTCTAAAGGTAATTCTTTATGCTGTAAGAAAACTGAGAGCAAATACGAGATTTTATAACATTAAGGTTAAGATGACCTTCATAGGTGTGGTTATCAATAAATATAAACACTCACACATACACAACATGGATATTTCCTCACCAGTTGTTAAATAAACTCTCACCCTTATCACATAGAATTTACACAGATAAACTTCCCACTGAAATCAATGGTAATATTGGCACCAACGCCAAGTTAGGGTAAAAGGATCAGGCCAAATATTTGCTAAATCATATATAAAACAATGGTGGTCCTATAAGGCTCATCACATAAGCCTTGAAGTTGGAAAAAAAGAGTGATGTGGACTGTTGTTTATACTTATATGGGAACTGGCTGGTTTCATTCTACTTCCTGTAACCAGAAGAGTCCACACATGTTGCTCTTTTTCTCAAGATAAGGGCTGCAGTACCCTTAAAGCATTCACCTGATCCAACATTGGAGTGAGTCAGCAAAAAGAAGTTTCTGTATTTCTATCCAGGATTCTGGACACTGATACTAATGCAACTTGGCAGAGTGCTATACTCTTGTGCCAACTCCTAGTTATAGTCTAAATCACATCTTAAAATAAAGGAGAACTAACATGTTCAGTTTAGCAAACACAAGTCCGAGGAGGTGCTGCCAAATTACAAATGAAAGTCAGGGAGTGATTTTTCTGTGAAAAAAAATTCTCCTACCTGTGTTCTAGTGTCTCTGTCTTTTATTCTGTGATCATTCATTTTGGTGCATAGTTTTTGTCTGGTTTCACCCACATTGTTTCCAGGAAGTCATTTGGTGAACTGCATGAGGTATACCACATTCTGGGATACACATGTGTATGATCTGTGGATTATTACGCCCATCTGACCTCACACTTCTGCTGCTCAAGGGAACTTTACAAAACACTCTCAAAAGACAAGCCTGGAGACAAAAATTAGCCTATTGGACACTAAAAACCAGGGGCGTATTATAGATGATGACTTCATGGCCCATTATAATCTAGTTGATACTTGCTAATCTCTACACTTCGTAAGTGGTAAGAACCCTCCTGACCCATCTTTCTCTTTCACTTATCATGTTTCTATTGCATCTCTTATTTGTTGGATCCCTAATAATTTCACTTGTATCCTGTTTTTCTTTACACAGAGTTTTATACAAGCCCTTGTTCCATTTGCTATTTAGCTGTGCAGTGTCTGCTTCTCTACCAGAGACCTGAGGAAGGGTGCTGTCTTTCCCAGCTACACAGTTGATCTAATAAAAACTCATCCACAAAAATCCTTGTTTCTCACTTAAGTAGGGACTGCAGAAGCAGATCAAATAAATATACCCTAGTGTACTCTGCACAAATTATGTGAGTTCTTTCCTTCTTTGCTACAGTTATTTCAGGCATACTCTTTTTTTGATGATCTTTTTTATTTCACATTAGTTCTTGCTCAGTGAATCCTACAGTATAATTTTCTGTTACAAAGTATAATATATACAGGTAAGTCTGAGCAAAATCATAGGATGAAATCCTGGCCTATTTGACGTTAATGGCAAGATTCCCATAGACTTTCCTGGAGCCAGAGTTTTTATGTAGTCCTCTGAAGAAAGACATTGCTGCAGATGCATTATGCAACACTGTATCCATGAAAATGTGATATACTTTCTACTCAAAATAAGACATACCTTCTTCTTGCTCTAAGGAAAAGAGGTTTGAGAAACTTCTGGGAACCAGAAGGAAAGACTCCTTTTGGATAGATCAGGCCTTTTGTACTATAAAAATGTTGAATTTTTCTATGTTAAGAATGCAACAAAATATTTTTAAATGGTGCTCAGAATAACTGATACAGCACAGGCTCTTACAGTGTTTTTTTTGTAATCCTGCTTTTTTTCTCTCAAATTTCTCTACCACCTCAAATATACAGCAGTTGACAAAAAAAAAAAAAAGAAGATTGTTTTGTTACTAGTCAGCTGCTCTCTTACATTGCTACTCCCTCATGAATCTGCCAACTTCTTCTGATCATGACTCTGTTTTGTGTATTGGAAGGTTTGACGTCCCTCATTCTTTAATAGAATAGGGAGAACAAAGTACTTGATGAATAGTAGATAGAAATACTACTATTTCTGTTCAGTTTTAATGCATTCCTTATTTACAATATCTCATCCATAATAAGGTTGAAGAGGGAACACAATAACCTTCTCAAATGAGACAAGTGTGCATGGAATATTAATTCTGTTTCATTAAACAACTTGACTAATTGCCACCCAATTACTTTTTCAATTTGGGGACTTTTCCTCTACCTCAAAAGCCAAAATAAATCACATTCCAATCATGAAGGATATTTTGATATAAATCAAGCTCTGGAGTTATTTTATTTCTTAGTTTTCAAATGCATGTGACTTTTTAACAAATTAATTTGGGAAATTACATTTAGATGATGGATAGTTAGTAATAAGGCAAAATGCTATTTTTTAGAAAATACCATACTGTTATATTTATTTATGTTCCATGGACTCTCAAATACAATAACTACAACCAAAAATGAGCACATTCCATGAATTCCAATTTACAAAAGCCATCTCTCTCCTCCTGTGAAGCTCCTATGTGCTCCATTGTTTCTGAAAGGCAGGATGATTATGACAGCGAATAAAAGGGTGAAGTTACAGAGAAAGAGATTCTCCAAAATCAGGAGAACAAAGAACTTTTATTCAATAATAAATATATATGAAAGATATACCAACATTGATAGGTGTAATTTAGAATGAGCCTGACCTGAATTAATCAGTATTTTGGAGGAGTGGATGAATTCCAAGAGACACATTAATCATGTAGATCATGTTCTGAAAACTGAAGTACTATTTGTTTTCATTGTTTTAAAAAAAATGGGTTTTTTTCTTCTTCTTAAACTCAAGCAGCTATGAGTACAGAGAATAGTTAAGTTAGTCTGAAGTTAGGCAGAAGGCAGGGCAAGGTGGTCTCTCTGAACCAATTACTGTTTTTACCCGAATCCAAGATGACTTTGAATTTAAGATGATCTCCAAATAATTAGATTTTATTTATAGAAATTTACAACTTGTTATAATTTCCCCTGTATAGAATTTAATTATTGGAGAGAGAGAGAGCTTAAATTCACAGTGGGGAGAAAGGAATAGTGGGCAGTTTGGAGCCTGAACCCCACCTCTTGTGCCCCTGCACCTTGTTCCCACATGTTCCCCCAGCACTTACCCCCAGGGTGCCTGCTCCCCCACTGCTTGCTGCTCCTGGTGGCTGCCCCCTGGTTAATTGCCCATCCCTCACTGTCTGCTATCCCCACCACTTGCTTCCTCTTAGCTGCCCCCTGTGGCTAGGCATCTGCTCCCAGAACTGGTCCAAGACGGGCAGCAGTGGCAGAGGCAACCCTGCCCTAGTCAAGGGCAGGCAACAATGTTGGTATGATTCTGGCCCTGGCACCTGAGCTGCAGCAGCTCCCCTTCTGCTGCACCATCTACCAGGCACTCTCCATTCCCCCACTTGCTGTCTACCAGGCACTCTTCCCTGCCCCATGGTTTCCCTGATGTTCTCCCATGCCATACACCTCCTCTCCCACCACACAAGACACCCCAGCCCCAGTAAGGCAGCAGCTGCAGCCCCAGTTCCAGTCCCAGACCCTAACCCAAGAAGGGGCCAGAGCTGGAGCTGGAGCCACAGCAGTTGCCTGTCCTGAGCCAGTATCCAAATCCAATACAAGGCTTCCCCCATTCCATGTTGTACAGTGAAAAAGGAAAAACAAAAACAAAAACAAAAACAACTTATCTTGAGTAAGTACAGCGGTCTCAGGAGCTACCCTGCACTGCCTTCAGGAAACTAGAGAAACAAAACTCCAACACAGGAGTAATATACAAGTATTGTATGAAGCTGAAGTTATTGCATCTTTACAAAGGAATTAATGTACGATTCTTATAACTCTATCATCTGTACTATCAACATAATGATTACATATATTTAAATATAACATTCAGTAAAATTCATTAATATTTAAAGAATCTGGCTAGCGACTGGTGTACCAGCTGGTGATATTTTGTCCACTGTGTAGGTCAGAAATGAAAACCATACTTCTTGAGATCTACCCTTCTGTGACAAGTGTGCCTCTTCAGGGTCTGTCCACTAGTGACCCCACCCACTGTTATGGGCCAACTGCCCGTCTTTTCTCCTGCCATGCCTTGTTGTTAATTGCCTAATTAGAGGATGTTAATTAAGTGGGAGGCTGCCCATTTTCTTCCCCGATGCCAGAGGGCACTATCTGTGGCTCCTTTCCTCCCCTTACACCACAGCCCAAGCCTTACAGATGGTATTCACATCGATTAGTCTGGGCCTTACTATATTCTGGCCCCCTTTTCTTCCCTGGGCTCTCCATTACCCTGCTCCACTGGGCGCCTCACTGGGCATTCATCAATGCTGCCCCCCCTCTCTGGGGCTCCTCACTGCCCTCTCTCTGGGGCTTCTCTCATGGGCCCATTGGCTCTGGGGCTTCTCAGGCTCAGGTGGCCATAACTATGCCTGGCCCTAACTCTCCTCCTCAGGGTCTCAAGCCTCCATCTGGCTCAGGCAGCCTTGGCCTTACCTAGCCTCCAACTCCACACCCCTTCTCTGGGGCTGGGGTCTGTACACCCCAAAGTGCTGTGCCCTCACAGGCATCAGGACCAGTGCACCCAAATCCTGCACCCTCACAGGCACCAGGGTCAGTGCACCCAAAAATGCTGCACCCTTGCAGGCACCAGGGCCCCCACACTACCAGGGGTCCCCTATGAGGCCTCCTCCAACCCCTAATAGCCTCACCCAAACCACCGGTTTAAACAGCAAACACAAAACACAAGCCCATGGGCTCTAACATAAAATCTAAGCCATCTAGCCAAACTACATTCGATCTCTACCAGGGAATTCTCCACCCCATATCAGCAATCAGGAGCTGCTCATTCAGTCAGGCTTCTCCCCTCTGGCAGAGCTCCTTCTCCCTTGGCTGCCAGCAGGGAACTGCCTGCCTGGCCTCAGCCTTGGGTTATATGGGAGCCAGGCCCTGTCCCTTATGGTCAGCTGACTCCCACCGATTACCCTGGAAACCCACAGCTGGATTCCTTACTTATTGCTCCACCAGTAGCAGGCACCTCAGTGCCCTGCTACACGTTCTTTTGTCTCTTTTTTTTTTAATAATCTAACCTGATAAGACAGTTTCTTCATCACTGGGATGGGATATTCTGTATTTTTAGTGTACCATATTTTTTACTGTGTGCAATTCCTTCCACATTTGAACAATATGCAATGCAGCAGCTAAAAACAAGACAGTTATAAACTTGTAGTTCTGCACAAAGTAAACTTCCTTTACTGAGGTATTCAGTAGGCAAACCAAAGTGGATCCAGAGGAATATCATCAACCAACACAACAGAGACAGGTAGCTAGTTGGTCATTTCCAGCTAGAATATTTGGACCTCTGAGCACAGCCACCACTGCTTTTCCACAACCTCTCCAGCATGTTGCATCACCATTATAAAGTGTGTTGGGTATAGTAATGGGAGATAGGTACTACCTATCCAGTATTATATAAACATTTTCTTTGTATAGAACACATATGGATAAATACCTTGTTTCTAAAATTTTCCCTGTTTCTCCAGCTCGATTTCTTTTCCCTGGTCTTTTCCCCAACCTTCCATTTGCTTACTCTTTCCATCCATCCCTTTCATTATTAAAATTGAAAAAATAGTATTTGTTAATATTTTTCTATTTTGGCTTTACCTAATTTATTTAATGTTTTGGAATGATCACACAATCTGAAATGTTAAATGAAACAGATAATAACCTGTGAGAGAAGCTTGGTGTGTTGACTCTGTGTAGTTGTCAGTTCACTTTTCTAGGAAATACTGCACAGCAAGATGGTAATTCTCCACAGACCTATTCTCTGTTGGGCTAAAATCAGATCCTTGGTTAAATAAGTGTAAACTTTAAATTTCACAGGAAGCATAATCTGGCCCATTATAAATGTGTATGATCTCAGCAGTATTCCTGCCCAGAGCAGGAGGGTTGGATTTGATGATTTTTCGAGGTCCCTTCCAGCCCTTAATTTCTATGATATAATTTAGGCATGAGTTCTGATGGGCAATTAATGCCTAATAGAAACAATCTAAGCATATGTCCTGCCACACAGAATCCTGTTTTTGTGCCTGTGTTGGTGACTCTACCTGGATATACATGTGACTTAGATATTCAGTTTGTTAGGGCCAAGCAGTAAAAAAAAAGTGCAATCCTCTGCCAGCTGTCAAAACCTCTCTCCCTGGTGTCTCTGAGGACAAGCAACTTGATCCTTTTCCATTTGCCACATTCACCCTTTCCAGCCTTGTATGTCACATAGGCTAATCCTTGCAGATCATTCTATAAAGGAAAAATTTAAAAAGCCTCAGGCAGATTTTAGTAACCTATCTGTTGGCTACAGCACAGGAGTTTGAGTTATGAGCAATATTTCTAACACTGCTACTAATTTGCTGTGCAAACTTGACAAATCACTAACAGCTAGCCCCAAAAAAGCACTTGAATACTAAAAACAAGTCTTACGCTGTGAAAAGACCTAACATTCATACTGGCATCAAATTATACAGGCATGTAACACTTCTGTCTACTGTTTTATATACTTGTGTAAGTAGAATAGGACCTCTGTAACTTTACACCTCTTTCATTCAGTTTAAAGTTACAATGGTATACCTCATTTGTATCAGTATAGGAGCAGACAGACACAATACTTATGTAGCATATAGACAAACCCAAGTGGCCCTACTTTTAAAATAGTTTAAAGTTATATCTGTTCACAGCCTTTGACAAACTCTAAGCACTAAAGTCTAAAACTAGGATCCAGAAACTGTTCATCTGCCACCAAACATTAGAGATTAATAAATTCCCTGGATTCCAGTTCTCAGCATGCTCAGAACTGCTGTAGCCTGAAGAGCTAGGCATCTATTTTATTAGATTTATTAGCCCAAAGAAGGCTCCGGGTATCTTACAATAAGAGACAAAAAATATAAAAACAGGATAAAATATTAAGATAAGAAAGTACAACAAAACTACCTCCCACCTTCCACCCCAAAACAATCCATCCCTAATTCCGTCTCCTGGCTCTGACAATTAAAGTGCACCCTCTCCATCCCAGCCAACCTAACCCAACCTAACCTCTCTTCCCAAACTTCATTCAAGGTCACTCTAAGGTCAAATCTGCCTGCAGGTCATGCTGGCAGGGTTGATGGTGGCAGGGCAGGGGGGTGTGGGTTACTGGCAGGGAATGGGGGAGCGAGGGGCACTGGCATATCAGCGCTGCTCAGCGCATCCTAGTGAATGAAGGGAGCAGGGAGAGCTCTGATTTTCCATGATAAAAAAAAACAAAATCAAACACCAAAATATATAAGTATTTAGAATTTATTTTATTATAATCGTTGAGGTACTGGTAGGCTTCCAAATGGCTTTAAATTTGTAAATATAACTATAAAACATTGTGTTCAACTGATACCTATAGATATAGTGGTGTTTCATTTTAGTCCTGGAAAAATGTGGATTTTGATTTTTTTTAATCAGAGAATTTTGGATTTTTTTAACAGAGAAAACCAGGATCCCTGTTGATCAGCATCTAAGGCAAGGGATAAATTAGTAGATACAACATAAAAATATAAATGTTGTAATTATTTCTTCAATCCTGTTGTTTTTCCTTGTCCTTTGATATTTTTTATTTTTCTCGCAAGTGCCTAAACTCTTTCAAGGCACCCAGATATCACGGTGATGAACTTGATGCGAGTACATAAATAGGCTGTTGGGATGATGTTTACAACAGAATAATAGGCTAACTTAAATTTGTGTATCAAGTGTACTGATCACAAAGCACATCCCCCTAAGATATACCAAAAAAACCTGTTTTCTGTGCTTACTTTAAAAAAAGAAACAAATTGGCCTTCTATGTCTGAGTTTATTTTGATTCAGTAGCTGTATGTTAGCTGTAGATTGTTAAATTAACTTCTTTCACAGCACTGATAAGTAGCTATAAAATATGGGAAATCAGTAATGAGTTCCTGTCACATTTCATACTTAATCAAGAGTTTTTGTGGTCTGTTAACACAATAACCATGACACCACAGGAAACCTTGAATTTCCCTGCGTGTATAATCATACAGAAGTATGGCTAGAAGGGGCCTCTGGAGACCATAGAGTCCTACCCCCTGCCATAAGCAATAACATCCCTATCCAAACCATCCTACACAAATACGTTGTCTAATCTCCTAGCAAAACCACACAGTCAACCCTGACGTAACACCCTAATCTGCTACAGGTAAAGGAGAGGGACCACAGTGGCCAGCATCCTGCATCTGCAGAAGTTGTTAAAATATACTCAAGAGATCCCAGGTAGAAGACCAGACCTTTCACTACAAAAGAAGGAAAAATCCCCACAGTACCGATGTGACCATGAGGTAAAATTCCTTCCTGACCCCAAATATGGCAATCAGTCTGATCTAAATAGAAGGGCAAGACCCTCTAGCAAGGATATTCCACGTTTAAGTCCTGGCAGGAGCACTGACGCAGCCCAGGCAAAATTCCTAGCCTTGGCTGCAGCCAACACCTATGCCTCTGAGGAAAATGTAGCAGCAGAAAAGGAAAAAAAATCCCTCCCAGCCCTGTACAGCAATCAACCTAGTCTAGATGCATGAGAAATAGCCATAGTAGAAAATAGTTATCTATGGCTACACCTAGATCATCCCTGAACAAAGCCTGTAAACCTCTTTTTGAACACCTCCAATGATGGAGAGTCCACAACTTCAATAGGCAGTCTATTCCACTGCCTTATTGTTTTAACAGTGAAGAAGTTTTTTTTCCTGATCTGCAGGTGAAACTTCCTTAACTGCAAGTTTTTTAACTGCAACTTCAGGCCATCGGTCTGCATCCTACTCTCTTGGCAAGAGAAAAAATATATTTTCCTGCTTCTTTATGGCAGCCCTTCTGCTATTTGAAGGACTGCTATCATCTCCCCTCTTAAGCAACATTTCTGCAAGCTAAATATGCCTATACCCTGCAACCTCTCTTCATATGATTTGTCTTCTAAGCCCTTCATCATTTTTGTTGCCCACCTCTGGAGCCTCTCTAATTTCTCTACATCCTTTAAAAATGGGGAGCCCAGAACTACACACAATACTCTAAATGATGTCTAACCAGTTCTGAGTAGAAAGCCACTATCACTTCCCATGTCTTGCGCCTAACGCTGCTATTGATGCAGCCCAAAACTTCATTCACATTATACTGCAGACTCATACTGAATCCATGTTCTACCAAGAATCCCACATTTTTATCCCTAATGCTGCCAGCCAGCCAGGTCTTTTTTTAAAATTATTATTATTCCTGAGGTATATCACCTTGCATCTGTCAGCATTGAACTTCATTTTGTTAGCTCGAGCCCAGCTTTCCCATCTGTCAAGATCCTTCTGAATTGCACTTCCGTCCTCCGACATGTTTGCAACCCTTCCCAGTTTGGGGTCATCTGCAAACTTGCTCAATAAGCTTTCTATGCCAGCATCCAAATAATTAATAAATATGTTGAACAGCACTGGACCCAGGACAAACCCCTGTGGGACTCCACTCAAAACCTCCTGCCATTCTGACATGGATGCATTTATAATTATCCTTTGCTTAGCTTTTGAGCTACTTGTCTTGTCTAGCCCACATTTCTCTAATATATGAGACAGTCATGTAGGACCTTGTCAAAAGCCTTGCTGAAGTGCAGATAGACTATATCCACCGCATTTTCTTTACACCCCCCCACCCCCCATCCCAGGTACTTACTTTGTCAAAGAAGGAGGTTGAGTTTGACACAATTGGTTCTTATTAAATTCATGCCGGTTTCTGGTGATCAGCAGGGATCCTGGCTTTCTCCGATTAAAAAAACACAAATTCTCTGACAAAAAACCCAAAATCTATGATTAAATTGAAAGAGTGCTGTGTACATGGCATCAGAAGAACGCAATGTTTTATTGATATATTTACAGTTGGAAAGAAATTTGGAAGCCTACTAGTACTTCCATCACTATAATAGAATAAATTCTAAATACCTATACATTTTAGCATTGTGTCAATTGCCCTGTCCTATTGTACCACAATGGGGGAATCAAGCCAAAAAAAATCACTGGGGTCACCAGTTAGACTTGTGTCACTGGTTAAACCAGGGTTACTTATTAAATGGGGGTTCAGTTACCCCACCAGTCAGATTGAGGTGACCGGTTCAGTCTTCATTAAAACTGCATATAACAATTTATTTAAACTATAAAAATAACTGTTAACTGACAAGGCCCAGATCCTCCAGAGATGGCCTGAACACTTCAGTGCCATCCTCAATCAGACCTCCTCCTTCAACATGGACACCATACACAGGCTGCCTCAAATCACCGTCAATACCTTGCTTGAAGCTCCACCTACAATCACAGAAGTCCAAAGGCCATACAACAACTGTCTAGTGGCAAAGCTCATGGAGCCAACATGATTCCAGCAGAGGTCTACAAATCAGGTGGTCATGACCTTATGAAGAAACTAACCAAGATCTTCTGCAGTATGTAGTCACAGGAGGTAGTACCCCAAGAATTCAAGGATGCCTCCATCGTCCATCTGTACAAGAGAAAGGGAAATCGCCAACTCTGTGACAACCACAGGCACATCTCCCTCCTCTCAGCTACTGGAAAGATACTTGTGAGAGTCCTCCTCAACTGGCTGACTGACCATTGAAATGACCCACTACCTGAGAGTCAATGAGGCTTCAGAAAATAATGTGGAACCACTGACATGGTGTTTGCAGTCTGGCAGCTTCAAGAAAAGTGCCAGGAACAGAATGTCGACCTTCTCCTCACATTCGTCAATCTAACCAAAGACTTTGACATGGTCAACCACGAAAGCCTCTGGGAAATCATGAAGAAGTACTGATGCCCCGAAAAATTTATCAACATGGTTCAACAGTTTCACAATGGCATGATGGTACATGTCTTTGCGAATGGCAAATGTCCTGACCCCTTTCCAGTCACAAGGGCTGGAGCAGGGCTGTGTGCTTGCACCTACCCTCTTTAGTGTGGTATTCTCTGCTATGCTGTCAGATGACTTCCAAGATGATGACCTTGGTATGGGGATCAGACACCATTTTGACAGCGACACCTTCAACCTGAGCAGGCTCCAAGTGAGCTCCAAAGTCCAGACAGCCACACTTCGTGACTTCCTCTTCACTGATGACTATGCGTTATGTGTAGGCTCACAGGTTGACATGCAACAATGTATGGACATAGTCTCATAAGCCTGCGACAACTTTGGACTCACTATTAACACAAAGAAGACTGAAGTGAAGTTTCAATCTGCACCTGACACAACATCCCAGGGACCACGCATCTCAGTTAAAGGCCAATAACTGTCCATGGTCCACCAGTTTGCCTGTCTAGGCAGCACATTGTCCTGGGGTGTCCACATTGATGATGAAGTTAATGTGAGATTAGCGAAAGCTAGCATGGCCTTTGGCAGACTCCATATATCAGTCTGGGACTGCAGAGGCATCAGAATGTCGACAAAGCTAAAGGTTTACAAAGCCATCATCCTTCTGACCCTCCTTTATGCCTGTGAAACCTGGACCATTTACCAGTGTCGTGACACGAAACTAAACCACTTCCACTTGTGCTGCCTGCGGAAGATACTAAAAATCAAGTGGCAGGACAATATTATGGACACTGAGGTGCTCAGAAGATCAACTCTCCCCAGTATTCACACCCTGCTGAAACTGGCACAGCTAAGATGGGCTGGCCACCTCTCAAGAATGCCTGACACTTTCCTGCCAAAAAAAGTCTTCTATGGCAAACTGTCAAATGGAGTACACTTTTGCAGCACAAAGAAGTGGTACAAGGACACCCTAAAGGTGTCCCTAAAGCATTTCTGCATAAACCCAGAGTCATGGGAGCAAATCGCTTGTGACCGTCCATCCTGGAGGTCCCAAATCCAGAACGGAGCATTGGCCTTTGGACAGCAACGCATGGCAGAAGCAATGAAGAAATGTGTTGCCAGGGAAACAAAAACCTCCTGTATCCAGTCCTCATCACTCTCCTGCCCCTGCTGCAGCAGATTGTTTAAAGCAAAGATCAGACTTATAAGACACCTACATACTCACGTGACCTAGCCTCCACCCCGCTTCGTTCTCTTCCCTTTCCCTGTTTTCTCTTTTTTCTCTTTTCTCCTTCCCTTTTTCTTTGCCACTTCTTTTCTCTCTTTTTCCCTCCCTCTGAATTCATTCAGACCCATCAAAAGCTCTGTCTCTTTTGTTATCTCTTCACTCAGTTTGCCCTTTCCTTATCCAAATAATCCTTATTAAGTGTCTGGCTGCAGCTTAAATTTTATGAAGACTAAATCATGTAGCTGTTAAGCAGCTCTACCTTCTTTGCATTGTCTGTCAAGAGTTCCCCAGGCCATTTTACTGTGGACTCACATCTTCTTTGGTCTTTCTTTTCTGGCTGACACACTGCCCCTGACTGGCAGAGAGGCCCCACCGACTGGGCTTTTTGTGACTGATCTCCAGGGAAGCGAAAACCATGGCATAATTAAAACAGCAGCCTGGCTGGCAAGGTCCCTCCACCAGTCAGAAGTGGTGGGGGGCAAACGGAAAAATGAAAACATTAAAGGAGCTGCTGAAGGGGATACTTCCAGCATGAGTTACAGAGATCCCTGCTTATAGAACCTCTTCTCTTTGTCCTCAGCCTCCCTTGCCAGGTATACCGCATTCTTTATCATTCTGGTTTTGTTCTTGCAGGTTCTTATTTTCTTGTGTGCTTCTTTGGTGACTTGCCCGCTTTTCCATTGCCTGTATGCTTTTCTTGTGCAGTTGAAACACCCTAGATGTTCCATGTGCAGTGTGACAGGGCGCCATCCCCAGGTGCTAAGTTGGATTGGTCACATTGCTTCCTGACCTGTATCAAAGAGCTCTACCTGACTCAGGAAGTGCATGGACCAACGAAAGGTAATACTCTCCTAGACTTGGTGTTGGCCAAAGGAGATGATCCGGTAAGCAACTTGAATACAGAGAGTAGCCTGGGTGACAGTGACCACAAGATCATTGTGTTCACTATCCATTGCAAGGCAGGAAAACCTACTAGCAGGGTTGAAGTTTTGGACTTCAAAAAAGTGAATTTCAACAGGCTCAGGGCAATAGTAGGGGAAGCACTGTGGGACCACGGACCAAAGGTGAAAGGAGTACATGAAGAGTGGTTGTTCCTCAAGAACATGATCCTTGAAGCACAAAATGATCATTCCCATGTGGAGAAGAGGTAGCAGAAGGGCTAGGAAGCCCTCTTGGCTTAATAGGGATATCATGGTCCTCTTGAAAAAGAAGAAAGAGGCGTACAAACAACGGAAGCTTGGGACAGTCCCCAAGGAGGACTATACAACAATGGCCTGTACTTGTGGGGAGAAGGTTAGAAAGGCTAAGACAGCCACTGAATTTAAACTAGCAACAAAAATCAAGGACAATAGAAGTCCTTCTTTAGGTATGTAGGGAACAGGAAGAAAACAAATGGAATTGTGGGGGCACTGCTTAGCAACTCAGGAGAGCTGGTTACCAACACTCAGGAGAAAACTGAACTCCTGAATGAATACTTTGCTTTGGTATTTTACCAGACGAAGGGGAAAATCACACTAGATAAGGTACAGAATGGGCATGATGGGAATGACCGCTTTCCTACTGTTGACGCTGATCAGTTAGAAAAGTTAGACATTTGTAAGTCAGCAGAACTGGATGAACTTCATCCATGAATGCTGAAGGAGCTGGCCGAAATCATTGCGGGACCTCTGGCAAAACTCTTCCAAAACTCATGGCACTCAGGGGAGGTCCCTGAAGACTGGAAGACAGCCAAAGCAGCAGCCATCTTCAAGAAGGGAAGGAGAGAGGAAATGGGCAACTATAGGCCAATTAGCCTGACTTCTATCCCAGGGAAAATCCTGGAAAAATTCATCAAGGAGTCTATGTGCAATAGGCTGCAGAAGGTAGGATTCTGAATGACAGCCAGCATGGCTTCATCATGGGCAGGTCATGCTTTACCAACCTCATCTCCTCCTATTACCAGGTAACTTGCCACCTAGATAAGAGAGAGGAGGTTGACATTGTACACCTAGACTTCCAAAAGGCCTTTGATCTGGTATCCCATGATGTTCTCATGGGAAAATTGGAGGATTGCAGGCTTAACTGCTCCACAGTTAGGTGGGTAGGAAGCTGTCTACAGGGTAGGACCCAGAGAGTTCTAATGAACGGATCTGTATTATCCTGGTGAAAAGTGGCCAGTGATGTCCCTCAGGGGTCCATGCTTGGTCCAGTGCTTTTCAACAACTTTATCAATGATTTAGAGATGGGGTGAAGAGTTCACTGACCAAGTCTGCAGATGACACCAAGTTATGGGGGAACGTGTTCACACTTGAAGATAGGCTACAGATACAGGCAGACCTAGACAGGCTGGCAAGTTGGGTGAATTGGAACTGGATGAAGTTCAACACTGAGAAGTGTGAAGTGCTCCATATAGGGATGAACAATCCCCAACATACTTACAGGCTCAGTGGCACCAAACTGACTACCACCATGACTGAAAGGGACCTAGAGGTAATAATAGACCATAGTATGAACATGAGCCATCAGTGCGATGCTGTAGCCAACAGGGCAAACAATACTCTGGCATGCATCAATCGATGCATGTCAAGCAAAACCAAGGAAGTGATTCTTCTGCTTTACTCAGCATTGATGAGACTGCAGCTGGAGTACTACATCCAGTTCTGGAAGCTGCACTTCAACAAGGACGTGGAAAAGCTTGAGTCTAGAGACGAGCCACCCATATGATCAGAGACTTGCGAGGCAAGTCATATGAGGAAATTTGGGTCTCTTCAGCCTAAAAAAGAGAAGGCTGAGAGGGGACTTGGTAGCAGCTTACTGTTACATCAGGGGAATACATCAAGGACTCAGGAAACAACTGTTCACTAGGGCACCCTTGGGGAAACCCAGGAATAATGGCCACAGACTTCTGGAACACTGTTCCAGGCTTAACACTGGGAAAAACTTCTTCACAGTTAGGGTGTCCAGACTGTGGAATAAACTTCCTCAAGAGGTAGTGCAATCACCTACCCTGGACATTTTTAAGAGGAGACTGGATGGTCACCTTGCTGGGGTCACCTGACCCTAGTTCTCTTTCCTGCCTAGTGCAGGGGGGCTGGACATGATGATCTTGCGAGGTCCCTTCTAGTCCCTTACAGTCTATGAATTACAATCTATGACATCCCTAGAGGCCCCCAAAATTCCCTTTTACCCTGCTCACTCTGGGAACAATCTCCCCTTCACTAACCCACCATTTATTGGTGTCTTTTATGGTTATAAAAGGGAGGCTGCCTCAGGGCTTTCCAGACCTGGTGTTGCTCTAAGCAACACCTGGTGGTGGTGGTCCCTTGCCTTAAGAGCTAATTGAATGGCTCCTTACCTCCCCTACACTGTGCCCCAAACCTCTCAGATTTTAAGTCACCAACCAAGTGGGACACTTGTCCCTTCATCTCTAGGCCACTCCAGGGCTTCCTTTTTTGTTGTTGTTGGGGCTTTAGCCTTCCTGGCTTCTGTCCTTCTACTCTGGCTTGTCCTGCTGCCCAGGCCCATTGTTCTAGGCCTGGCTTCTGCGCCCCAGCCCTCACTCTGCCTTGAACCTGCCCCCAGCAGGACCCAAGACAAGCACTAATGGGACCTCTAAACCACCCCTTTAGTCTTAATCCCAAGCCATCAATCTTAACATAAAAAAATGAAGGTCACTTGCCTGCTTACCAAGAGTCTCTTGTTCTCTCTCTGGGTCACTCTTTCTTGTTCTCAAGCCTGCAGAGCTGCTTTCTTCCAGCAGCAGCAGATTCAGGAGCTCCATACTCCACAACTCTCAGGGCTGGCCCTCCTTAACTGGTTCAACCCCAGAGCTTATACAGCTCTGGCCTGAGCCCTTCCTTGGTCATGTGAAACTTCAGTCAGCTGACCTGACTACAGGGATGTACCTTAACCCCTGCTCTGCCGACTGGCCAGGCTCTAAAAATCCTGCCCTTAAAGTAGCTACACTGCTCTCCAGTAACAGAGCCAGGGTTCCCCATTACATGCAGCCACAGTAGCTTCTTACCATTCTTTTTGTGCTTCCATTGTTTCAGAACAGTTTCTTGTTAGGCTTTCAATACTGTGCCTTTAGAAGCTTCTGGACCCCCTGGGTGCCTTTATCCTTTTGTCTATCTTCCCATGACACTATGATTATTAACTTCTTCAGTTGGTTGAAATCTAGCATCCTTGTTCTGCCAACCACATGGTTTCCCCATCTCAGGATCTGGAATTGTACCATATTATGGTCACTTGTTCCCAAGTTGCCAATCACTTTTTCATCTTCCAACAATTCTTCCCTATTTGTCAGGACAAGAGCCAAAATAGAGGACCTCCGAGTTGTATCTTCAGCCTTCTGAAACAGAAAACTGACCTCCACACAAATTTGTTAAGAACATGTCATAGCATGTTCTTTTTCTCACAGAATGATTGTCATGTTCCATTTAATTTGTTCTTATTCCCAAAATAAGAATATTTTGAAAAGAAGTACCACCATTTCAGGCTTCAAGAGTCCAAGAAAACCATCTGTTTAATATAATGATTCACTCATAATTGTGAGCAATGAAATAATCACTGTAGGTTATTTTTTCTTACAAAATTACAACTTTTCTAATTATTGGTGAATGTTAAGTAAGCAACATTTTAGTTTATTTGATTTGTATTTGTTAGAATTAGTGTAGAATATTCCAGTTTGGTAGCATTTTTCACTGCCTTATAGTTTTAATTATTCTGTAATTAATCCACATTATTCTTTTTCTAAATTATATTTTTGTAAGATCTTCCAGGAGTATGTGACTCATTAAAATTTGTGTAATTCCTAGAGCATTTCAACAACATAACCACTCTGTTTTCACTACAGCCCTATAAATACTACCAATCATCTTCCTGCACTTCTCTGGTAATAACTACCCTCATCTTGAATGCTCTTCTTCCGCCACTAACTAGATTGCCTATTCTACTGCAGTATTTTTGTCTATGGGTTGATCCAGGATTTATGAAAGGGGTGCAGCACACCACCCCTCAGACCATGAAGGGATGGGGGCAAAGTGTGGCTGGAGCCCCCAAGTTCGTGTGTGACATGAGAGCAGGATAGACAGCAAATGCACAAGGAGGGCAACCTGCCTGGCATGGACACTGCTGCCAACCCCTGGCTAACCTCGGAGGTCAGAGTCATTTCTGCTCCACTCTACCCCAGAACTGTAGGGAGTGACTTGACATAGAGTTGGGCTTGGCCAGGAACAGCAGCAGTGGCATTCCATATCCTTCTTCCCGCCCCTGCTCCCTGCCTGCTGCCCCAATGTCTCTTAATGTCTCAGGCACTTAAAGGAAGAACCTGTGTGCCACCACTGCCATTTGTGGCCAAAATAAGTAGGGTTTGAGGGTTGTTGTGGCTGTGATGATCCAGCACATGTCCAAGTGGCAAATCTTCTTCATAATAGCTTTTATTGAACCAACTGTATAGTTGGGAGAGGTCCCCACGCAGCTTCTCCCTGCCACACAGGGCAGGAGAAGCTCTGGGCTCCCCCCAACCCTGCATCATCCAGAGAAAGTGGCAGCAGCTCGCAGGTTCCTCCTTCCAGTACCTGCTCCCAGCTGGCATAGAACACCTGTAAGGGAGGGGCAGGCAGGAAGCAGGAGCTGGAAAGAGAAACCTGCAGCCATTGCTGTCCTGGGCAGCCTAGTTCTCTGCACAGCTAAGGCCCATGGCTAGAGTTGGGGGCGGAGTGGTTCTGAGGCTCCTCCTACACCCAGATCAGCCAGAGACAGCAACAGGTGAAGAGCTGGATGCCTGTACTTGTGCACCCTTCCTGAATCCACCTGTTTTTTGTCTTATACCAGGTTCTGTTCATACCAGCTCATAGACCTTCTTCATCCCTCCAAGCAAACTGTTGGAATTTGTATGGAGCCTTTCTTTGATATGTAACTCAGACTCTATCCGCTTCCTCTTCAAGGCTGAAGAAGGCCACCTGTTGCCTGAAAGCTTGTCCAACAGCTCTCCCACATAAACAGTTGGTCCAATAAAATCTGTCACAAAAAAGACTTCCCTCTTAGACATTTCTTGACCATGGTCTCTTAGACACAACAAAACTCCAACACTACTTATTTCTGAGAGATTCAATAATGTACTGGATGGAAAAGTAAATTAGGTTACAAAGATCCCACAAAAAAATTCTTGATAATTTCCATAGAAGATTATTTATGAACCCAATAAGTTGTAAGATCCCAGCAGTTAAAGTTTGAAGAAACTAAACAGAACAAAAAGAAAGCTGCTTTTTCCAAGGAATGCATGTCAGAAAAAAGGTTTCAATGCTACTACAGTTTTAATTATCTTTCAAAATCATGTATAACAATAAACCTGTATTCCAAAACATGTCACTCTTCTTTCTTGTTATACAATATTTGACACTGATACAGTTTTCACTAGTATAATTTTAAAATAGAAACATTAGTCATAGGAAAGAAATAACCTGGTTTAGGAATAACTCACAGTAAACAAAAGCATATAAGTGTTAACAGAAAGGGAAACCCTGTTTGAGCCTTAAATAGGACAAGTTCTCATTGTCAAAATAATGCTTAGCCCTAGGGTTTCTTTGGGATAAATCTCTGCTTGTTGATAATCAGTTCCTATCACTAGCAAGAAATATTTTATACTATTTCGAAATTCCTAGAAGATTGTGCTCATTCTTTTTAGGTGAGGGCTTTTCAACGTGATCTACAAATCCATCATCTTCACGTTTGGTTGTTTCATCTCACTCTTAAGGGCTTTGGTCAAGGACAATTAAAGCTTCCAGCTTGTACAACACATAGCAAACAGTCTGCCTCTTGAGCGGAGACAGCTTTTGAGAGCACTTCACATCTTACAATACTTCCAACTTCACTTCCAGGCCTATTTGTCGTTTTTTCTGAAGGCTCCCAGAACTCTACAAGGAGGCCATTTATACTACCCACCATTACTGTTTAAACATTAGATTGGATTTTCAGTCTGTCAAGTCCACTTATATCAGAGTAGATTTAAAGCACATGTGACTAGTGGAGAATTCCTTCAGGATAGTAGAACTCTTTGCCAAACCAGCTGTCTCGTGACCTAACCAAGAGCCACTACAGATGCAGCAGGGGGGGCAAGGATTGGTGTGTCTAAACTGAAAAAATATTGAATAATCAAGGAAAAGTCAAAAAGAGTTACAAAAATGGTTATGATTCTGGACAATCTGCCTTTCTTGGATATACCTCTTATATTTCTCAGTATAAGGTTGATGAGATTACTAGGTTACCTCTATAATAAATTACTAGAGCTGGATTAACATATAGGCCTAGGGCCCTGAGCTGCAGGGGACCCCAATCTTTCCCTCCATGGCGGTGGCGCAAATGGTCCCATCTGCCTCCCTTCCCCTTCCCTCCCCTCCGCTGGCCTCACCGTGGTGGTGGCTGCTTCCTAGCAGCAGCTCCAAGCCCCGCTCCCTGCAGGCAGAGTGGGGACAAGGGTCTTGGCCTGCCTGGGGCCCACAAATTTGTTTGCCTAGGGCTCACTTATCTGTTAATCTGGCCCTGTAGATTACTCTTTACATATTATCAGTCAACTGAGCAGTAAATAGTACTTTGCCAAAAAATGCCATTTCTGGGGACTGAAAATATTCATAAAATTCAGGTTGAATTTGAATTTTGTGAATAATTTAAGGTGGAAAAAATGGGTTAGGAGCATCATAAAAGTAAAAATATTTTATTTCAATATTTTCTAAATTAACTATTTTCTTTCAAAAATGCCAAAAGTGCTTAGGATTTCTTTAATTACATTTTTACTTTCTATTTATATGACCGTTTTCAGTTAGAAAGTAACTTGCATTTGGAAATCAAAAAAGAAACAAAAAAGGTTTATAACAGGTAAATAATCTGATAATGAAATGGAAAATTTTGTTTTGGGTTGAATGGCTTCAGGTTGACTGAAATTTTTTTTTTTCCCAAAAAATACACCCCTGACTCAAAATTCTCTACCAGTTCAACCCAAATCAAATTTCCCTGCTTCCCTGCCCCCTGCCACTAACTGAAAAATCAGTTATTCACCCAACCATAGTAATGTCATCCAACAGCTGGAAGCTCAAGCTAGGCAAATTCAGTAAAGAAACAAGGCATACATTTTTAATATCCAGAGTAATTAACTATCTTACTAAAGGATATAGCCGATTCTTCCATTTAGACTGCATATCTTCTAAGACACATGCTCTAGTTTAATCGAGATATGGCCGAGCAAATATGCGGAAACTCGGATTATACGATAAAGATTTTCTCCCATAGTCTTAAAAAACAGACACATCTAACTTTTAGTACCACAGAGTAAAATTTACAGCAGGAGTTTTCAACCTTTTTGGCAGGAGTCCCCTGGTGGCCAGAGGAGTGGGAGCGGGGGGGTTCCCCAGCAGCCAGCTGGTGACTGGGGGGAGGGAGGGGTCCTGCAGCAGTGACGCCTGCTGCTGAGTACCCCCTGAGGTATGCCTTGTTGAAAACATGTACCCCTGGTTGAAAACCCCTGACCTACAGGATTTTCAGTTTTGGCCCCAGAGGCAGATCCAGAGGGGATAAAGCAGCACATCCACACATCCCTTTTGACTGTATAGCTTATCAGCTTTTGGCACTAGGTCTGTCCAGAGCCCCTGCTATCACACAGCTCTGGAGCACAGAGGGTGAACCCTGCCATCATGGCTTGTCACATCCTTTCCCAGATGCAGGAAGGGGGGCAGAGGGGAAGGGTGAACAGCAGTGGCAATGTCACCCCTGAGGTTCTGGAGTCGTGTGAAAGCAGGGCCTCTGGTCAGACTCCACCCAGATCAGCTGATGAGCTAAGAACTCACTGCTCACACAGAGCTCTGGCTCAGGCTGGCCAGACAGTGAACTACAAGCTAACCTCAGATGTGTTTCACACCATGTGGAGTGGGAGGCTGTATACCCCCTTACCGTTTTCTGGATCTGCAGCTCCTTGGCCCTACACTCTGATTTACCTTCTGAAAAAGGATTAGAGTAGATCCTAATCTATCCATTTTCAGCACCCAGTTTGAACTCCAACTTTCTATTTACCAGTAAAACACTGAAGAAGAAAAGCAGAATGGAGAAGAAAAGTATGGAAGTGAACTCTTCAAAAGACCAGTTCTATGTCTAAACATTACTTCATTCCAAAAGCCATTATATACTATGGACCAGTCCTGCAAAACCACCACACAGAGAAGACAATAGGTGTTCCATATAAGACAGGAAAATTGCTTTACAATGCAGCTATGGAATTTCACACTATTCCTTCTGTACCACATGGCTTACATGTTTCATTGAAAACATTTATATGCTTCTAGTTCTTTCCATCTTTGTGGCTGTGCACTGTATGCTTCTGAGTATATGAATCATACTTATTATGATGGAACATAAAGGAAACAGAATATGGTAATATATTGAAGGTTTAATATGCTATAAAATTAGACAAAAACTATGCATATGTGGTATTTAATCAGGCTGATTACTCTGTGTAGACAGATGCTTATCTGGTTATAAGCACATTGCAATGTCTGTAAGACCTAGATTTGTCCACATATTCCAGGGCCAAATATATTTGTCTGTCACAGGCTCTTGACTTCACTACATCTGCTGGCATTTTTCAGGCAAGCAGGATTTGACCCTGGAATTATGAAGCTGACAGGTTCAGTCATAAGAAAGGACACCCCGCCCCCCAGCTTCTTATTGGTATTTGCCTTCAAAAGATGACTATAAAAATGAGAAAGAAACACTAGGTTGAAGTGATACAACTTAAAAAACTATAGCTCAGTGCATACTGCATTATAGTATAAGTTCAGATGTGCTACTTAAAGAATCAGAAAGTTATGTTTGAAGAGTGATATGTTAATTTCATGTTTTACATAGTGGGCAGAACCTTAACAGAGCTCTAAATGGCAACAAACTTCTAAACCATATTGATTTTAGATGTATACAAGCCTATCAACCACATTAAACCAAAGAAAGAATGATATTATGCAAAACCAATTCATTTTGAATCTTCCACAGCAAATAAATGCTACTCAGGAAGAGTGCAAGGGTTATTTGGTATGTATAAGGTATTGTGGGATTGAATGTTATTTATGTACTTGTTTGCTAGCAGTTTCTTAAGGAACATCTTAGTGAATTCATAAATTGCATTTTGTAATTCCATTTGGAGACCACAGTATTTATATCAGATATATTTTATCCCTGTAAAAAACTTTCAGGATGTAACACTTGCTTGTTTCACAAAATACTGATTACAAAGTAAGAAGAAACTTGTAAAACACGTTTTCCAAATGAATTCTAAATTTTCACTAATATTGTGTTTCACACCTAAAGTGGTATACATAAATTGTGTTGGCTAGAAAACCAGTTAATCTGGCCAAACTGTATCAGTTTCTAATTAGTAGAAACAGAACTTTTATGGAATCACAGAAAAGGAAGGAACCTCAGAAAATCATCTCATCCAACCTTCTGCTCAAAGCCGGATCATCCCATACTAAACCATCCCATCCAAAAATCTGTCTAACCTGTTCTTAAAAGTTTCCAAGGATGGAAATTCCATAACCGTTCTAGGTAACTTATTCATAGTGAGAAAGGTCTTCCTAATCTCCAACCTAAATTTCCTCCGCTGCAGTATGCAACCATTGCTCTTACACCTGCCCTTTATGGCCACATAGAATTGTCTATCTCCACCCTCTTCATAACCCTCAGTCAAGTATTTGAAGACTTATCAAATCCCTCCTCAACCTTCTCTTCTCCAGATTAACTAATCCTAGTTCTGTCAGCCTTTCCTCATAAATTATGCTTCCCAGACCTCTAATCATTTTTGTCACTCTGCTGGACTCATTCTAATCTGTCTACATTTTTCTTGAAATGAGGGGCCCAAAATGGCACACAGAGGTCTCTCACCAGTGCCAAATACAGTGGAAGGATCTCTTCTCTTGATTTGTAAGTGATGCTCCTAATAATATAATCCAATATATTGCTGGCTTTTTCTAAAACATGGGTTTTAATTTTTCATATAGGTCAGACAAAGTTTAAAAATTAGGGCCCAAATTGTACTTTCCTTTAGTAATTGTTCCAAGTCATGGGTAATAGATAGAGCAAGTGTCTGAAGTTGACCCTGATTTTTTTCCAAGTTTTCCTCATGGGAAGGGTGGAATCTGAAGGCCAAAAAGAAGGTAGAGAATGCAACTACCCAAAGCTTATGATTCCAGGAACTAGAGGTAGGGGAAAGAGACTGGGAGCCCCCATACTAGCAAATTTCTTTTTTATGTGCCCTCTGCCTCTTTCCTAGCAGTATGGCTCATTTTTTTCTGTTTCCCCTCCAACATTATTGTTTATTGTGACAACAGAAATCCTCTCCTTCCATCAGCTTCTGTCCAGGACTTGATACAGGGATTTCACAATGCAGTTGTATTTGTAACTGCCCAGTACAGCATCCCAGTGATAATCAGCAACTGTGTAGAAGAGCACGCAGATAAAGATCCTCCCATTGAATGGGGTCTTTAAATGATAGGTTATTGATTTTTTCTCTTCCAGAAGGTGTCATTTTATTTTATAAATATTTGAATCAATTGCAATAAGTGGCAAGTTTCTAACTGGTTTAAGTGGAAGCAGGATTGGATTTATACATTAATTTATTCTCTACTCCATGTTTCATGTAATCATTTGCTTCTTTGCAGTTGGGTATTTTTGAACCTATGATCAGTTAGGAAATTTGACGGATGGCACTTTCAATTTAAATGGATTTATCTGCCATTAAAAGAAATATTTGTGATGGCTAAGAAGACGATTGACTGTGGAAGTCAGAGAAGTCTAGACCATTTCCTCTGGGAATTTTTCAGTATCCTTCCAATTAGTCAAATCAATAGGATGTTCCTATGAGCATATTTTATTTTTCTCCAGGGCTTTCCTTCTATCCTACACTTCCAGGATGTTTTTGGAAAGTGAAAGCTTTTCAAAGTGTCTACTTCCCCCAGCACAGCATTTATGATGACTAATTTGCATCCCATGCTATGAATGATAAAGAAACAAATGTATAGTTAACTTATTCTTTTCACACAAAAAAGCCAGTTGCTGCAGTTTGATTTCTAGCCAACTTTCCTTTAAAAAAAAAAAGAAGTAATAATTAGCCGAATTATACCAGTAACCAGCAATTATAACAAATGATTATCCCCACAACTTCTACCAAGGAGTTTTTCCAATGACTGAAGAGATGGTATTGTGCTTTCAGTTATGTAACATAGCATATATTTTTTTCATCCTCTACATTCTTCTAGAAATGTAGTCCTGGCATTTATCAGAGCAGGACTACATTTTTATTATGTTTATTGCTGCCACACCTAAAAGCCCCAGTGTTAAGATCCATTGTGTGGGCAAAAGCTACGTCATGAATGTCTACAACAGGACCTAGATAACAAGCCAAAGGCTGAGTCAGAAACGGTAGCTAACATCACAGTGGATCCAAAAGATCCCAAGCAAGCCAAAGGCAGGAACTAGGTATCACAGACCTATAGGCAGAAACAAGCTAGAGGATTCTCTGGCCCACTTACAGGTATGTGGGGTGGGGGTGCTCCATGGCATGTTCTGGAGGCCGCAACCATTAGGGCAAAAGAGGGTGGGGGCTCCTGGTGAGGAGAAAGGAAATGGAAGTCCCTAATTGAAATTTTCACAGAGGAAATTTTCACAGGAGATTTTCACAGAAATTTTGATGAGGGCTAAGTGGTAGTCTGAACATAGGGGAAAGATGTTGTTAGTTTCCTTTTACCCTACTCTATTGTCAAAGCTTTTGATCACTTTTTCTTTTTTGTACCATTTGCCTTTTCTTGTAATAAACTGTTTTGGTTTTCCGTTTTACTTTACCAAAGTGCTTATGATAAATCACAATTTCTGAGCAAATTAATAACCTGGGCATACCCAAGTTGCATCTCTTGAAGCACCCCAGCAGTTTTGTCATGCTAGGAAAACAGGCAGAGGGCATTTACCAGCATATCGTATTGAGGTAGAAAACAGGAAGAAGAGTCTTTGGTTACTAGCCAGGTTCCAGTAACCAAAGAGAAGCAAGCAGACAAAGCCAAGACAGAATCAAAGCCCATGCACAGCAGCCAACATGACTCTGAGAACTGGACTTTATATTCTAAAGACTGGCTGCGTGAAACCAATAGGGCAGTCATGTACAGCTGGACCTGATTAGATCCTGAGTCTTAATTTCTAGTCATGAACTAGCATCCCATTGTACTTGCCTGCTAAAAAGGTACCATTTTTCATATCAGGCTAGTGATCTCAAAGTTTTCAAATGGAATCTTCATCTTAGGGGCAAAAAACGATGTCATAACTCATTAAAATGCATAAAACGAACTGTTCCAAACAGGAGATTTTACCACACCTTCAACTCTCCTATGGAATATGAACTTTCATTTCTACATAGGAGACCTTTTACAATTTTTTTCTCCTATGCCGGAAGAAGGGTGCTTGTGCATGAAAGCTTGCAAATAAAGACAAAACATCTAGTTACAAATATTTAGTTGGTCTAATAAAAGATATCACCTCTACCACAAGTTCTGATTCCTTTTAAAGGAACCTGGTGCCTAATTAAACAAGTATAAATATTTGCACTAATTGGGCACATCTACACATGCAATTAGTCATGATTAAATTTACTGCGCATTAATTTAATGTGCAGTAACTGATTTTTGGCTACATGTGCAGGAAACTGGGACTAAACTTAGTGCCAGTTCCCTCCAGACTCTAGACTCAGCTGCCAGCACTTGGCAGCCATGTTGAAGCCAGGCCCAGCTGCCACTACTTGGTAAAACACAGTCCCATACTGTGCAGTCTAGGCAGACATTTCCTGTGTTGAAAGACACAGCGTGACATGGACACAGGCAGTACATGGCAGCTCTGCTCCTGCCCCATCTGCACTTCTCAGGGTCCTCAGATCCTCCTGGCTGCCTCAGTCATCCTGCTGTCCCACTGCCATCATTGGTGCCTGGCTCATGGCCATCTCACTCCACCCATCTCCCTCACACACAGTGACTGCCTGGATGACTGCCAGAAGCTCTCCCAGGTCCCCTGCCACACTGCAGCTGCTGCCACTAGCCACAACAGCGATGGGCTTCAGGAGGCCACTGCCAGGATGTCACCCTCCCGTCCCTCCAGTCCCACCGCCTCTGGGCCTGACACACCAGCTGGGACTGGTGGCAATGCATGGTACAACATGACTGGGATAAGCAGTGGGTTGATGCCTTCAGGATGACCTATGGCACCTTTGCTGACCTGCTTCACCAGCTCCAGCCCCACCTGGAGTGCCAGGACACTGGCATGTGCCTGGTCCTCCCTGCTAACACCTGCCTGGCCCTGATTCATAGACTCATAGATTCATAGATGTTAGGTTCTGAAGGGACCTCAGTAGTTCATTGAGTTCAAACCCCTGACCTGAGCAGGAAAGAGCACTGGGGTCAGACAGTGCTGCCAAATGAGCCTTCTGCCTCTGTATGCTCCTCTAGGGCTGGCAGGCTGCTAAGTGCTGGTCACAGGCAGCCTGCCATCACTGCCCCTTTCCCAGGGCAGGCCAAGCCAGGCTTCTGGCAGCACCTGCTTCTATAGCTTCAGACCCCACTCTCCCCCTTCCCCTGCAGGCCAGCTGCTCTGCTCCACTGTGCTGCTGCCTAGCCTTGGCACCCAGGTTTGAGGTGTGAGGCTCCCAGACAACTGGGGTGAGGGGCTGGCCATGCCCCCACCCTTCCCATTGGGGGTCACTCCAGGGAGGTGCCCCAGGGCCAGCTTCCCCCATGCTGCTGCTGTGCTCCGAGCATGCCCCTGCTGCACGTGCCTCAGGCAGTGTGTGATGACCTGTTTGTGCAGGCTGAGGGATGCCTGAGCCACTACACCTGCTGCTGTTGATCCTTCTGGTGCACCAAGCATGCCTACACTCCTGAGCTACAATGGCGCAGGGGGCAAACCCAGGCTGCCCTGCAACCTCTGCCACTGCCTGGAGGGCTATCTGTGGCAGCACTATACCCTAACTCCTGCTGCTGAGAAAGACATCACTGCTGGCATCTCACCTTGGGGTGTGAGAGGCCCATGCCCAACCTGCTGTGGGGAAATGGGCTGCTCAGTAAAGTTTTGAACAGTGTCCCACCTCTCTGAGTGCTCTGTGTGTGGGGGGGTGGGGCTGGGGCCAAGGGTGTGCAGGTAGGCCATATGGGGAGGGGGGCAGGGGCCAGGGTTGGGGGCCAGGGCTGGGGACAGGGGCAGGGGTAGGGATGGGGGCTAGGGGGACCCTCCCCACAATGAAGTGGCTGGAGCTGGTGAGGCTGGTGGCTTGGCATGGACCTCCCTGTCAGCAATGACGTCCAGCTGCACCTGGTGTCCTCAGCCTGCAGTGAGTGGTGAGCAGGTGCCTGGCCAGGGGCCTACCCTGGGGAGGAGCCGGTGCTGCTGGCAGCCAGCAGTGTCATGACTGGCTGCTCCTCATGGCAGGGTTTGGACCTGTGGAGCTGTTGAAACAGCCACTGACTAGTGGATGCAGCAGCCAGGGAGGTGGGCAGTGCCATGCTCTGAAGACCCTAGATCACCTCCTCGGGTGACATGTCACCGGGTGGGTCAGGGTGGGGCAGAGTGGAACACTGCAGGGTTGCAGGCTTGGTCCCAGAGTGCCAAAATCCTGGTCAGCTCCCGCATAAAAGGCATGGTCTTGCAGGTATGACCAAACCAACAATTGTGGTCAGTCATGGCCACCCACTGAGCCCTCAAGGCCTTGATCTTTATGCCACACTGCTGCGCCAACTGGGAGTGCCCTCACTCGTGCATGCCACCTGACAGGACCTCAAAAATGTGGGTGTTCAAGCACCCACCCTGCATGAACTGCCTCCTCACCTCCTCATCATCTCAAAGTGCCATGAGGTCTCCAATTCCTCCTGGCTCCAGTTAGAGCCCCAGGTGGAAGGCTTGGGTAGGTGTGCACATGCAGGCGGGGCCAGCCCTCAACAGGGAGGGTGGGGAGGATTTGTTGGTGGTGCATCCCGGGCCAGCTCTCTGGGGCCCCATGTAGTTGTTGCTGTGATGTCAGCCCTGAACAGCAGCCAGCAGCGCTCAGCACAGGGGCATGGCCAGGGACTGGGAGCTGCATGGCAGAGGCATTGTGCCACAGGACCCCCAAGAGCAGGACAGATTGCTGGGGGTGAGCACCAGCAGGTGCTGACCCTGCTGCCAGAGACAGCCAGCCAGCAGTCCTGGGGGGGATCTCAGGGCTGAGCAGGGGGTGCTGCAGCCCTTTACAACACTCACCTGTGGACAAGCAGCAGCTCTGGCTAGGAGACAACACAAGCAGAGGCTTCCTGTGTCCTGTCCTGGGGGGCACACAGGATCTGCTTGTCTCCTGTGCAGAGAACAGGCTCCTGTGCAGTGTGTCCTGGGAACAAAATGGCTGCAGGCATTTATAGTCTGCAGCTATAGGCCACTGCAGAGGCAGTTCAGCTCCAGGGCAGGAGAAGCTCCCAGCCAGGAGCCCTGGGGTTGGCCTTAGACTGGCCCCCTAGTGGCAGGGCAGACCCAACACTAACTTAGTGTGGGGTCGCATCTACACGTGTTACTGCACTTTAACTAACTGTGACTAAATTTGATACCTGCATTTGCAGGTATCAAATTTAGTCATGATTAGCCTAGTTCAAGGATTTTCAACTTTTTTGGATCAGTGTACCCCCAACGGTCGGATGTGGAGCAGTGTACCCCTGGTGGCTGGACATGGAGCAAGGGGAAGGGGTGGCACACAGCCAAACACAGCATGGGGGTACCCTCCCCACAATGAAGTGGCTGGAGCTGGTGAGGCTGGTGGCTTGGCATGGACCTCCCTGTCAGCAATGACGTCCAGCTGCACCTGGTGTCCTCAGCCTGCAGTGAGCGGTGAGCAGGTGCCTGGCCAGGGGCCTACCCTGGGGAGGAGCCGGTGCTGCTGGCAGCCAGCAGTGTCATGGCTGGCTGCTCCTCATGGCAGGGTTTGGACCTGTGGTAGGGGGTAGGGTAGTGCGCGGCCGAACACAGAGAGGCAGCAGCCACTGCATGTGAGCTTGCTCTGCCCCCTAAGTCTTGCCAGGCAGGAAGTGCCTGCATGGCAGCACAGCATGAAGCGTGGTAGCGCTTCATCCCCACCCACCCACACATACCCCTAGGGCCTTCTCAAGTACCCCTGGGGTTACACATACCCCCAGTTGACAACCCCAGGCCTAGTTTACTGCACAGTAAGGACATGCACATGTAGATGCACACCCATACTGTGCAGTAAATTAAGCTAAGGCACATTAATGCATCTCATGTAGATGCACCCATTTAGATTCAATATATTACTGTGCAATTAAATTCATCCAACTCCAGAAGGGTTCTGAAATATTGTCCATACCACTTCAATAATATATTACTATTTGCTGCACAAGGGTTTTATTCAGATTGCCTTATTTTTTTTAATTGCTTTATCATGCCTTTACTTCAGATCCAATCCTATAAATACCTACTGCCTTATCACAAGGAACAATCGCACTGAAACCATATCTGTAAGTGCTTTTGCTCACTGTTTGTTAGGCTAGACTTCTATTGGGTTATACTACACATATTGAATTTGATTCTACAAACACCAATATAAACAATTTTATTCAGGGGAGTAATCTCATTGATTCCCCATTGAGTTCAATAGGACAACTCATTTGAACAAAATAAGTGCAGGATAAGGAGCTGTACAGTATTTGCATGTGCTTTCTTTCAAAAAACATTTTTTGCAGAATTTCATCCCCAGGAAAGTGAAACCATGCAAGTTGAAAATAACCTGAAATAAATTACCACATTTTAGTAATTTTTGTTCATAATTTTACATAGACTTAAAACCAAATATCATTTTAGGACATACACAGTCTTTTCCGTATACTGAGATTTTTGTCTTGAGACAAAAAATAGTTAATGGCGATATGACAGACTGGAGTTTATCATAATTTAGCACAAGCTAAATCTATTCCAACACGGAGGAAAGGCAGCAAGAAGGCACAGCAGCCCTCCTGGCTCTCCAGGGACCTAGCGGACCTACTGCGGCTAAAAAGGAAAGCCTACAAAGGATGGAGAACAGGATTCACCTCCAAGGAGAATTATTCTGCGCTGGTCCGGTCCTGCAGGGAGCAAACCAGGAAAGCCAAGGCTGCAACTGAACTCCAACTAGCTTCAAGCATCAAGGACAGCAAAAAGTCCTTTTTCAGATATGTAGGGAGCCGGAGGAAAAGCAAGGGCAACGTTGGACCCCTGCTAAACCAGATGGGGCAACTGACAACTGACACCCAGGAAAAAGCCAACCTATTAAATAGGTACTTTGCATCAGTCTTTCATCAGTCCCATGGGACGCCCATGCCTGCTATGGGACAGGGAGATCCAGGTGATGGGGATCCCCTACCCTCCATAAATGCTGACCTCGTGAAGGAACATCTTGAGAAGCTGGATACCTTCAAGTCAGCCGGCCCTGACAATCTGCACCCCAGGTTACTCGAGGAGCTGGCGAGCGTCATAGCCCAGCCCCTGGCACGGATCTTTGAAAACTCCTGGTGCTCTGGTGTAGTGCCTGAAGACTGGAAGAAGGCCAATGTGGTGCCAATCTTCAAGAAAGGGAGGAGAGTGGATCCGGCTAACTACAGGCCCATTAGCCTGACTTCTATCCTGGGGAAGATCTTAGAAAAGTTTATTAAGGAGGCCATCCTTGATGGACTGGCCCAGGCTAACATCCTAAGGGATAGCCAGCATGGGTTTGTTGCGGGTAGGTCTTGTTTGACCAATCTCATTTCCTATCACCTGGATGAGGGAGAAGAGATTGATGTCATATATCTTAACTTCAAAAAAGCTTTTGATCTGGTATCCCATGATCACCTCTTGGCCAAACTGGCCAGCTGCGGCCTTGGCTCCACCACGATCCGCTGGCTGGGAAATTGGCTCCGTGGTCGTACCCCAAGGGTTGTAATTGATGGCAGTCATTCATCATGGTGCCCTGTGACTAGTGGGGTCCCTCAAGGCTCTGTCCTGGGACCCATACTGTTCGACATCTTCATTAATGATGTGGACATTGGAGTCAGGAGTGGACTGGCCAAGTTCGCCAATGACACCAAACTTTGGGGCAAAGCATCCACGCCAGAAGATAGGCGGGTGATCCAGGCTGACCTAGACAAGCTCAGGAAATGGGCGGACAAGAACCTGATGGTGTTCTCCACCTTGGGAGGAAAAACCTGCAGCATCCTTATAGGCTCGGCAGTGCTACATTGGATAGTACTACAGAAGAAAGAGACTTGGGGGTCATCATTGACCACAAGATGAACATGAGCCTGCAATGCGATGCTGCGGCGTAAAGTGACCAAAACGCTGGCTTGCATCCATAGATGCTTCTCGAGCAAATCCCGGGACGTCATTCTCCCCTTGTACTCAGCCTTGGTGAGGCCGCAGCTGGAGTACTGCATCCAGTTTTGGGCTCCACAATTCAAAAAGGATGCGGAGAAGCTTGAGAGAGTCCAGAGGAGAGCCACGCGCATGATCAGAGGTCAGGAAAACAGATCTTACGATGATAGGCTGAGAGACATGGGACTCTTTAGCCTGGAAAAGCGTAGGCTCAGGGGTGATCTGATGGCCACCTATAAGTTTATCAGGGGTGACCACCAGGATCTGGGGGAACGTTTGTTCACCAGAGCGCCCCAAGGGATGACTAAGTCGAACGGTCACAAACTCCTGCAAGACCATTTTAGGCTGGACATAAGGAAGAATTTCTTTACTGTCCAAGCCCCCAAGGTCTGGAACAGTCTGCCAGCGGAGGTGGTTCAAGCACCTACACTGAACACCTTCAAGAGTAAATCAGATGCTTATCTTGCTGGGATCCTATAACCCCAGGTGACTTCCCACCCTTTGGGTAGGGGGCTGGACTCGATGATCTCCCGAGGTCCCTTCCAGCCCTGATGTCTATGAAATCTATAATATTCTGTTAACTGTGTTCAGATCATTATAATATTGCATGACTCAGTTTACCTATAATGCTAACACACAAGGAAAGAAGGGTTATTTGAGCCCCTGCTAAGAACCAGGGTAACCAGCATGGGGGACATATGTGGGACTAGATAAGCTAGACCTGTTTCAAGTAAACAACTAGAAATGTGTTTGAGCCTCTTCCACAAATGCAGGAATTTGAACATTTTTGATGAATAGTGGTTTACAAATCAAACAATTATTATTATGTATTAATGACATCTCAAATAAAACATATGACTTTGGCACTAAGAATCTTGACATAGTGCTAGATGAGTGGTAGGGAGCCAGCTTGTGGGCCAAATTGGGCCCATGGACTCTGCTCTTCCCTCCCCTTGCAGCTGGATCTAAAGCACGTGGTGTTCATTCCAGCTGCTCCAGGACCTGCACCATACATGGCACCTGCTCCAGCTGGTCCAGGACCCACCCTGGATGCAGTGCCAGCAATGCCACAAGCAGTGCAGGTCCAAGACCAACTGGAGCAGGCACCACATGCAGTAAAGATGGAGTGTCTGAAAAAAGTGCTGTATGTGACATGTGTCCCAGGCCCTGCCCACAAGACTAGGTCCTGTGTGGGTCAGTTTAGATCCAGGGCTAGCACCAGGGGTCAGACAATGGGGCCCTGTGGGTCAGATCTGATCTGTATCTGTGACACCCTTGCCCAGAGCTGGCCTTAGGAGCAATGGGCTTACAGTGTACTTGTATGGTGGCATCATGTCCCCTGCAGTGAACGGTACTGCTGCAGACAAACGAGGGAGGCAAGGGTCAGGGGTGCAGTCCGGCAGCAAGGTGGAGTGGCATGCTGAGCCAAGCAAGTGGTCAGGCAAGCACCATTGCTGCTGCCCATACTGCCCAGCCTCCTCCTGAGCAGTGACTGGAGGTGTGGGGAGGGGGCTGGTCTGGGCACTGCTCCTCCTGCCTAGTGCAGGGATCAGTCATGTGTGTGTGGCCCCACTGACCACAGCACCCTGAGCCATTGCCCACATAGGCCACCCCTAAAATGGGTCTGCCCCTGACTTTGAGCAAGTAGGTAAATCCCCTTTTTAATAAACAGGCATGGAAGAAGGCAATATTTTCAGTATTTAAATTGTACCATCCCATTTGCAGGAAGTTTAACTCTATAACTAGCTTTTCTTCATTTCCTTTTTTTTTGTTTGTATCTTGAAAATCATTCTTGCTGTAGAATGAGTTAGCCAGTACTAAGAGGAATACATAAATTCTCACTGGATTTGTATAATACTCCAGGGGTTTACTAGAAGGAATGTATATGGATTTAAAAACCCCCCCCCAAAGTTGTCTACTTGCTTCTGAAAAAGAAACACAGAATATTTATATTAACATCTCAAGATGCCTTCATGGCTGGATTAAAAAATAGCACTTGAAATAAGGAATGTCTTTCTGCAGGGAGAGTTTTGATAGCTCGTATTTCAGAAGACATCTAAAAAGAAGAATATGCTTTGCTCTTAAGACTAACAGTTTTGAAGACAGCTAAAGGGTATTTTAACATGTGATGTCCTTTAGAACAGCTCTACTTCTTGAGAAAATATTTATTGAACTCTGAACATTTTATAGATACTTTTAGAGCTAGAGAAAATTAACAGCAGAGGTTGTTACAGACTCCAGAGCCATGTGGGAGAACTTGAAAAAAAACCCTTAAATTTATGTTTATATCCCTCCAGATGGCTGGGGGGGTGGGGGGAGAAACATACCTCTTTTAAATCTATATAGTTTGCTTAAATCTAAACAGGAGCCTTAAGATCACCACTTGGACAAAAATTGTATCATTTCAAAGGTGAGCCTGTAGTTTTTTCATCACTGCAACTGCACACATGGATTATAAACAATGCCTGTGATCACAGTCTGAGTCACTACAAGATGGAACAATCTCTTGACATACCTATCTCTCTCCCCAAAAGAAAACCAAGAACAAATCTAGCTTAGTTTAGCAAACAAACTGTAGTGTAGCTCATGATGGACCTAATCCTTCAGTCCTCATACACACAAAAATCCCCTTGGCTTCAAAGGGGATGTAGTTTTATCTGCATAAACATTCCAGGAATAGGTCTATTAAAAACAATATACTGCTGTTGAAATACCAGTACCTAATCTTCTTTATTTCTGGATTTCTAGTGTGTTTTTCACTATGATATTTAGACACCAAAAACAAAATTATGAAGAGCTGTACCAGTCTGTATTTATATCACATGAAACATGTCACTGTCCAACCAGAAAAAGAATAAGTATGGTACAGTTTACAATTAGTTGACAGGGGCATAGAGGTACAGAAACATTGGGCCAAACAGAACTTTACTATGTTGGTGAGCACTTACTCGCGTGGTTTGGGGCAGTTTAATTACTGCTCAGTTTATTAATGTGAGAAGATCCAATGAAGTAAATACTACTATTTTAGTGTGATCAGGGCTACAGGATCAGACTGTGTAAAATAGCACTATAAACTCTTCCTGTGATGGCCTTAGCCTCTGCGCCTTTGGTATTAGGCTGCCAAGTAATTCCCTGCACACAGCTATGTGCTACCATTGATATAATGATGAATGTCAGTTCATTGGTATTTTCAGCCCCTCCTTTTACTGCCTTGCCTTTTTGTTTTGCACTCAGTTTTGAGTGGTGAAACTTCGTATTTTTCTGTTCATGAAGATACTAAACATATAAAAGATTTTGAACAAGGATTTTTAAAAAAAATCTCAAGTACAATTAAGCTTTAGGGGAAGGAATACAATTATTTATAGATGCATAATCATTGCCATTCATAATGTGCGAATGGGAAAAGGATGTGTGGTTACCAGAGAACATTTTTGCATTTCTTTTAATTATATTTAAATGAGCTAAATTAGTAAAATGAACTAGTATTCATGCTCACATTAACAGTGTGCATTATAATAACATCATCTGTTGTATTTGTAAATAAGTACCTTGGTAATTAGAATGATAAATAAAAAAAACAGACAGAGGGTCACAATGAACCAAATTGGAGGCGGGGGGAGGTTCCCTTATACCTCTTTGGGCTAGATCTTGGACAGTGCTGACAACCTTCTCAGAGCAGCCTCCAAACTCACTGAAGTAAACAGGAGTGAAAAGTGTTGATTTCTTTTTTTTGCGGAAGCAGATAGACAAAGATGAATTTAGAGACATTTTGAAAATCCCAGTAAATGCCTAGGTGTATAACTGACATTGAACTCCATAAGAATTAGGCACCTTAGTGCTTCTGAAAACACCAGCAAACAAGTTTCAGACTATTTAGAATCTTAAATATCTTTAAAAATCTGGATTTTAGTTCCCAATAATTTATAAATATATTTGTAACTGCAAGCACAAGTTTGATTCTAGTGAATTTCCTGACTGAATGGGAACTTATAGCACATTGCTGCAAATCTGCCCCAGTGTTCGTCCTTATGCTGACATTTTGATAAACTAGAACTTCAGCTTTGAGGAGAGAAATAGCATGATAATAATCTCTGGCAAACATTCACAAATTTAAAAAAAAGGAGTAGGGACAGCAGCGTAATATATTGCTCCCCAGCATCAGAAACATTTTCTATTAAAGACTCAGCTGGACAGTCAGCAAGTCTTTCTCTCTCCTTTACTCACACACAGACGTACTTTGGGGAAACAAAGATTTATTGGTTCTTAATTTTTATTTTTAAAGAATGAGTTCCAACCTATCATATAGGATGAGTTTAGGATTAGGTTAGAAGCAAGAGGCCAGAAACAAATGCATACTTTTATACGTATGCATAAATCAGGAGTTAAGCAACAGTGAATAGGACCATATGATCATAAGCCAGAAATAATAAGCAGGATCAAGGCAAAGTCTGATTTCCTGTGTGTGTAAATTGACTTGTTCAGTGATGCATTTTCTTTTTCTTCAACCTTTCTGTCATGATGGCACTTTTGTCTATTCTCCTTTAGTACTAATCAGCTAGGCTGTAGGTTTTTGTTACAGATGGTTTGCCAGGTCATTCTTCAGAACACAGAATGTTAAACTGAAATCACTGGGGTTCCTGAATTGAAAAGTTGTGTTTCAAATAAAACTCACAACTGCCTGCACTGCTCATCCCTTGTTAGTGTTATGCAATCAAGCCTCCCAGGTTGCTTACAGCTCTCAGCATTTTGTTAATTGCTGCAGGCGATGATAGTGACAGACACATTCATATCAGCCAAGCATCTTCCTCTCAAGTGAAGCATAACATTGACATTCTGTGCCACTGGCTGATTCAAGTATCAGAAAGAAAAAAATAACCCTAACAGAGACATACTCTGCGTGATTCTATGCATACCTTTGGGTGATCAATTGTTATTACCATTATTATGATAGTCAGAAGTTAAGTGATGCCTATTTGACAATGGGGCAAGTTGCACATTTTTTCCACTGCGAGGTGCAGCTTATAAGAACGTGAAGAAAAAAGGACAAGGTGATTAGGGGAAATACTACTTGTGAGATAATATAATAGCATTTCGATTTTGAACTAGCAAGGATTCCTATGCTGATATTCTTCTAAAATTCACTAACAACTATTGGACATGACAACTCCAGGGACAGAAAATAAGTATAAGATACCCATACATCATGTCCACAACATTCACAGATAAGGATCCTCACAAGCACCTGCCTGCTCCCCCTTACACATGCCAACCCCAAGAATGTGGCAGTACAGTATTTCTCAGGGCACTCCCTGGTAACTACTTTTAAACACGCCAAAGATAGCAAGTTCATAAGTGGCTGTGCAGAGTGCCCTCCTCCTCTTTTTTGGACACCATAATCAATATTCAAAATGGTAAAATACAAAACATCATATACAAGAAACCCACAGACCAACATACAGAAAACCAGAAATCACCCTAAACACACCAAAAGAGCTGTAATTTACAGCCAAGCTCTCCAATACCACCGAATTTGTATCAAGGAGAATACCCGTGACTGCCACCTCACTAATCTCAAAAGGGTTTTCACCCAGCAAGGACAATCCTCCAGAGAGAAAGATCATACTTTCAAAAGAGCCACCTGGATACCACACAAAGATTTGCTGTGCACAAAAAGAAAACCCCCATGAATCACACACCATTAGTTATGAAATACAGTACAATCTTTGTTATCTGACATTGAAGTAACCGGAAATTCTATTAACTGGAATTTCCGGCCAGCTGGCTGGACAAAGGAGGGAGGGAGGGAAAGCTTGCACACAGTGGCCACTACTGCCACCCACCACCCTGTGCTGCTGCTGCTGCTCCACATGTGGCCACTGCAACACCCCCCCTGCTCAGCGTGCAGCTGCCGCACCCCCCCCCATACCTACTCTGTTTTATCTGAAAACCCTTGCCGGGTTATTTCAAATAACTGGAATTTTTACATAACTGGCAATCCCCTTAGCCTGGGGATGCCAGATAAAGATTTCACTGTACCATCCTTCCCTGGAACCTACACGGAAAATCCTCAAACAATTGCAACCCATACTAGAAGAAGAAGCTTATAAACAAGCGCCAAACCTCACTAACCTCATTACCAGAAGCAAACTTCTTATAACCCAGACCAACCAAAATGAATCCAAACCGTGCCAGAACAAGAAATGCAAAACCTGCCAACACATCTCCACCACCCCCACAATAATTACACCCCACAACAGAACCATCACCATTCCTGGATCTTATACCTGCACCTCCAGAAATATATTACAGCTCATCCAGTGCACCAAATGCCCCAATAGAAAATATGTAGGAGAAACCAAACAACAATTGTGTAACAAAATGGAAGCACACCAAAAATCCATCAAAGACCAAAAAATCCAATTGCCTGTGGGTACATACCTCTCACAAAACAATCCCTCCATCACTGATCTCTCAGTTCTAATCCTCAAAGGGAACTTACAAAACACCTTTTGTAGATGAGCCTACGAACTTCATTTCATAAATCTACTGGAGACAAAAGATAACGGACTTAATATAGACATGGGATTTATGACATATTACAAGCTTCCTGAATCTGATTCACCAGGTACCTGCCTGAGCTTACCATCTGCATTTTTTCTCTCCCTTCCCCACTCTTGTCCTATCTTTACCCATTGTCTTCCAAACTTCCGCCTATTTACATTTTCACAGAGTTCTTGTCACGCTTTAGCTTCTTTTCTACCTTGGAGATCTCAAAACAAAAGCAGAGTCTCCCAATGTCTGAAGAAGGGCACTTGTGCCCCAAAGCTTGCAAAGAGCTTTCCCCCAACTATTTAGTCTAATAAAAGATATCACATCTAGCCAAAGAACCCTGCCTGCCCCTCTTCCAAGGAACTTCAGTGCAGCATTTCTTGGATTCAAGTGATTTAGGCACCCTATTTTCAAAATGGACTTAGGGGCACATTCTCAAAAGTACTTAGATGCCTAAAGATGAGGACAGGCACCTCCTGACATTTACAATATCCAGCACTGTTCAGCCACTTTTTAAAATCTCAGAGATTTCAGTGGGAGCTGGATACATAAATAACTTAGGATTTTAAGCATCTACATGCCTTTAAAAACTTGGCCGTGAGGGCTCTAATATTCAATTATTTTTAATGACATTAAGAAAATTCCAAACAATGAGACATCCAACTACATCCCATAAAGGCAACATGAAGTTTAACCTAACTAGATTAGTTCCAACAACAGTGAAGCTAGGCTGTACAAGCCCGCTGAGGTGGCTCACTATGTCGAGGCTACAGTTACAACAGTTACTATATTCTAGACTTAGTCTTTAGTCACTTTGGAAAATTGAACTTTTATGTTCTTAATATTTTACCTATAGACTCTTCATCACTAGACTGCCCAACCTGGTCAGCACTAATTAAAAGATATCAGCTGATGTATGTTCAGTTATCCATATAATATGAGTTTGGCAGTTCCCCATTTATCACCAGCAAAACACAGAAAAAACATCTGTTTACTGATATGTGTAGAAAAGTCCAGCAGTGCTGAGCAAGCAAAAAACTGTCAAATCTTAGTAAGCTTAAAAATTGGACCTTGGTATGAGGCTAAAATTGCAACTGAAATCTTTCCCAAAGGAATTGTTTTAAGGATCATATTGTTCTTAGTCAGAAAAATCCCCCTGTATTTAAAGGAAGGTTTAAAAACTTGTAAGTTGTATGACCACCTTTCTTGAGGTTCTAAACACCTTGTAGAGACAGAATATATAAAAAATAGTTTCTTAGAGCATTATTCTTAGATTACTAGAGCTGGGAAGCAAGAGTTTGTGATACAAGTCTTTAAACTATAATGAAAATGACAAGCTTGTTGCTCTCAAAACCTGCCTCCTCGAAGTGGAAGAGAGAGAATATTGGCCTACTGAAGCTGAAACAATGTGCAGCCGAGAGTGCAAAAGTCATAGAGAAGAACAAGCAAAGAGGAGTGGGGGGGGGGTGGCTAAATCTGTAGCCAAGTGATGAGGTCACTGTCTTCAGAAAGGAGAATCTTGGGTGCTGATTCCTGCTGTTAGACTTAGTACTACTTTTTATCCAGTGACTGGCTAATATAAAATGCATAAACCACCCTGACAACAAGGACCAGGACTCAGTCTACTCCTCACTTAGGAGTTCATTTATCACTTGCCTATGGAGTCAGACTCCCAGTTTGCTTGTCCTCCTTCTGACCCCATGACTAGCACTCTTGGCTGCTGAGTACCCAAATTTCATCAGCTGTAAAGTAGTCCCCCTCCACTGATTATTATGTAGCCACATATGGAAGGGCATACCCTGGGAAGGTGGATTTGGGCCCCCATGAGTGAAGAAGGAATGCAAATCCCACTTCCTGAGTCAGGGTCAGCTTTAGGGAAAATGCAACCCTGGGTTGCTGCCCTTTCTTTAAGTATGTAGTACTATTAGCAAAAGTTTCAGAAATAAAGCCCTGTAGCTGCTGGGCTGGACTGGGAGACTTGCTTACCCATGGTATCCTCCAGTGGTTGCTAAGTAGGGGAAGGGGAGAGCAGTTGTAGGGGAATGGGAGGGCTCATCTCTTACTAGCCAAAAAGCAAAGAAGATGGTGAGCAGTGCCAGGCAGGGACCCATGACAATGAGCAGCAGGAACAGGAGGAGTGGGTGCTGCTGACTCATGCAGTAGTAGGACTCACAGAGCCAGTCATGGGTGCAAGGTGGTGGGCACTGCTTACAGCCTGCCTGCTCCACCCTGTCCTGTCAAGCCCCACACCTGGCCAACCCTCCCCAAGTCAAAGGTACTGCTGCAGGCAGAGGCAGGTGGCCAGCAGCAGTGATGGGAGAAAATATTATGTGGGGGGGCTAGGGATGTTGGGGGCTGTGCAGGATGGGGTGCAGAGCATGGTGCAGGGCCACACCTCCCTACCGCAGGGCCACTGTAGGTCCGATGTGCAGCAGGGGCACTGGGCGTGGCGTGGTGTGGCACTGTAGCGGCAGGGCGTGGCAGAGGCACTGGAGCAGTGAAGCCATGTTTGGGGGGGTTAAGGCCTGTTAGTCCCAGCCTTCCACCTTCTATAGCAGCCAGGGGTGAAGAGTGCAATTCAGCAGAGAGGTAGAGATGGGGGTGTGTGTGTGTGTGTGTGTGTATGTGTGTGAAGAGTGCAATTCAGCAGAGAGGTAGAGATGGGGTGTGTGTGTGTGTGTGTGTGTGTGTGTGTGTGTGTGTGTGTGTGTGTGTGTGTGCGTGCGCGCGCGCACACAGAGCCCCACTGATCATGGCACTTCGAGCAGGTGCCCATGTCACCCACACATAAGGCTGACCCTGTCCTGGGTAAGTTCTCTGTGGCTTTAGGCTATTATGTATGTGGGTAGGAACATGGTAGTGCTCTGGATCCCAGGTGGATGGAAGTGCCTGATCCCCAGTGAAAGGAGTGGAGGGCGAGAAGCAGTTCAGCCATATTGCTGCATGCAATATTCCTTTGGCTATCCCCAGGCATCCCCTTGCTCATGCCCAGATGCTGTAGATAGCCCTTCTGAGGTGCCTAACTCTTCTTACTAACCTTCTGTAGAGTCTAATCATCTCTCCCCTTTCTTTATGGATCATTATCCTGGGGCAAGGAATTAACAGGTCCTTGTTCTGGTTTTATATTAATACTGAGATCAGAATTTGGTCCTGTGTTGTTAAGGGAAATGGAGATAAAGTATTTACCTTGTCTAAGAGAGGATGAACATCTGGAGTATCCTACCGGTAAAGGCTGTTGCTGCAGAAGAAATATGATGTCCCAACCAGTGCACAGGAGGGTAGGGTTCCTGTGGAACAGAAGAAGGAAAAGTTTCAGAGGCACTAATACTTTTCTATTCTTAATTGAATCATGCAGACATTCTCTAGTATTCAGTATCTAGGTGTACACACATATCTCCAGGACAACTACTAATAAGTAATTTCAAATGTTGTTCACCAGAGCACCCCAAGGGAAGATAAGGAGCAACGGTCACAAACTCCTGCAAGACCATTTTAGTCTGGACATAAGGAAAAACTTCTTCACTGTCCAAGTCACCAAGGCCAAGATGCCTATCTTGTTGGGATCCTTTGACCCTAGCTGACTTCCTGCCCCTTGGGCAGGGGGCTGGACCTGATGATCTTACAAGGTCCCTTCCAGCCCTAATGTCTATGAAATCTATGAAATAGAGATGCAGAATACAATAATAGATCTCGTCTGTAAATAGTTGTTTTTTATTTATTTAATTCATGTTTTGGAAAAGGCCTGCAGCAAAACCTTTTGTTTATTTATTACTGCCTTTAATGTGCATATAATAGTATGAGCTGACCTACACATCAACTTGCAATAAAATAAGGAAATCAGTTTTCATTCACATTTTTGTTAATTCAGAATAAATGTCTGGACACCTATTTCTGAATAATGGTGCCTTATTTGATTGATAGGATAACAGTACTCAAAGATTGCTGTTTGGATACTCATGTTCCAAATGTAGCCATCAGGAGTTCAGTGTCAAAATCAGAGAAGGTATCAACTGCAGTTCTCCAGGAGGTCTGTGTAGGCCTAAAACTGTTCATTACCTTCATTAATGACTTGGTGAATGGAACTGAATATGCAGATGACACCAAACTAGTTGCGGAAGCAAATAGTTTAGAAAACAGGATTAGAATTCAAACAACATTGAAAAATGAAATAGGGAAAACGGTCTGAAATAAGTGGCATGAAATTCAATGTGCAAAAAGTGCAAAGTGCTGCGCTTTAGAAGGAGCAATCATATGCACAATACAAAATAGAGAATGACCAGCTAGACTGCAGTACTGCAGAAAAGGACCTAGAGGTTATGTTGACTTACAAGCTGAATGAGTCACCAATGTAATATTGTTGCAGGGGAAAAAAGGATTGCAATACACTGGAATGTTTAATGGGAGTGTCATGTACCAGTCATGTGAAGAGTCCTCTACTCTGTTCAGCACTGGTGAAGCCTGACCCGAAATATTGGGTTCAGTTCAGGGAGCACATGTTACAGAAGAGGAGGACAAATTGGGTAGTTAAGCACTGGAACAGATAACACAGAAAAGTGGAAAATTTCATTGGAAATTTTTAAGTGCAGGTTAGATAAACATTTGTCTGGGCTGGTTTAGGTAGGGGCAATCCTGCCTTGAGCAGGGGTTGGACTGGATAACCTTTTGAGTTCCCTTCCAATGCCCATTTTTCTATGGTTTTCCTTAAGTAGGTAAACTACTCAACAGGGCTCTTTTATTCTGAAATGCATGTGTCTACATATATACTAGTACCCAATAACAAAGGTGTATATTGAAGCAGAATTATTTATTTTGTTGTAATTTGGTCTCCATACCAGCTGATACCCTTATACAAACATTATAAACAACAGTATATACAAATATACAAAAATATTGTTGAAGGCTTTCCATATAATCAGAACTATTTACTGTAATGTTTTCCCATCTATAATATTCACAGTACATATTTCAGAAATGTAATTCTATATCCTTACTATGCAGCAGATCATCTATTATTTGACTGAACGGTCTTCCAATCTTTTCTTTCTGTCATGTTTCTACTTTGGGTGGCAACTCAAAATACTCTTTTTTTACGGAGATAGTGTCAAAATAATAAACCATCTACTGGTATATCCAAATATGTACTGGTAACAGCACCTTATATTATTAAAATAGAAAAAAAAAACCTTTTGTTTTTAGTTAAAATTTCCAGTACTACCACAAACCTATTTTCTTTGGGTTTCTAACATTGCAGAGAAATACTTATTTAAAAGAATTCCTGCTTTGGACCAACAAAAATTAATTAAGCATTTGAGCATGATGCTCAAATTGGGGCTTATATCAGAAATGGCCATTCAAAATGAGGCCAAATGGTGCAAAAATAGCACACATTTCTTTCTCTGTAATAAAAGGCAGAATCCACCATTCAAACCTAGATTGTTTTTGTTAGAGGCATGAGGAGAAGGAGTGTGCAGCTGAAATTGCCAGGTCAGTAGGTGAGCATGCACAGTTATAAACATCATGTTCCTTGACCATTAGGTCCCATTCCATCTCATGACGGGTTTGTTGAGCTTTTTCACACATTTTCCAGTAGCCAGAATTGAGACACAAACTTGCCCCTAGCTTCCTTTTCGCCTGTGGGTTCTGTGGAGCCCACCAGTTTATAAAGCTTTTGGGACTGATTTGGATGAAAGGCACTGTATAAATTAACTAGTACCACCATCAGACAGGCTTTCAGAAATGGGTATCTACAATCATACCCACAAAACTTACATCAACACCCCATTTGTACACAACCAGGAAGCTTTAGCTGAATCTATATTAAAATCTATTACATTTTAATGTAAGTGAACAAATTACCAAAGTATTAAACCAATCTCCTATTGATGTCTCTTATTTTAGTTCAGAAATACAAGAGTATTAAAAGGAGTGAAGCAAAATATTTTCAGTTCTTGTATTTTGTAGTTGAAAGAAAAAGTACTATTGGAAGTTCTGTAAAGCATTAGTCTTGTTTAAATACTCTAATATAAAAACCACAAAATGAGTCCCCAAAAATGCATAGTCATGTTATAATGACTCTTCAGAGTAAAATTAAAATAACCCTTATCCCTTTTATCACTATACTAGCAATTCATTAGTCTTCTGTTCAAAAAGTATTTCTATACACGATCTAGCATGGGCACATCATCACTATTGGAGTCATAGTTTCTATATCTCTGAGTTGTTTTTTCAAAGTTAATTGCATGTGTTGTGTTTTTTCTCTCAGTCTCAGAGTTCTGTTTGTACGTGTACTGTACAATGACATAAAACAGAAAAACAACAACTGACAGGCACTGTAGGACTGCAGTAATTAATTTAAAATAAGGCTGATTTGTTCTACTTCTTCTTTCCCTGAGGCCAATAACTGGGAGCTAGTTATACTCCAATTCAAGAAGCCAGAGGAAAAACACCTGTTGCATATGATTACTCCCTATTAAAATGTAATGAATAATTCAACATGAATAATTTAAACAGCACTATTGTTATCTCGCTTCTAACTTCTCAAGAGTGAGAGTATGGCTGAAGAACGACAGGATCAAGTCAACCCAATACATTGATTGTTATCTGTCAGGTTACTCATATGCACTACTTTCTTCCACCTTACATTCTGTTTTGACTCTGCTTATTTCTGCCATTGAAGCAGTAGATAAAAGACCTGTGGTACTGTACTTCTTCACATGAAATATGCTTCATAAATTGTGCCTCTTCTATGCTTAATGTAATATCAGACATGAGCCCAAATCTAAAACCCCAAACTGATGTTGATGTTTGATACCCATGTGTGCTGTGGGGAAAGCAAAACTCTTAATAAACTCTAATAAAAAGAAATCTAAGTGCCCTACAGACTTTGGGAAATCTGATGCTGGATACTACTCTGTTTAGGACCTCATCTTGAAAGATAGCATTTGTCTCATAATGTAATTTCTACTCATTTCAATTCCAATCACAACCAAATCCTGGTTTCTTTAAAGTCCGTTGCAAAAGTCCCACTTGGTTTATCTGGTCATGAGATGCTGACTGTGCAGTTGTTACTGCACAGTCATTTAATGCTTGCATAACCAAGTACTAAATGACTGTGCAGTAACTGGAGTTACTGCGCAGTAGTATCCTGGCATGGCTGCCTAGTGACGCTTACTGCACAGTAGCTCATTAGTACTGCATGGTAACGTCACATCACAGTTCATGCCCAGCAATGCTGCTGCGCAGTAGTAATCAGCTACTGCACGGTAGTAATGAGCTACTGTGCAGTAAGCATCTCATGTAGATGCAGCCCATGGTACTTACAATTCTGATCCAACTCCCATTGAAATCAATAGGGCTAGGGACAGAAGTTGCACATAAACCAGTTTAAGTGACCAGTTTAAGTGGCCAGAAACTGGTTTAAACCTCCAACAGAACAGAAATGCAGTGCACATAAACCAGTTTCAAAATGGCTGAAACTGCTTTAAGATAAACCCAGTTGAATGTAGTATCAAACTTAACTGATTTGGGTCAAAATGGTTTATGACACTTCTGTCCCAGACCCCTTCCTGGTTCAAGTTAAATCACAGTCCCCCAGCATCCCAGAATGTTTTGCAGCCCTGGGCTGGGCTGGGCTGAGTTGTTTGCTTCAGAGAGCAGGGCTGGCCCCACCCCTCTGCTCCCTAGCTGGAGTAGTGAGGGCTGGCTGACAAAGTGGGGGGGGGCAAGCCCAACTAGGGAGGCAGCCCAGTCTACAGAGTAGGGACTGCCCCCTCAACCAAACCCCAGCTGGGGTGTAGGGCCAGGGAGAGGGGTTAAATACCCCTTCTTCCACTCAAACTTACTGCTGACTGCAAATGTGGAGTACAAATCCCAAAGGCACCTGGAAACAGGAAGAGGAAGTGATGACCAACCCTACAGAGTCCTGTTGCTCTGATTTTGGATTGCAAATCCAAGGGATCTTGGGGGCAGCAAGAAGAGGGAGTGAACACACAGTCAGAGAGCTGTGCTCTAGTACCCCCCCAGCTTCTGGCCTGACCCAATGCAGGCATGTGACTTCATTTCCTGATTCAAATGTAAATGTATGTTAACTTCTGTTTCAATTTAATCTGTGCATCTTAGACTAACTTGCAAAGACTGAAAAGACTGCTGCCCAGCAGAGACACATGGGTTCATGCCCGTTGTGCCCCGAGGAGCTGAAGACCTGGACCCAGACCCCCCAGCAAAGAGCCAGGAGGTAAGAGCTGGGCCGTGAGAGAGGGTGGGTAAGTGCAGGGTGCTGAAGGAATGTGTATGTGCATGTGGGGCCATGCTGGGTGGGATGCACTGGCAGAGTGGAGCCTGAGAGAGGAACGCCTCTTCTGGGTCCCTATTTAGCTGAGCGCCCCCAGGGAGTCCTGTGAGTGGAGCCATATGAACAGAGTGCACAAACAGCTGTGGCCCGACTAACACATGGCAGTTTGCACAGGAGTACATGCAGAAGGGCCCACAGAAGGTGCCAAGAGGCCTTGTCTGAGTAAGTGGCCTTAGCCCAGAGGCCTAAAGAGCAGGTGCTGCTGAGACCAAGTAAGTATGAGAAGGACCTCACAGCTGTGGCAGTGACTCACCATGCCCATCAGCTTCAGCTTCTCTGCACTGAGACCACCACCCAGAGCCTGCAGCCCTGGCTCTGGACTGCAGGGGCTGCTGACACCAGAGCACAGGAGCACCCTCACTTGGGGGATGTGCTTCTTGGTGGAGTCCCTGGAGGGCTGAGTGTGGGAGCTTGAGGAGGAAGTATACCAGCTACACACCATCAGGGCTCATGAAGACTACATAAGCAACTATGGCCAAGCCCTACTCCAGGGAAACAGAGTAGAGAGGAAGAATGTTTCATAGTTTCATAGTAGCTAGAGTCGGAAGGGACCTAGGTAGATCATCTAGTCCGACCCCCTGCCTTAGCAGGAAAGAGCACCGGGGTCAGATGACCCCGGCAAGGTGCTCATCTAACTTCCTTTTAAAAATCCCCAGGCTAGGAGCCTGCACCACTTCCCCTGGAAGCTGGTTCCAGGCCCTAGCCGCCCTGACTGTGAAGTAGCGCCTCCTAATATCTAATCTAAACTTACTCTCCGCCAGTTTGTGACCGTTATTCCTGGTCACTCCTGGCAGCGCACGGGGGAACAGGGACTCCCCCAATACCTGCTGATCCCCCCTGACCAGTTTGTAGCAGGCCACAAGGTCCCCCCTTAACCTTCTCTTGTGGAGGCTAAACAGGTTCAGGTCCCGTAGCCTCTCCTCATAAGGCCTGCCCTGCTGACCCCTGATCATACGAGTGGCCCTCCTCTGAACTCTTTCCATATTGCCCACGTCCCTCTTGAAGTGTGGCGCCCAGAACTGGACGCAGTACTCCAGCTGCGGCCTGACCAGTGCCGCATAGAGGGGGAGGATCACCTCCCTGGACCTGCTCGAGATGCATCTGTGGATGCATGACAGGGTACGATTGGCCTTCTTGACTGCCTCCCCACACTGCCGGCCCATGTTCATCGTGGAGTCAATGACGACTCCAAGATCCTTTTCCGTCTCCGTGCTGGCAAGAGGGGAGTTCCCCAACCTGTAAGTGTGGTGCCGGTTCTTCCTCCCCATGTGCAACACCTTGCACTTATCAGTGTTAAACCCCATCCTATTCTCATCCGCCCACCGTTGCAACCTGTCAAGGTCAGCTTGTAGCCTATTGCACCCTTCTAGTGCACCCACATCCCCCCACATCTTAGTGTCATCAGCAAACTTGAACAGGGTGCTTTCTACCCCCTCATCCAAGTCACTGATGAAGATGTTGAACAGTGCAGGCCCGAGGACCGAGCCCTGCGGAATCCCACTGCCCACATCCTTCCAGGTCGAGAAGAACGCATCCACTACCACCCTCTGGGTGCGGCCCTCCAACCAGTTGGCGACCCATTTGACCGTGTGGGCATCGACACCACAGTCTCCCAGCTTTTTGATGAGGACAGGGTGAGAGACAGTGTCGAAAGCCTTCCGGAAGTCCAAAAAGACTACATCCACAGCAACCCCTGCGTCTAATGATTTGGTGACCTGATCGTAAAAGGCCACCAGGTTGGTCTGACAAGACCTGCCACTGATGAACCCATGTTGGTTGCCCCTGAGCATGCATTCCCCCGCAAGGCCCTCCTGGATGTGTGCCAGGATAATTTTTTCAAAGAGCTTACCCGGGATTGAGGTCAGACTAACTGGCCTGTAATTTCCCGGGTCCTCTTTTTTTCCCTTTTTGAAGATAGGGACCACATTGGCCCTCTTCCAGTCCTCCGGCACCTCGCCAGAGCACCACGAGTGCTCATAGAGCCGTGCCAGGGGTCCCGCAATGACCTCAGCCAGTTCCTGTAGAACCCTAGGGTGAAGATCGTCCGGACCAGCGGACTTGAACACATCCAGCCTCTCCAGAAGTACCCTAACTAACTCCTCGCTAACCCTTGGCCCAGGCGTGTCTCTCTCGGGGCCCGAGGGGGGCCCAGCAGGGAGGTGGCTGAACTGGTCCCTACTTAGGAAGACAGAGGCAAAGAAATCGTTAAATATGTTAGCTTTGTCATCTGGCGTGACGACTAAGTTGCCCATCGTGTCCTGCAGGGGCCCCACATTACCCGGGACCCTCTTTTTACCCCCTATGTATTTGAAGAAGGACTTCTTATTGTCCTTAATCCGGGAAGCTAGTCCTATCTCCAACTCTGCCTTGGCCCTCCTGACTGCCCCCCTACATCCTCGGGCGACTATAACATAGTCCTTCTTGGCGATGACCCCATCTCTCCATTGGGTATATGCCTCCCTTTTAGCAAGGAGACATTCCCGGATGCTCTTAGTGAGCCATGGGGGTTTATGTGCCCTCCTGCTCCCTTTGACCCTTGTTGGGATTACCTCCCTTTGGGCATGGAGGATCGTCTCCTTAAGGAGCAACCACTCACCTTCGACATCTGATTCCCTTCCCCTCTGGGTCCTCAGCGCTTCCCCAACGATCCTCCTTAGCTTGTTGAAGTCAGCCCTCCTAAAGTCTAGGGCTGTTGCCTTGCTGCAGCCCTTTGCCACCTTACGCTGGATGGTGAATTCCAGCAAGCGATGATCACTGTCTCCCAGGTGGCCCATCACCCGCAGCCCCCTCACCAGGTCATCACCCGTGGCCAGCACCAGGTCCAACAAGGCGTCTCCCCTGGTGGGACTGTGCACCTCCTGGGTTAGATGGAGGTCCTGCACTCTGGCTAAGAACCGACGTGAGCGATCAGACTTGGCTGACTGCTCCTCCCAGCAGATGTCTGGGAAGTTCAGGTCCCCCATGATGACCACATCCTTAGCCCTCACTGCCTCTGTAAGCTGACCTAAGAATTCCTGGTCGAGCTCTTCTCCCTGGTTGGGAGGTCTATAGTAGACTCCCACCGTTAAGTCTCTCTCCCCTGGACTGCCTTTTACTCTAACCCAGAGCACCTCAGAGTGCCCCCCCTCTACCCCCATGCTAATTAACGAGGAAGTATATTCCTCCTTGATGTAGAGTGCTACTCCTCCACCTTTCCTTCCTATCCTGTCCTTCCTGTATCGCCTATAGCCCTTGACACTCACCGCCCAGTCATGCGATGAGTCCCACCACGTTTCTGTGATCCCTACTATGTCAGGGCTGGTGACAGCTAGGAGGAGGGCGAGTTCCTCCTGCTTCTTCCCCATACTTCGAGCATTCGTGTAGAGGCATTTGAAGCCTTCAGCGGTTGGAGAATGTGTAGGAGAAAGGGGAGGAGGAGGCCATGAAGAAGACTGGCCACAAAGATCCCCCCAGAGCTACCTGGAAAATAGTCACCTCTGGATCCAGAGCATGCAGAGCTAGGGCCAGTCCTCCCCTGGCACTGCACAACAGGTAAACTCTCCTCACTATGCAGGAGGAGTCTCTCACAGAGACACAGGAGGAGGAGGTAAGTATTCAGGAGGTAAGTATTCCCACCCCGAGGAGGAGATGCCAGGTGGTGGTGGGGGGAATCTCTCCTGAGGGGCATGGAGGGACCTATCTGCCATCCAGGCCCCTTAGTCCAAGAAGTCTCCTGCTTCCCTGGGGCCCACATCTGAGACAGTGTGGAGAGGATCCCCAAGCTCATCCATCCCCATGCTCCTCATCCATGTAGGCAAGAATGACATGGCCGGGGTAACCCTGACCAAGTCATGAGTGACTACAGGGCTCTGGGGGCTGGGATCAAGAGACTAGGGGCTCAGGTAGTTTTCTGTGCTCCCTGTTGCAGGCCACAGACCCAGGAGAGAAGGCTGCATGGAAGAGGTCAACAGATGTCTCATATGGTGGTGCTACCAGGAGGGGTTTGGTTCCCTCGACCATAGCATGCCCTTCAGAATGAGAGGACTTCTAGGATGAGATGGCATTCACCTCATGCGGAGAGGTGAGGCCCTGTTCTCAGCCAGGATGGCTGATCAACTGGATAGGGCTTGAAACTGACTTTGCTGCAGGATGGGGAAACTCCAAGTGGAGCATGCCCCATGACTGGCACACAGGAAAGCTCCCTTGTGGAGGACACTAGCACAACTGTTTTTGAAAATGCTAACCAAACAGTTCTCCCACAGCTTCTCAGGAAAATGTGGGTGTAAGCTGAGGGCCTCAGCTGCCTGTACACCAATTGCAGGAGCATGGGGAATAAGCAGGAGGAGGTAGCCCTCCTGCTCTCTAGTGGGCAATATGACCTGATAGGGATCACAGAGACCTGGTGGGACTCCTTGCATGACTGGAGCATAGCTGTAGAGGGCTATACCCTGCACAGAAGGGACAGAGTAGGGAGAAAAGGTGGAGGGGTAGGTGTTTATGTGAAAAACCAATATGCCTCTGGAGGCTGACGTTGGCTCCAAAGATAACCAGCTTGAAACCATCTGGGTCTAGCTACAGGGGAAGTGAGGTGAGACAGACCTAACTGTGGGCATTTACTACAGGACACCAAACAAAAGGGAGGAGCTGGATCTGGAGTTCTCTCAAGAACTGACAGAGACCGCACACACAAGGGACTTGATTGTCATGGGTGACTTCAATTACCTGGACATAGATTGGGAAGAACACTTTGCTATGTCAGATCATTCATGCAGTTTCCTGACTGTGATTGAGGAGCTCTTTCTGACCCAGGAAGTGCAAGGGCCAACCAGAGGTAACACTCTGGTGTGTGGCTTGAACATTGAGGGTAACCTGCGTGACAGCGACCATGAAATTATCAGGTTCACCGTCTGCCACAAGTTCGACAAATCAACCAGCAGGACTGAAGTCCTGGACTTCAAAAATGCTGACTTCGACAGGCACAGAGCATTAGTAGGGAAGGCAATATGAAGGACCAGGAAGGGAAGGCAAATGGGGTGCACGAAGAGTGGTCATTGCTCAAGGACACGATCCTCAAAGCACAAAAGAACACCGTTCCTGCAAAGAGGAAAGGTAGCAGGAGGGCTACCTTAATAGGGATATTGAAGTCCTCTTAAAAAAAAAGAAAGAGGTGTACACACAGTGGAAGCTACAGACAGTCCTCAAGGAGGACTATAATTTAGTGGCTAGTGCTTGTAGGGAAATGATCAGGAAAGCCAAGCTGGTGACTGAGTTTAGGTTAGTCACGGGAGTCAAGGACAATAAGAAGTCCTTCTTTAGATATGTAGGTAGTAGAAGGAAAACAAATGGAAGTGTGGGACCCCTGTTTAACACCTCGGGACAGCTGGTAACCAACATTCAGGAAAAAACTGAACTCCTGAATGCCCACTTTGCTTCGGTATTTCACTGGACTATGGGGAAAGTCAAACGAGATAAGGTTGATAGGGGGCATGGTGGGACTGACAGCCTCCCCACTGTGGATGCTGAGTGGGTGCAATGGCAACTAGAAAAGCTAAACATTTATAAGTCAGCAGGACCAGATGGACTCCATCCACGAGTGCTGAAGGAGCTGGCTGAGGTCATCATGGAATCCCTGGCAAAGCTCTTTCAAAATTCATGGTGCACAGGAGAGATACCTGAGGATTGGAAGAAGGCCAACATTGTACTCATCTTTAAGAAGGGGAAGAGGGAGGACCTAGGCAACTATGGGCCAATCAGCCTAACCTCTATCCTAGAGAAAATCCTGGAAAAGCTCATTAAAGAATCTATGTGTGGTACGCTCGCAGAAGGTAAGATTCTGAATGACAGCCAGCATGGGTTTTGTTGTGCATAGGTCTTGTCTTACCAATCTCATCTTCTACGACCAGGTCTCTCGCCACCTGGACGTGGGAGACAAGGTAGATGTTACATATCTAGACTTCCAAAAGACTTTTGACCTAGTATCCCACAATATCCTTGTGGGAAAACTGGAAGATTGTGGGCTCAGCAGCTTGATGGCTCAGTGGGAGAGAAACTGGCTACAGTGTGGGACCCAGAGAGTTCTCATGAACCGATCTGTGTCATCCTTGCACAAAGTAACCAGTGGTGTCCCTCAGGGGTCTGTGCTTGGACCAGTGCTTTTCAACATCTTCATCAATGATTTGGATGGGGGAGTGAAAAGCTCACTGGCCAAGTTTGCAGATGACACCAAGTTATGGGACAGTGTAGCCACACCAGAAGATAGGTTGCTGATACAGGCAGACCTGGATAGGCTAGAGAGTTGTGCAGACCAGAACCAGATAAAGTTAACACTTCCAAGTGTAAGGTGCTTGTAAAAGGTTGCCCTCCCCAGTAGCATTCTAGTGGCATATGTGGAGCACCCTTGAAGTCCCTTAATACTTTACTTCTGTCTTTTGTCTTGTATCCCGCCTTTACTCGTCTGCCACATCTTGATGTAAATATTGTTTAGATGTTCTTAAAAGCGGGAGACTGCCTATTATACTTCTATGTTAGGTTCTCAGCCACCACAGGCTTTGCCCCCCGTCTTTCTTTAGCTATGCCTACCAACCTAAACCCACCAGGTAGGGTTTGACTCTAAGGCTCTAGCTCCTTAATACTCTCCGGGCCTGTGACCTTCCTTTTGCTCTCACTATGGCAACAGGCCTTCTGGCCCCCTTTTACCCTGTGCCCCTGGGCACCAAGTTGTTGGGTCTACTCCCTCCTCAGGCTTGGCCCTTTTTTATAGCTCAGGCTACTAGCCAAGATCCACCCACTGGGACCCAACTTCAAACTCCTGCAGCCAGCTCTGGGCTACTGGCCCTATATGGCAGCGTCCACTAGTGCACGAGGCCCTTTGGCCTTTTATGACTGCACCTCGAGGCGCTAATGAGGCCTCCTCCTCCCTACAGCCTCAACAACAAACCACCGGTATACCAGTCAAACACAAACAATAAGTCCATGAGCTATAACCACAACAAATAAAATTAAGAAAGGCAGTATGCCAGCTCACATTTTTCCGTGGCTTTGTGCTTCTGCTTTGCACCATCTGTTATGCTCCTTTTTGTGGGACTGCTGCAGCTTCTCTGGGAGTCATCAGGAGTTCACCCCTTCTGCCGCCAAGCCCCTTTGCCAGCTCAGCCCCGGGATTTTTATAGTTCTGGCCTGCCTGCTTCTGGTCATCTGACTAGCCCACAAGGCTCAGCTTTTAACCCCTACCCTGCCAGCAGGCTGTGCCCAGAAAGTTCTGATCTTAAAGGGCCCGGCCTGCTTTCTAGTAACAGAGCTAGTGTTCTCTGTTACAGTGCTCCATCTCTGGACAAATAACCCACAGCATACTTACAGGCTCAGTGGCACCAAACTGACTAGCACCATAGCTAAAAGGGACCTAGGAGTAATGACTGGCCGTCACATGAACATGAGCCATCAGTGCAATGTGGTGGCCAGCAGAGTAAACAACATGCTGGTATACATCAACCGATGCATCTCAAGTAAAACTAAGGAAGTGATACTCCCACTGTACTCAGCACTCTTCTCCCTTGTCCAGAATGATGTCACCTGGTTGTAGACGGAAATAAGATTGGTCAAGCAAGACTTACCCGCAACAAACCCGTGCTGGCTATCCCTCAGGATGTTGGTTATCAGCCAGGATGGCCTCTTTAATAAACTTTTCTAAGACCTTCCCCAGGACAGAAGTCAGGCTGATGGGCCTATAGTTAGCCGGATCCACTTTCATAGGTTTCATACTTTTCATAGACATTAGGGCTGGAAAAGACCTCGGAAGATCATCGAGTCCAGCCCCCCGCCCAAACGGCAGGGAGTCAGCTGGGGTCAGAGGATCCCAGCAAGATAAGTATCCAATTTGCTCTTGAAGGTGTTCAATGCAGGTGCTTGAACCACCTCCAATGGCAAGCTGTTCCAGACCTTGTGGGCTTGGACAGTAAAGAAATTCTTCCTTATGTCCAGCCTAAAATGGTCTTGCAGGAGTTTGTGACCGTTCGACCTCGTCATCCCTTGCGGCGCTCTGGTGAACAAACGTTCCCCCAGATCCTGGTGGTCACCCCTGATAAACTTATAGGTGGCCATCAGATCACCCCTGAGCCTACGCTTTTCCAGGCTAAAGAGCCCCATGTCTCTCAGCCTGTCATCATAAGGTCTGTTTTCTTGACCTCTGATCATACGTGTGGCTCTCCTCTGGACTCTCTCAAGCTTCTCCACATCCTTTTTGTGGAGCCCAAAACTGGATGCAGTACTCCAGCTGTGGCCTCACCAAGGCCGAGTACAAGGGGAGAATGATGTCCCGGGATTTGCTTGAGAACTAGCTATGGATGCAAGCCAGCGTTTTGGTCACTTTCGTAGCCGCAGCATCGCATTGCAGGCTCATGTTCATCTTGTGGTCAATGATGACCCCCAAGTCTCTTTCTTCCGTAGTGCTAGCCAGCATAGCACTACCAAGCCTATAAGGATGCTACAAGTTTTTCTTCCCAAGGTAGAGAACCTTGCATTTTTCAGTGTTAAACACCATCAGGTTCTCATCTGCCCGTTTGCTGAGCTTGTCCAGCTCAGCCTGGATCACCCGCCTGTCTTCTGGCGTGGATGCTTTGCCCCAAAGTTTGGTGTCATCGGCGAACTTGGCCAGTCCGCTCCTGACTCCAATGTCCACATCATTAATGAAAATGTTGAACAATATGGGTCCAAGGACAGAGCCTTGGGGGACCCCACTGGTCACAGGACACCACGATGAGTGACTGCCATTAATTACTACCCTCTGGATCTGACCACAGAGCCAATTTCCCAGCCAGCGGATGGTGGTGGACCCAAGGCCACAACTGGCCAGTTATGCCAAGAGGTGATCATGGGATACCAGATCGAAGGCTTTTTTGAAGTCAAGATATATGACATCAATCTCTTCTCCCTTGTCCAGGTGATAGGTCACCTGGTCATAGAAGGAAATGAGATTGGTCAAGCAAGACCTACCCACAACAAACCCGTGCTGGCTATCCCTTAGGATATTGGCGTTGGCCAGTCCATTAAGGATGGCCTCTTTAATAAACTTTTCTAAGATCTTCCCCGGGATATAAGTCAGGCTGATGGGCCTATAGTTATCCAGATCCACTTTCCTCCTTTTCTTGAAGAGAGGCACCACACTGGCCTTCTTCCAGTCTTCGGGCACTACACCAGAGCACCAGGAGTTCTCAAAGATCTGTGCCGGGGGATGGGCTATGATGCTCACCAGGTCCTTGAGTACACTGGGGTGTAGATTGTCAGGGCCGGCTGACTTGAAGGTATCCAGCTTCTCAGGATGTTCCTTCACGAGGTCAGCCCTGTCCCGTAGTGGGCATGGGCGTCCCATTGGACTGATGAAAGACCGATGCAAAGTACTCATTTCATAGGTTGGCTTTCTCCTGGGCATCAGTTGTCAGTTGCCCCATCTGGTTCAGCAGGGGTCCAATGTCGCCCTTGCTTTTTCTCTAGCTTCCCACATATCTGAAAAAGGATGTTTTATTGTCCTTGATGCTCAAAGCTAGTTGGAGTTCATTTGCTGCCTTTCCTCCCTTTCCCCATCTAAAGTCTTAATTCAATCAAAATATGACTTATAGGGCCAGCTTGTACTTATCTTTCTGTAGTTTTAAGCATTTACTGGAAACACAATCAATAGTATCCATGATTCATAAAGGGAAATATTCCTCTGCTTAAATGATACCTACTGGCAGTTGAGATGACAAATTCAACACTTTGTAAGTTTTTTATTAATATCCTTCCATGAACTGATCACACAGGGCACTTTTATATGCACTCTGGGGATGGGGGAGGCAGTGCTTTAATTATAGTGGCTCATTCAGTGAACTTTAATTCAGGTGCCCCCACCGCCATTTTTAAGTGCAGGGATGCTGATACATGAGACACAGGAGGCTGCTGGGATGCAGCAATTGCCACACTTCAGTCTGCTCCAACACACTGGAATTCCAGCGTATCAGGGCTGTCTTGGCATTCGTGTATAGATGCCCTCAATTTCTATCCTCACAGAGTGTACTGTTCTTGATAAGAACTCTATATAATGCTTGTTCCCAAGGATAAACTGACATATTTTGGGCATTTCACCAATTATGCATTTGGGTATGATCTTTCTAATGGTTCTCCCCCAAGTTTCATAGCAGCAAAAAAAGATGTTTATTTATTTATGTAGATGGACAAGCTGTTTTTTCTCTCAACACTATAACAAAAGCTGCAGCATCCCAGCTTTTTAGACTAAGACAAAAAATATTTCAGAATTTCTCAGTGAGGGCTGAGTGGAGAGTTTTTCTCCAGAGTATATCCTTGCTCATTTTCTACTAAAAGTCTACTATTACTTAACCAGCCTGGTCATGAGTGGCTACAAGGCTCTGGGAGCGGGGTTTAAGGGGTTGGAGGTGCAGGTGGTTTTTTTCCTCGATCCTCCCAATTATGGGTCATGTGCTGAGGAGGGAGAGATGGATCGAGGTATTCAAGTGAAGGCTGCAGTGCTGGTTCCATCATGAACGCTTCAGCTTCCACGATCACAGTCCACTCTTTGGTGAGAGAGGCAGTGGTCTACTGGGAAGAGACAGCTTCCACCTCACTTCACTGGGAAGGAAGATCTTCTCAGACAGAATGGCTGACCTGCTTGACCAAACTTTAATCTAAGCCTGCTGGGGGATGTGTGGACAACCACTAAAGCAAGCCCACTAGGCAACAACTACAAAACCAACCAGTTAAGACACCCAAAGGAATCCTCTCCTACCCCAGCCCTGGAACGGTGTCCTCCTAAGAACGCAAGGAAGCCTAGGGATTCCAATGGGATGCTTACATGTCTGTACACGAATGCCAGGAGTTTGGGGAGCAAACAGGAGGAAGTGGTCCTCCTACTAAACAAGAATAACTACAATCTCATAGGAATAATGGAGACCGGGTGTCACTCCATCTAAGACTAGGCCACAAGTATAGATGGCTGTCACGGAGTCACAGAGGGGCTCCGTGATTGTGAGGGTGATTGGCAGGGCTGCCAATCACCCAGGCAGCCCAGGTGCCTGGTTGCCAGGGGCAACCAGGTGGTCACATGACCGGAAGGGGGCAGGGCCAGGCCTTTATAACCAGCTCAGGCCAGAGCCTGAGACACAGTTCCCTTCCGGCTGCCGCAGGAGCAGGAGCTCTGCGGCTGAGCTGAGCGGCCTGGGTTAGTGGCTGCTATTTCATTGCGCTAACCGGCTGCAATGATGCAGGGAACAGCATCGCCCTGACTGGAGGTAGGATTGCGGGCCCTGGTGGGGCTTGGAGTTATTAGGCGTGTGGAGTCTTTGCTTATGTTATAGCCAGATGGCTTGAGTATTAAGTTACAGTTTATCCGGAGGACCGGGGAGGCTGTAGGGGAGCGAGGAGGCCTCAAGGGGAGCTTCCCCACAGCTTGGGGGTTCCCAGTGCCCAGTTGAGGCACAGTGCCAGGCGCACTAGTGTCGGTGCGGCTGGGCATTATATTGCGCCAGGGAGGTGCAGTGTGCGGGGTTATAGACCCCAGCCCATAAGGGCAGTGTTTAGCCCCGGAGCGGGGCAGAGACAGGGCGCCGGGGGCGTGGAGTCAGCCCCGAGAGGGCAAGGCCCGAGAGCGGGGCAGAGACAGGGCGCGGGGCGCGTGGCGTGTCGGCCCCGGAGGGGGGAAGCCCAAAGGGGCAACGCGCAGGGAGCGCGGTAGCGGCCCCTGAGGGGCAAGGCCCCAGAGAGGGGCCGAATAGCCAGGCCTAGCTAGCCACCCGAGGGCGCCGAGACTAGGGCGGCGATAGCGCCGGCCCAAGGGCGCCGAGGCTAGGGCGGCGATAGAGCTAAGGCTAGCGCGCCAGGCGAGAGAGAGCCGGCCCGAGAGCGCCGAGACTAGGGCGGCGAGAGAGAGCCGGCCCGAGAGCGCCGAGACTAGGGCGGCGAGAGAGAGCCGGCCCGAGAGCGCCGAGACTAGGGCGGCGAGAGAGAGCCGGCCCGAGGGCGCCGAGATTAGGGCGGCAATAGAGCTAAGGCTAGAACCCGGCCCAAGGGCGCCGAGGCTAGGGCGGCGAGAGTGAGCCGGCCCAAAGGCGCCGAGGCTAGGGCGGTGATAGAGCCGAGATCCGGGCAGAGTGAGCGAGCCGGCCCGAAGGCGCCGAGGCTAGGGCGGCGAGAGTGAGCCGGCCCGAAGGCGCCGAGGCTAGGGCGGCGATAGAGCCGAGATCCGGGAGAGGGAGCGTGCCGGCCCAAGGGCGCCGAGGCTAGGGCGGCGAGAGTGTGCCGGCCCAAGGGCGCCGAGGCTAGGGCGGCGAGAGTGCTCCAGACTCAGGCAGAGCCGGCGATTAGCCAGGCGCCGGCTAGAACCCGGCCCAGGGGGGGCCGGTAGTGAGCGGCGCTGGTGGAGCCGACACAGGAGGCGCCAGCAAGTGGCTGGGCGCCAGCGTGATAGGCCCAGGGCGTGGGGAACGGGCCAGAGATTGGGGCCCGACCCAAGGAGGCGCCAGGTGGGCGAAGAGCCCCGGTGCCCGAGAGTGAGAACAAGGGCACCCGAGGGGCGAGGGACCATACAAGCGTCCCTCGGAATAGCTGCGAGGCTTGGGGCGTGCTAAGGGGGAGGCTTGGAGGCACGCATTGCCCTTAAGGCAGGACGCTTATCAAATACCCGTCTGGAATAGGGACGAACAACTAGACCGTCCATTAGGGAAACTGGCAGCCTCCACATTATATATCTTACCATCAAAGTCGTGGCGGGCGAGGTTCTGAGGGTGCTACGTCACCCTAAAGTGACGGTAGGCGGCGCTAGGGGGTTCACGGCCGCCCCTAGCCGCCGCGCCCTCACAATGGCTATACCCCATACAGGGGAGATCGTGCAGAAAAAAGGGGTAGAGGTGTAGCTCTCTATGTCAAAGAATGCTACACATCCCTGCAAGCCAACACTGGCACCCAGGGAGGATGACTAGAGACCTGGGTTAAAATACAAGGGACCATGACTTGACAGGGAGAGGAGTCCAAGAGGTGTGGTTGCTCCTTAAGGGAGCAATCTTGAAAAGACAAGGGATGTCCATCCCATCTTGGAAAAAAGATAGTCAAAGGGCACAGAAACCCCCTCGGCTCAGTAGGGAACTCATGGACCTCCTACACCAAAAAAGAGAGGCTTATAAAGAATGGAAGGTAGGACTCATCACAAAGGAGAAGTATTCTGCACTGGTCTGTACCTGTAGAGAGCAAATCAGGAAAGCCAAGGCTGCAACCAAACTCCACCTGGCTACATGTATCAAGGACAATAACAAGTCCTTTTTCAGATATGTGGGGAGTCAGAAGAAAAGCAAAGGTAACATTGGGCCCCTGCTAAACCAAATGGGACAACTGACAACCAAGGAAAAAGCCAATCTGCTTAATGGCTAATTCCCATCGGTTTTTCATCAACCCAAAGGGATCACTCTGCCTAGCATGATGCAGGACGGCCAGGGTGAAGGTGAATTTATACCCAACATTTTTGTAGACCTTGTAAAGGAACACCTTGAGAGGCTGGACACCTTCAAGTCAGCTGGTCCTGACAGATGGCACCCCAGAGTACTTAAGAAGGAGTCATAGCCCAGCCACTGACAAAAATATTCAAAAACTCCTGGTGCTCAGGTGAAGTACCTGAAGATTGAAAGAAGGCCAATATGGTGCCCATCTTCAGGAAAGGGAGGAAAGTAGATCCAGGGAACTACAGGCCAAATAGCTTGTTCTCAATCCCTGAAAAGATTCTGGAAAAAATTATCAAAGAGACCATTCTTGACAAGCTGGCTGATGGCAGCATCCTGAGAGACAGCGAGCGTGGGGGTTTGTTGTGGGTAGGTCTTGCCTGACCAATCTCATCGCTTTCTATGACCAGGTGGCATATCACCTGGACAGGGGAGAAGAGATTGACATCATACATCTGGACTTTAAAAAAGCCTTTGGTTTGGTGTCCCATAATCTCCTGATGGAAAAATTGGCCAACTGTAGCCTCAGCTACATCACAGTCCAATTGCTGGAAAATTGGCTCCAAGGCCAGACCCAGAGAGGGGTAGTCGACAGAAGTGCATCATCATGATGCTCCATGACCAGTGGTGTCCCCCAAGGCTCTGTCCTTGGACCTGTTCTCTTTAATGTCTTTATCAATGATGTGGATACTTGTGTCAGAAGTGGACTGGCCAAGTTTGCCAATGGCACTAAACTTTGGGGTAGAGCATCCACACCTGAGGATAATCTGGTGATCCAGGCTGACTTGGATAGGCTTAAAAAGTGGACGGATACAAACCTGATGACATTTAATACTGACAAATGCATGGTACTCTGGCTTGGGGAAAAAAACCCGCATCATGCTTATAGGGTTGGCAGTGCTACGCTCACTTGCACCATAGCTAAAAGAGAGCTGGGGTCATGATTGACCACAAGATGAACATAAGCCATCAATGCAATGTCGCAGCTGGTAAAGGAAACCAAATTCTGGCTTGCATCCATAGATGCTTCCCAAGTAAATCTCAGGATGTCATCCTTCCGCTGTACTCGGCCTTGGTGAGGCTGCAGCTGGAGTACTGCATCCAATTCTGGGCTCTAAAATTCAAGGAGGATGTACAGAAGCTTGAGAGAATCCAGAGGAGAGGCACACACATGAGCAGAGGGCAGAAGAACAGGCCTTATGAAGAGAGACTGAGAGCCATGGGACTCTTCAGCTTGGAAAATGCAGGCTCAGGGGTGACCTGGTGGCAGCTTATAGGTACATCAGGTGTACCTGATCCTGGGTGTGCATCAGGATCTGGGGGAATGCCTGTTCACTAGAGCACCCCAAGAGATGACAAGGTCCTACGGTCATAAACTCCTTCAAGACTGTTTTAGGCTGGACATAAGGAAAAACTTCTTAATTGTCTGAGCCCCCAAGGCCTGAAATAGACTCCCTCCAGAGGTGGTGCAAGCACCTACTCTAGACTGTTTTAAGAAACTTCTGGACACTTAGCTTGCTAGGATCCTTTGACCCTAGCTGACTTCCTGCCCTTGGGGCATGGGACGTGACTTAATGATCTTCCAAGGTCCCTTCCATCCCTAATGTCTATGAAATCTAATAAATGATCAGAATGTCTCATCGCCTTCATGAAACACTTGGAAGTCAGAAATCAAGCAAGCTAGATGAGACATCACCTTGGCAGATGTGCATTCTTGCTGCATCCTCCCTGAAGTTTTACTTCCCTTCAGACTAAAAACTTAGAAGGTCTATGTATCATATGTTTTTCCCTACTGCTTGGGATGGCAGGATGTAAGTGTAATTTTTTTCACTTTTACAATTATCAGCAAAATGTTTTATTTGCCAGGTACTCTTCATGAATATGAATAGACATAATTTCTTTCTTTCTGCTTTATTCTGTAAAAGAGCATTTAATAGACCTCCTGGAGTGCTCCATGGTATTTAGCAGCCACCCTCTCCTTCCATTTCCTTTTCTTTCCCCCCAGATGTCTCTGATCATGTCATTTCCTGGGCTCTGTAAACACATTCCATACATGGTACGTCACAGATTATGCAATATCTCCACAACATGAGCAAGTTTTTTCTCTTGGTCATTAAAGCCATTCACACACATGCCCCACCCTACAAGCTGATTCAGTAATTTGTCAGAGCCATGACCCTTTAAGCCTTCACTCTGCTAACTTTTCTAGCTTTTACTGAGCAACAAACAGCTTTTACTGGAAACACCTTAGCACTTTCTCTCACATCACCCCACCATGCCATCCCAGCCTCACATAACAAAGCTGCTACCATATTCATTTGCTTGTGTGTTTGGTCTTCATACCTCACCTTTTATCTGTTTCATGTCTTTTAGACTGTGTGCCCTCTGGAGCAGGGATTGTCCCTTATCTGTGTTTGTTCAATGAACAGTACAATAAGGTCCCAGTCTGCAATTGGACTTTATTCCAGGGCTTTTGATAGGCCATTTTTCCCACAGCCTCTCTTGTATTGTCCCCCTAGATCCTTTGATGAAAACACAGCTCAGCCAGCTTCTTGCATAGTGGGAAAGAAATGTGCCTTACATAGTTATGCTTTTCCCATCATGCCTTCCCATTCTTATCCTCATTCTGGACTGAAATCAAGAACAGGCTATGCTGGGTTATACCCACTCTCAAAGGGTTACCACAACCTTACCTACTACAAATACTATAATGATTATTAAACAGTATACCATGGTTTCACGTATCACTCTTCATGGGCAGATTTAGGATTTTGAAAAGCAGGGTGCAGATGGCGTGGTTCACTGTCACATATAATACAACACACATTTCTCTCCAGTTAAAAAGAAAGCAGAAGCTTTATTAATATGTTAAGATTGAAACAAAAACAAATATAATTTTACAGGAATGTGCATTAATTTGTTATATCCTATATTGTAGATAAAACACAACAAACTAGGCAAAAATAATCAAAATATATTGTTTCTTAAGTTCTGTCATTGTTAGACTTAAACATACATCTCTTTCAGATTCATAAAACAAAATCTAACCTTCTTGAGCATCTTGCTGTACATCCAATATTTCACTGGAAGACATTTCCCCACCTGAGTTTGATGTTTCTAGTTAGAGACAAAAAAGTCTGCAGGGCTGTGAAACAGAAGCTACGTTAAGAGGAACAGCTAACAGACAACGGAATAGCAAAAGAAAGGATAGCTTGATTAGTGGAACATCAGGACCATTAAAAAGGGAAGGAGGCATTAACACCTGTGGAATTACGAGTTTAGGAGGAATCAGATAGATGATAATGAACTATGAAGTTAATTGACTCCTTCACTGCTGCCTGAAAAGAAATGCTACTAACAGGGCGCATCTACACGTAACCATGTGGTGCCATTGTTACTGTGCCATCATTTAGGACTTTCTTTTGCACCGTGCACACCGTGTAAGATTATTTTTAGCTGCTACATTGCCATAGTAACACACTATAATGAGGGAGCATGTTGCTATGGTGATGTAGCTGCGGCATCACAGTTGGTGACCGCTGATGCTACGTCACCCTAGCATGTTGCTACGGTGATGTAGCATCACTTGTAGATGCGCCCACAGTCAGGTAGCTTGTTTTAAACTTTGGACCAGAAATCAAATGGGGTTGCAACTGCACCACTGTACCCCCTGGGATCCACCCCTGCCAGTGACCACTGTCAGTAAACTTACTGACAAAAGTAAGACCTGAGAAAATGCAGTCATGAAAGATTTCCTTGGTTACTAAACCAGGGCTTCTTAATGGGCTAGGTGATTGTGCATGCCTAGTTACTGACTCTGCTTATTTTCTACTGCAACTAATTGACTAAGAAGTTGTATTTTCACCTTTTTCTTTCTGCTAGGTGGTGTAGTTAAATACCCCTTTCTTACAAAAGTGTGTGTGAATAGTTCATCCCTTCATCAAAAGCAGTTTGCCCAGAACAGTCTAACTTTTTTAAAACTTCTTTCCCTTGAGCCCCACCCCCCCTTTTTTTTAAGCTAATCCATCTTTGCCTGCTGGCATACTACTTCTGATAATAAGCCTGTCGTCATATCAAGTTAAAATGTATCAATACAAGTAATTTAAAAAAATAGATATATTGTTCCCAGGATAATGAGAACTAAGTCTTATTTTAAAGCTGAACAGGCGGTGCAAGACAAGAGTCTAATTCTTTTCATGAAAACTGACAGATTTTACTTCAAAACTAACTACACTTCATTAAAATGGTGATAAAAAGCCTGCAAATCAGAGTTGAAATATTGCAGCTGTGAGTCCTCCAAAGTAAGGGAAGAATCCTCATATTATTCAAGTATGACATAATGAGCTTATACTTCCAGACACACTTTGACTCCATATATTGATTTTTCTTTGTGTTTCTATAGTGAATGGAAGTTAGGGTAAGATTCAACAAAGGGCTTAGGTGTCTAATATGAAGTCTAGGTGGAATTTACCTGCATAAGCCCAAAATTGCAATTCTGAAAATACCTACTCTGCTGCTGCCTACTCCTAGAGGCAACTAAACTTCACAGGCATCTTGCTTTTTGATTAAAAGTTCCCCAGGTACTTTAGTGTGTTCCCAGACCTTCCCTAGTCTCAATGAAGTTGAATAGTTTGATGCCTAGTTCACACTTATGCCTTAAGAGAGGTCCATAAATCAGATGTTCCCAGAGGTTCAGTTCATATCTCCCACTAAAGAGATGCCATTGAAGGCTATTTTGGGTGGGGGCACTGTCTGCCCTTCCTTTTGAAGTTAGTCCAATGTACAAGATGCACCAGTAATAAAGACTCATTGAGCTTGAAAGAGAGAGTGCAAGGGGTGCAGACAGAAGTAACAATTTTCACCCAATCTGGACACACAAAGCAGTCTACAGCTATGACCAAACACAAATACACTGCTGCAGACAGCTTCAAAAATGGCCGATCAGGTGAAAGTCTGACCCCTTATTGCATGAAGTATCAGATAAAGACGTTTCAAAAAATAGCATCTTCTGTAACTTGTGTCTGTGGACCTCCCAGCCTATCACTGTTTTCAGAGTGGGAGGAGGGAAAGGAAGAAGAGGGAGTTCAGTCTGGGCGGGGAGGTTTCAGCCTCCCCTGGAGCATGGGGTGGGTGTGTTGGAGACCCCCCCTGAGATGGGGGTGCTCCAATCCACCCACCCCAAGCTTCAGCACCAGCTGGGGAGCCCCAAGAATGCGCTCCCTCTGCTGCCTTCCCCCCACCTCCTATTCTGAAAACAGTGAGCACTGGCAGAGAGCCCTGTTCATTGCTATGGGAACCTGGCTTCAGGCTCCCAACTCCGCTGGATTTCCCTCCCCCTGGAACTAACAGTGAACTTCTGTTTGGTCTGGGGTCTTGTTGTAACTCAGAATGCTTTGCAGAACACATTCTGAGTTACACCTGGGAACTGCACTTCTGTCTGCACCCAAGAAGAAGCAGGATATTGTAGCTTAGTGGTGAGGGCATGCTCCTGGAAGGGAGTATCCTGCATTCTTTTCCCAGGCCTGCTTTTGTACTTGTTCCAGTAACTATTTAATGTAACATATTGAATGATATTATTCAGTGAAGTTTCTGTTAGACAAAATGACTCAAGGCAATATAAATGTAAATATAAAGGCATAAGTGTGGGAAGTACTAGCACAATAGTATTTGTTATCTTTTAAATTTAACTTAAAAGTAAATATAAAATTAAAACCCAAACTGATATGAATGGTAAAGTATGCAATGGAGGTGGTATATTTTATCTCACACTTGTTGGCCTGAATCCTAGTAAGCTGCAGCAAGCTTGTTTTCCAGTTAATCTCCATTAGATAGGTTATTCTACCAAGAATGTGAAAAGCTTACCTGCACATCTTGATGAAGAGTGACCGGAGTGGATGCAGGGAAGGTGAGTGGTTCAGCTGCACCCCCACTTTGATTAGTTTCTATTCTTGGATATGTCTTATCTCCTGAATGACTACTTTACTTTGGTATTTTACCAGATGAAGGGGAAAATCATGCTAGATAAGGTTCAGAATGGGCATGATGGGAATGACTACCTTCCTACTGCTGATGTTGAGCTGGTTTATGATCAGTTAGAAAAGTTAGACATTTATAAGGCAGCAGGACCAAATGAACTTCATCTGAGAGTGCTGAAGGAGCTGGCCGAAGTCATTGCAGAACCTCTGGCGAAACTCTTCCAAAATCCATGGTGTTTGTGGGAGGGCCCTGAAGACTGAAAGAGGGCCAATGCTGAGGCCATTTTCAAGAAGGGGAGGAGAGAGGATGCAGGCAACTATAGGCCAATTAGCCTAACTTCTATCCCAGGGAAAATCCTGGAAAAATTCATCAAGGAATCTATGTACAATATGCTTGCAGAAGGTAGGATTCTGAATGACAGCCAGCATGGCTTCGTCATGGGTAGGTCTTGTCTTACCAATCTCATCTCCTTCTATGACCAGGTAACTTGCCACCTAGATAAGAGAGAGGAGGTTGACATTGTATACCTAGACTTCCAAAAGGCCTTTGATCTGGTATCCCATGATGTTCTCATGGGAAAATTGGAGGATTGCAGGCTTAACTGCTCCACAGTTAGGTGGGTAGGAAGCTGTCTACAGGGTACGACCCAGAGAGTTCTAATGAACGGATCTGTGTCGTCCCGGTGAAAAGTGGCCAGTGATGTCCCTCAGGGGTCTATGCTTGGTCCAGTGCTTTTCAACATCTTTATCAATGATTTGGATGTGGGGTTGAAGAGCTCACTGGCCAAGTTCATGGATGACACCAAGTTATGGAGGAGCACGGTCACGCTTGAAAATGGGCTACAGATACAAGCAGACAGGCTGGCAATTTGGGCAGATTGGAACCAGATGAAGTTCAACATTGAGAAGTGTAATGTGCTCCATCTGGGGAACAAACAATCCCCAGCATACCTACAGGCTCAGTAGCACCAAACTGACTACCACCATGACTGAGGGGGACCTAGGGGTAATAATAGACCATAGTATGAACAAGAGCCATTGGTGCAATACTCTAGCCAGCAGGACAAACAATACTCTGGCAAGCATCAACTGATGCGTCTCAAGCAAAACCAAGGAAGTGATTTTTCTGCTTTACTCAGCATTGGTGAGACTGCAGCTGGAGTACTACATCCAGTTCTGGGTGCCGCACTTCAACAAGGATGTGGAAAAACTTGAGAAAGTCCAGAGAAGAGCCACCCATATGATCAGAGACTTGCAAGCCAAACTATATCAGGAAAGGCTGAGGGACTTGGGTCTCTTCAGCCTAAAAAAGAGAAGGCTGACAAGGGACTTGGTAGCAGCTTACCACTACATCAAGAGTTTGGGAAACAACTGTTCACCAGGGCACCCTTGGGGAAACCCAGGAATAATAGTCACAAACTCCTGGAACACAGTTTCAGGCTTAACACTAGGAAAAACTTCTTCACAGTGAAGGTGTCCAGACTGTGAAATAAACTCCCTGCAGAGGTGCAATCACTTAACCTAGAAATCTTCAAGAGAAGACTGGACTGTCACCTCACTGGGGACACCTGACCCCCGCTGTCTTTCCCACCTGGTGCAGGGGGTTGGACTCTATGATCTTGCAAGGTCCCTTCCAGCCCCCTACAATCTATGAATGTCCAGTACTATGTGCGACTGTTTACACAATCTTACTATTCCTTCTGCCCCTTCCCTAAACTATTAGTTAGCTGCCTATTTACTTTGTGCATGGCTTCTTATTGTCCTGTCTCCACTGAATTTCAGCTCTAGTTATCTCCTCTGTGCCTGCAAAAATTGACCCCTGGAAACCACAAAGCTTGACCTGTTTTCCATCTGCATGTGACCCCTCTGTTCCAAGGCACAGTTGTTCGGCATGTCCTTATCAGCCTTCCCCATACCATGGCTGTTTCCTTTTCGCTTCCACAACAACCAGTTCCTAATATCCCTGGATCCAAAGTGCAGAGCACAGGATCAGACCTGCTTTTACCAGTTTTGCCTTGTCACTTGTAGGATTGTCTGGCTCCCTTATAGTTATTGCCTTACTTCCAGTCAATTCTACTCAGGACAGTAAAGCTGCCCTCTTGCAAGCAGAATCTGCTTGGGACCCTGCTGAGCTGGTTATGTGTCCCTGCCTCTGATTAGCAATTTCCCGGTTCCACCTCTGTGCACAGTTGCACAGTAATCACAAGCAGCTGTCATTTCTATGTACTGCTGAACCTTTCCTTTCCTGCCTCCTGGCCCAGCATCTCTATACTATGTAGCTACTTTCTCTTGCCTCCAGATACTCCAAGTACCTTGCTGAGTAATCTCTTACAGTACAGCTTGTTATGCCAGGGTGTCTTCTGTTAGGGGTGACCAAGATGTGTGTTGGGAGATGGCATACAAAGGGTCACATCCAACTGGATGAGAAAAACATCACTGAGGACTAAACCACAGTGGAAGCCTATAAAGAGGAAGAAAGGAACAGCATATTCTGTGCCTGCCATATCCGTTTGTACCCAGCCCCTACCCTGCCTCTTCTAACTCCAGACACAAATAACACTACTGGTCCACACCCCTTTTCATTGCACAGCATTCAGCTCTGAAGAGGTGGCTTCAATTGGCGCCTCAGTGGCTGTGCAGTAGATCTTCAGCCCCTTAAAACAGTGCTTCACTGGAGTATTCTATTCATAGGATAGGGAAGAAGTGAGACAGCTTAATGGACAAATCCACTAACTAATCTGAGTAATCTCCTCTTTTGCATGATAATATAACACAATCTGATGGTTTGACTCAAGGGAAAGCAAACAGGCTTGAGAAATTCCATGCTCAGATGGAGGGTACTGGTTCTTCCATACCTTAAGACACCAGCCTACCAGAGTTTACTATTATAATGGAGAAAGTACCAGGAAACAGTTGGTACAAAGGATATATCTATGTTTTGTACCAGAATAACAAACAACGGTAGAAAGTCTGAGGAAATCAAAACTTTGAAGAAAATAAATAAAGCTCTCAGGAATTTCTATTAAAAAGTTATAGTGCGCACAGAAGTTAGAAAGAAAGGAATGACTTTCCCAGAGATGATTCAGAGTCTAGAATGTCCTATGAAAAAGAGAAAATGGGGTCTGTATCCTAGAGATTAAAATAAAAAGGAAAATGCCCCAAGGGAGACTACCGCTGTGATTTAAAACGAAGCTTAAAACTGTGATCAGCTATACAAACTTAAAACAGTGATCAACTAGTCACTGCCTCCTCTGATTTACTTTTACAAAGGTTTTAGGCCCTGATCTATGAGTAATGCTTCAATAAATATCCCCTAAAATCCAAACAGAGGAAGCTACAAGCTTGCTTCATTTATAGACAGTGACTTCAAATTACTGGCAGAAATTCTGCTTTGCCAGCTGCAAGATAATACACCCCAAAATAGTATACCCCAATTAGGTGGGGTCTATGAAGGAATGGCTGCTGTTTGACAAAATGAGGAAACTGATTAATGTTATACATCAGGCTAAGCACACTAAAGAGCCAGCTGCAATTTGTGCAATGGATAGACAAAACAACCAGCAAAGCTAACTGGATTTTCTCTTGCAGAAGATGAAGTGCTACAGAATAATAGATTTATTTATCATTACACAGGTTAAATTTTCATATGAGACACTCTGAAGTGTGGTTTTCACCAGTGATACTTCCTCAGAAAACTTTTTTTCTATGCCCTGCAGTGGTGCAACAAGGGTAGGGTAGGGCAACAAACTTGAGATGGGGCACAAACTTGAGATGGGGCATTAAAAAATAGCTGCCACCACAGCTGCTCAGTTGTGCCAACAGTACAGCAGCAAATGGAAGTGCCCCAGGCATCCAGTCACATCCTTACATCTCTGGGAGGTCTCAGTAGTGGGGCCTCCTGTGCAGTGATTGTGGGGTCACAAGCTACTTAAGGAATCAAATTTGTGCATATGTTGATAAAACACAGACTACACAGAAGTGCATTGTTACTAGTTTTGAAGAATCTGAAAAAAAAATGAAGTTGGGGGGGAAATCTAATGATTTTGGGAGAACTGTAGTCTTAACATCAATGTACTTACTTACTTCAGAAATTATACCTTTACATGAAAATTGCATTAGACCACAGGTAGAACCTGGATTTAAGTAGAAAGAATAAGGTCTCAAATACCTGTCAGCTAAAATATGTCACAAACTAAGAATGCACAAGGATCCAAGCTTAAAAAATTCTGCTAAGGACATTTTAAAATGACAGGTTACTTTACCCAGGGATGGATCCCCGGGGGCGGGGGCGGAGTGCACTGGTGTATTTGTACCCCACTTTGATTCTTGTTCCATCCCAAGTTTAAAGCCAACCATCTGGCAGTGGCAGCAGTGTTTCTAGTCAAGTGATTCCCTCAGTACTGCCTGACTTCATAGCAGAACCCTTTAAAACTCTTCATTCCACAGGTATTAACAACCTTCTCTATTTTTTTGCTCCTATTTCACAGCCCTGAAGATTGTTTTGAACTTATTCTAATAAATTTATATTTATTTTTGCTTCAAACTTAAACTGAATAATCAGGTCCTAGGCTCCTAATATATTAGTAAAGCTTCTAGTTTATTTTTTACAGGAGAAAAGTATGTGTTCTATGTGCTGATGTACCTCACCACCTGTGCCCCTTTTTCCAAATTCTAGATCTGCCCATTACTTTGCCCCTTCACATCTGGGGTATAACGTATTTGCTACTATGTGTTTTAGCAAGAGGTTATTCAAATTTGTTGACCTAGCACTCACAAAAGTTTAATTTATCTTTAAGATAACAAATATGGATGAGGTTCAATGTAGATAAATGCAGGGTGCTGCACCTGGGGAGAAGGACTCCACAGCATATATACAGGCTGGGGAGCTCCCCCCTTGTGAGCACAGAGGCGGAAATGGATCTTGGAGTCATTATTGACTCCAAGATGAACATGAGCTGCCAATGCCAGACTGCAGCCAGCAAAGCCAACTGCACCTTGTCATGCATCCAACAATGCATCTCAAGCCAGTCCAGAGAGGTGACACTCCCTCCCCATGCGACATTGGTCCAGCCTCAATTGGAGTACTGCGTCCAGTTCTGGGCACCGCACTTTAAGAAGGATGTGGCCTGCCTTGAGAGGGTTCAGAGGAGGGCCACCCGCTTGGTTGGAGGGCAACAGGGTAGGCCCTGTGAGGAGAGGCTGAGGGACCTGAACCTGTTCAGCCTCAGCAAGCAGAGGCTGAGGGGGGATTTGGTGGCTGCCTACAAACTCGTTAGGGGAGATCAGCAGCAAATAAGAAGGGTCCTATTCCCCCAGCAGCACCTGGGGTGATGAGGAACAATGGCCAAAAGCTGCTGGAGAATAGGTTCAGGTTAGAGATTAGGAGGCACTATTTCACTGTCAAGGTGACTAGGATCTGGAACCAACTTCCTAGGGAAGTGGTCCTCGCTTCTACCTTGGGTAAATTCAAAAAGTTTGGATGAACACCTGTCTGGGATCGTGTGATCCCAGCGTGTGCTTCTGCCAGCGGTGGGGATCAAACTAGATGATCTCTTCAGGTCCCTTCTGACCCCAAACTACTATGGGACCAATGGCCCTTCTATTGTAGTTAATGTTATCAGTTTTATAACTTTAAAAAAAAAAACCTCTTAATGAAGTCAGTGCATCACTAGTTGCCTTGCTTATTTCCTTAAAACAGGGGTCAGGTTTTTTTGGGCAAAGAGCCAAAAACACCCACGACCTTGATTTGCAAGATGTTGGTGTGCCAGAGGCAGACAGTGGGGGAACCATGAGGGGCCCAGCATAGCAGCCCCAACTATGATTTTGTTGTGGCATAGCAGCCCTGATGCCTTCCCTGCCATCCACCCCAAAGTACACATGCCAGGCAAAATGCCTTCAATATGCCACACTCTGGCACCAATGCTGGGAGGGTTGGCTACCCTGCCCTAAAATACATGCATAAAATAAGTGTAAGGTTCAAACACAAGGTATCTTGCACACAACAGAACAAAGCAGAATACGTACTCACCATGAACGTAAGTAGAAATACACAGATGTTTTTATTCAGTGTTTAAAAATGCTCATATTAATTTTTTCTCTCATTTCAGGCACAGTATTTCTGGCACTTCAGTTAATATATTTTCCAAATAAAATGAAAAAAAAATACTTTCTGCAATTCAAGCACACTTTTCTTAATTTCAAAAATTCTATTCTCTTCCAAAGATTTTTTTTGACGGATGCTCATGAATTAGAGAATTGGTGGGGGAGGGATAAACCTTCCCCGAAAATGTATGTGGGTAAACAGGAAAGGTTTTTATTTGTAACCCTAGACAGGACTTCCTCTGACTGGCTTTGAGATTCCTATTCTGGCTAATAAATAAATGGATGTTGCTTCCATGTCTTCCATGCCACAATTCAATAACAAGTGTCCTGTAACTATCAGCATTTATAATAGGCAGCACCCCTGCCAAATTTTGTTTTAGAAAAGCATTTCCTATGCTTGTTACCAGCTGAAAGGATTCAGTAAAGCTATTAGCTCATCATGGGTTTGATACCTTACAAAGCCATTAAAGGAAGAGAGACCAGAAAATTGGTCTTGTATTGTTCTTCAAGACTAAGAGGGTTTTGTGTATTTTTTCTATCACATGGGAAAAGATGATCCATAAATGCAAATGATCCAGCCAACAACTTCATTCAGTAGGAACAGAACTGGCCAAAGCAGAGGATGCTGCACTGGGAGAATGTAGCAGAACCATTTGCAGCTGGGGCCAGACTCCCCTTCAAGCATCCCTTTGACCAAGAACTATGTAGAATAGACTTCATACACACCTTATGGGAAACAGGATGTAGGTGGTACCTCCCTCTGTCTCTCATAATGGAGACTTCCTAATGACAATAGGACCAAGATCTTTCTGGATGAGAGCCAACAGATTTCTTCACCATGATCACTCTAACACCAATGGTGATGCAACATTAAAGTTGATTTTTATAAGTACTGAACACATATTGAAAACAGAAAATAATCTTGGATTCAGCAATCATGAGTTGATTCAGTTAAATGAAAGGATAAACAGAAGATGGACCATGGGTCTGCACATGCATTTGATGCGGGACCACTTTGCTTGCAACTAAACCACACATAAGTAAATGCTCCTAGGCAAGTATCTACACATTCAGGGACATGGGAGCAGATTGGCTGCTAATGGCAGCAAACTGCTACCGCTTCCTGGGGCCCTGCAATGGGCCCCTGCTGCCACCAGAGGGATCTGGAGGCTCTGGCCACAGCTGCCTGCAGCTGGAGACTATCTTGAAAAGGCAGCCCTACTCCCTGGCCAACTGTGTTTCTGGCCAGGAATAGCGTGTGGAGTATGGGGGTAGCATGCAGCAGGTGTCTTGCCGCAGCTTCTACCTCCCTGTGCCATGGCTGCTCCAGTCCCTGCCCCTGGCAGAAAAGCCCAGTACCCCAAGCTCCTGTTGGCTGCTGCACTAGCCCTGCTGGCCCACCGCACCAGCTGCTGTGTGGCTCATGGCCGTCCGGGCTCTGCTGGCTCCTCCACATGCAGTGACTGGCCACTCAACCCCACCGCACCATCCCAGGGCTATTGCTACCATGCAGCTGCCGCCTGGACCCCATCTTGCTGGCTGAACCCCGGCAGGGATACTGATGACAAGCTCCTGGATGTCACCGCTGGGGCTGTGCATTCCCGCCTCTAACTTTGTCACCTCTGGGCACACCAGGCCAGCCAGGACTGGTGGCTGCACATCATCCAGGCCATCTGGAATAATGAGCAGTAGCTGGATGCATTCTGCATGTCTCAGGCCACATTCCCAGACCTCCCAGAGCAGCTCCGCCTGCATCTGGAGTGGCAGGACACCACCATGGGGCAGCCTCTGCCCACAAACACCCAGCTGGCCATTGCCCTGCTGAAGCTGGCCACCCCCATCAGCCTCCACTATGTAGGCCATCTCTTCGGCATAGGCAAAGCTACCACCAGGGAGGCTATCTTGGAGGTATGCAGCACCTTCCAGGAGGGGCTGGGGCACACCATGCTCCACATGCACAACCCCCTGGAGGTGGTGGCAGGGTTTCATGCCCTGGGCTTGCCACAGTGCATCAGGGCCCTGAATGGGACCCACATCCCCATTACCTGCCTGCCTTATGGTGACTGTCCCTACTACAGCTGAAGGGGCTTTCACTCTGCTGTGCTCCAGGTCTCCAGGTCATCATCGACCATGCCTTCACTGCAGTGGCTTCACCAACATGAGTGCCAACTGGGCAGGCAGTGCCTACAACGCTCATATTTTCCAGACCTCTGCCCAGCCAGCCCTGGTACAGGGTGGGCACTTTGAGCCAGCGGTACCAGACCTCCAGCTGAGCACTGTGGTAATCCCACCCCTCCTCATCATGGACCCCACCTACTTGCTCCTTCTCTAGTTCATGCAGCCCTACACCAGCCAGCTGAACCCCTGCCAGACCCACTTCAACAGGTGCCTGGGCTGAACCTGTGCCCTGATGGAGTGAGCCTTCAGCCATCAGCCATCTCAAGGGATGTTGGCACACCCTCACTGCCTGCCTTGAGTTTGCTGAGGAAAACATCCCCTCTGTCATCATTGCAGCCTGCATGCTGCATAACATCTGTGAGGCCTGGGGGGAGCTATTTTGTGAGGACTGGATGAAGAAGATGCAGCGGACAGAGGATGCCTCGCAGCAGAAACACCAGCTGCAGCAGCAGCAACAGCAGCAGCCCCCACCCCCCACACCCCCACCAAGCCCCCAGCTGAGCTGCACACCTGTCAGTGGGGGCCAGGGCACCGGGTGTTAGAGGTGCTGGTCAGCCAACTCCTCCTGTACTCCCCGCTGTAGCCCACCCGGACAGCAATCCCACTGCCTACCCCCAGCACCACGCTTACTGAAGACAGTTGTCAGAAAAACACTTTATTGCCCTCACAACAAAGCCCCCCTCCCCATACACTCTTGCCCACAACAGAGGCTGCCCTGCCTCCCTCCCCAACAACAGAAGCCCTCCACTACCCACTAACAATAAAACAGTTTCTTCCCCATGCAAACTATTTACAATGTGATTTGCATGTGTCCCCTCCTGGACTAGGGGGCCACAGGGTGGGGGAGCCTAGGGGGCAGAGCCTGGGGACAGGCAACCAGTGTCCCAGCCTCTGGCTGTGCCTCTCTGGGTGCGCATGCCACAGTGAGGCTAGAGGGTGCAGGGCTTGCCCAGGGGCAGTGATAGCTGGTAGTTCCCCAGCACAGGCTCCCCCTGTGGCAGCCAGTGGCCAGGGCCAGCAGGGCCAGTGCATACTCCTGGCCCCTCTGTAGGCAGCTTCATCTCTGGCTCCACATAGAGTCAAGGCAAGCAGCAGCACTGGGCCCAGTCGGGGGGGTCTGAGTGATGGGAGACTGAGGGTGGAGGCTCCTGGCTGGTGGACGTAGTGCTGGACCTCCACCCAGGCCCATGAGGGAGCCTGCTGCTGGACACTGGGCAGCTGTCAGGTGGCAGGCAGAGCTATGGTCAGGGGGAGGGCAGTGCACAAATGCAACTACCAGGGCCAGGATCCTGTCCAGCACCTGGCAGCTCTCCTCCATGGCCTGCATTTCCCTGGCCATGACCGTGCCCTGCTTCCACAGGGACCTCCACACACTCGCACTCCAGGGCCAGGAGCTGTGCCCTGAACTCCCGGTGTGCCTGGTCCCATGCCTCCTTAGGCCAGTCCCATGCCTCCTCACAAGCCATATCCTTTACCCACCACCTGTCCTGCCAGACAACGTCCTCTGCCCACCACATCCACATGTCCGCCTGCCGGTCCTTTGCAGCCATTACCATCTGGTCCAGGAGGAGTGTCCAATCCTGGGTCTTCCTCTGGTAGAGCTGGTGGAGGACTGCAGATATAGTCTATCTGAACTCCTGTATAGAATCAGATATAGTGTCTCATGGGAGAGCTGAAATAGAGACAAGGGGATTAGTAAAAGAATTGTAAGGTAGGTAGAAACTGGCAACACTGAGCTCGCTCTCACTTTGGAAGACCAGTTAGCTAACCTACAACGGGGCTGATCTCACAGTGAAGTCAATAGGTTTTTTTCAGTTGACTTCAATAGGAATAGAAATAGCCCCTAACTGTTTAGTCAGAATAACTTATAAACAGCATGACAGCATACCAATATCAGGCACAATGGCATCATATGACGTTCAGAACTATGCTATTAACTTTTTCTCGAGTCCTCCCAAACTTTGTCTTTGATGAATTGTGTAGGGTAAGACCTTTTCTATATGTAACCCGGGTGGCAGCCCAACAGTCACCATCCCTGCCCAATATCAGGGATGGTGTGGTAAGAGTGGGGCAGGGCTTCCAGCCAGCACCAATTTACTTTCCAGTTGGCCCCTGCTCTCCACAGAGCAGCCTGTGGTCCCAAGAAGGTCTAACACTTAACTGATTTAACTATTTACACTTTATTTACAAAACAAGAATAATAGGAAAGGTTATTTACAAGTGAACTTAAATGGCAGAACCAGAATCACAAAACAAACCAGAATGTATTAGTCAACCCTTGACTCAAGAACCCCAGGTACGGTAACAGGCAGCTTTCAGCCACTGCTGAGATGCTACCACAGGGAAGCAGGGTGCTCACTCCTAGCAGCTCCCACAGGCTTCCCAATAAGCGACAGACTGCAACAGGTTAAGCTCTTCTGCAGCAATCAAAATGTATCAAACCCTAACCCCACAAAGAGGCTGAAGGGCGACCCTCCCTGGCAACCAAAAAGGCAAGCAACAGAGTAGGTTCCTGCAGCAATCCGCATGACCCAAGCACAAAGCTCAGGGACTCCATCTGATGACAATCAGTGGCAAAATAAGGGACAGAACTGAGTCCCCTCTGGGGCAGTCAGTGGCAGAGGGCCAGCAGCACAGGCCGCTCCAGGGGTCATTGCTCCAAACTCCTGCTCCAGATGACTGGCTGGGTGCCCCACATGCCTCATGGCTCGCCAATCCCACTCCAAGCGCCAGCCTGTGCCCTGAGCTCCTGGGGAGCCTCGTCCTGGCACTTGGCTGCTCCTCAGGATCCCAGTGCCTTGCCTGCTGCTGTCCTGCTTCCCCAGGGAAGGTAAGAGGTTTCCTCAACTCACCAGCCCAGCTCCCTGCTCCGGATAAGGATGCCGCCTGCGCTCCAGGCCGCTGCTTCTTCTCCGCAGTGGAGTCGGGGGCCGACTGCCACCCCTAGCCTCCGGGACGCCCAGCCCATCCAGCACACTGCGATGGGGCCTTGAGGCACCAGCTCTTTGCCCCAAGCCCTGGCCGCTGCTCCCTCTCTGCTGCAGGGCTGGAGGCACGACCGACTGCCACTGCCTTCTTCTCCCAGGGGCCTTCGAGGCTCATCAGAGGGGTCAGCTCACCCCAGCTCTTCTTAGGCCTCCTGCATCACTCCCAGGAGCCCCTGTCAGCAGCCCCCACGTACCAGTGCAGCTGCTGCTTATATCACCAGCCAGCCAGGGCTCAGGGGGCTGGCCCCCACCCTGGCCATCCCCCTTCCATGCGAATGAGGGGATTGAAAACCCCTTCTTTTGAGTGGTTTCTCCTTCTCCACAGGGCAGGGCTCCCCAGCTCCACCTTTGGGGTCATTCAGAGTTCACTGGCACTGTTTCTAGCCCAGGGTAAGCATCTCAAGCCAATCTGGTGAGCCCACACTGGCAGTCTGTTATATATATCTAAGAAAAAGTTGAGTGGATAATTTCCCATCCCAAAGACAATGAGAATTTTACTGCTAGTATTTTCATAGTTTTAACTTGTGTATGATAATATAGTATCGGACAATGGAGCATTTAGTCAGTTACTCAGAATGAGTATGGTGGGGGTCACCTCGTAAAAATCAGCCATTGTTTTACAGGAAACTGAAAAGTGTTGTTTAGAGACAAGTCTTAGTCTGAATCTCCACTGCCTTCCAACTATTTACAACAGCATAAAGAGGTGCCATATGCCAGCAGATCACCAAATGGCAGACTGAGATTGGTAATACAGGCACAAGCAACCGCACAAAGTCAAGATACAAGAAATGCTTCTGCCTTTTTCTTCCTCTTTTCATTACTATTAAGGACCTTAAAAAGGAAATGAGAACATTCGTATAACTTCCTTCCTTCCTAAAACTAAGGGCAAATCATGTCTCTACTCCGGTCCCTTTGTGCTACTCTGGTAGCACAGGATGACAAATATGACAAACAGCGAAACAACGATTCCCCAACATCTTCACTGTGCTGGCTCATAAAGAGGGACATGTGAATACAATAAAATATCATCTTCCCACTGTGGGAAGACTCTTATACCTGTGTGCCTCTATGCCTGTGTGCTACAGCTTGCAACACCCTACGTTCTTTTTTGATTCTTAAGTTAAATAATGGAGTGTCATATACCAAGTTAGATGATTTGCTTTTACCTGAAGCAAAGTAATATGCGATTCTCTGCCTATGCCCATGTTAAAGAAATAAGGAGAGAAATAGAACATAGAAAATGTGATACTTAAGCAGAATTGTTACCAGACAGCTATTCATCACATTTTTCCAGGAAGTATCAGTTGCTTTAAGATAAATTATATAGAAACAATAGTGTAATAAGGGCACAACCCTCAGTGGCTGAACCTCTGGAGGCAGGGGATGCAAAAATAACAACAGCTGCACGGCTGGCCTAGCTGCCAGCTGTTGCCTGCCAACGTACTGCTGGCAGCACAACCACTGACTGCTACCCAGGGCACACAAGCATCCAGTTATGCCTCCATAAAGAAAGGTCATCTTCATCTTCTATGTCCATACTGCTAAATTGTAGCATGGTGCAGAAGAAACAATAGAAAAGGCTCTGTTAATCTTCAACGTGAAGATTTTTGGGGGGCTTTTAAAATATTTTCTGTTTTGTCTTCCTCACTGCTTAGCCCACACAAAGAGCAAAACAAATTCTTAGAAAAATTAACAGAAAACGAAATAATATTTGCATCTGTTTAATAATACCTTAAACACAGTGCCTTTATTGCTGAAAGATCTCAACCACAGGGATCATTGTGCAAAAAATGGGCATCCCTACAACATATAGCTAGATATGTATATAGAGAGAGAGATTATATGGAGACATTTAGTCAGCTATATTTTTAGTGCCACCTCTTCTAGTCACAGAAAACTTTAAAGGCAAAATAGTTGGATCAATCTATTACAAAAATGTCCAGCCATGGGATGACAATGCAAAGAAATTCTGTTCACTTGGGTATTGCTTATTGTAGCTGTATGTGCACCCTGACATACAGAAATCAAGGACATGGCTGAGGGCAAGGGCAAGGTAGAAAGTAAACCAGCATAAAGCCTATACACAACTGAATCCCTCTCAAACCCTTAGAATAGGGCTTGAACCGTGCATAGGCTTTATGCTGTCCTTCTGCAGATGGTCAAATTTCAGTTCTAGTACTTTGTGGGCTATAGGGCAAGAAGAACTCTGTCCTCCATGACTTCCTTGAAGAAACCTGCAAACAAGTTTCATCATGGCTAAAGTCTGTATGTGGGGATTGACTGAGTTTGTTTTTTCTTGTTTCCTTAGGGTATATTTTCATGGTGTTTCAGTCTCACACATCAACTACCGTTGACTTTAAACTTCATAAGTCGCTTTGACAACATATCCCTGAAGGTTTCTATGTTACATTGCTTTTTATTGCAATTTCCCTGTTTGTTTGGCTTACTTCCGAGTCTGAGGTGAGTTTGGATGAAAAGCTGATTTTCAGGGAGATTTTCCCTTTATACAGAGGTTTGTTTAGATGTGTTTTGCTGTTTTGCTGTCAGTTATTTTCAGTTCTACTTTCCAGCAGGGCAAAAATGCCAATTTGGTTGATGCATGCAATTTTTTTGTTGTAGTTTGTCATCATGCATGCAAGCAATGCTTGTCTCTGAATCAGTGTGCATGCCCCTTCACTATGCACAGTTTTATAGCTTAAGAGGAACTGTTAGTATTTACTATGCAAGATTCAAAACACCTGTATTGTTAAACAATATAACCAGGTCCTTATAGAACTTTCATAAAAGTATTTTCTTACACAGACAGTGCCTTTTTCCTTCATTTTAAAAGGTTATTCTTGTCAACTTCAGCTAGCTTCAAGCATTGAGAACAATAAAAAGTCCTTTTTCAGATATGTGGGGAGCCAGAGGAAAAGCAAAGGCAACATTGGACCCCTGCTGAACCAGATGGGGCAACTGACAACTGATGCCCAGGAAAAAGCCAACCTATGAAATAGGTACTTTGCGTCGGTCTTTCATCAGTCCCATGGAACGCCCGTGCCTGCTATGGGACAGGGAGGTCTGGGTGAGGGAGATCTCCTCCCCTCCATCAATTCTGACCTCGTGAAGGAACACCTTGAGAAGCTGGATACCTTCAAGTCAGCCGGCCGTGACAATCTACACTCCAGGGTACTCAAGGACCTGGTAAGCATCATAGCCCAGCCCCTGGCACAGATCTTTAAAAACTCCTGGTGCTCTAGTGTAGTAGCCGAAGACTGGAAGAAGGCCAATGTGGTGCCCATCTTCAAGAAAGGGAGGAAAGTGAATCCAGCTAACTATAGGCCCATCAGCCTGACTTCTATCCCAGGGAAGATCTTAGAAAAGTTTATTTAAGAGGCCATCCTTAATTGACTGGCCAACACCAACATCCTGAGGGATAGCCAGCACGGGTTTGTTGCGGGTAGGTCTTGCCTGACCAATCCCATTTCCTTCTACGACCAGGTGACCTATCACCTGGACAAGGGAGAAGAGATTGATGTCATATATCTTGACTTCAAAAAAGCCTTCTATCTGGTATCCCATGATCACCTCTTGGCAAAACTGGCCAATTGTGGCCTTGGGTCCACCATGATCCACTGGCTGGGGAATTGGCTCTGTGGTCGGACCCAGAGGGTAGTAACTGATGGAAATCAATCGTCATGGTGGACATTGGAGTCAGAAGCAGACTGGCCAAGTTCGCTGATGACACTAAACTTTAGGGCAAAGCATCCACACAAAAGACAGGCAGATTATCCAGGCTGACATGGACAGGCTCAGCAAATGGGCGGACGAGAGCCTGATGGTGTTTAACACTGAAAAATGCAAAATTCTCCACCTTGGGAAGAAAAACCTGCAGCATGCTTATAGGCTCGGCAGTGCTACGCTGGCTAGCACTACGAAGAAAGAGACTTGGGGGTCATCATTGACCACAAGATGAACATGAGCCTGCAATGCAATGCTGCAGTTACTAAAGCGACCAAAACGCTGGTTTCCATCCATAGATGTTTGTCAAGCAAATCCAGGGACGTCATTCTCCCTTTGTACTTGGCCTTGGTGAGGCCGCAGCTGGAGTACTGCGTCCAGTTTTGGGCTCCACAATTCAGAAGGATGTGGAGAAGCTTGAGAGAGTCCAGAGGAGAGCCACGCGCATGATCAGAGGTCAGGAAAACAGGCCTTACGACAACAGGCTGAGAGCCATGGGACTCTTTAGCCTGGAAAAGCGTAGGCTCAGGGGTGATCTGATGGCCACCTATAAGTTTATCAGGGTGACCACCAGGATCTGGGGGAACGTTTGTTCACCAGAGCACCCCAAGGGATGACGAGGTTGAACGGTCACAAACTCCTGCAAGACCGTTTCAGGCTGGACATAAGGAAGAATTTCTTTACTGTCCGAGCCCCCCAAGGTCTGGAACAGCCTGCTGTCGGAGATGGTTCAAGCACCTACACTGAACACCTTCAAGAGTAAATTGGATGCTTATCTTGCTGGGATCCTATGACCCCAGCTGAGTTCCTGCCCTTTGGGCGGGGGGCTGGACTCAGTGATCTTCCGAGGTCCCTTCCAGCCCTAATGCCTATGAAATCTATGAAACCTTTTCCTTATAAAATCTTTCTACTGAATTATGTGATACTGTCCAGATTTCTGCAAGTGTCACCCTGGGACATGATATGTGGCCTCAGTAATGATCCAGGCCCCTCTTGCCATACATGATAGCATGCTGCAGTACCCAGATTAGTGGGCTGCCCACCTTTTTAGTTCCCACAGGGTTCTTACATTGAATTAAGCAGTGCTTTCCCAATTACTAGAAAGAGGTTAGATTGTTCTGTACTGAGTATTTATAGTTTTATACTTAACTAGGACAAGGCCACAAACTTTTGAACAAAGGTGGCAGAAGTTTTGATGCAGAAGTTTTGATGCCATTAGTTATTTCTGATGACCATCCCTGTGTTAAGTTAGCCATGCCAATTTTACTGGAAATACTGTGAGCTATTAGGAACTACCTTGCTATTCCAGCAGTCCAAAAAGTTCTTTGGTCAAAGTTAGTATTATGTACCTTTAAGACAGACTTGGTTAAAACCTGTTTTTAATTGTAAGTTATTATGTTGAGAAATGATGTCAGGCTGAGAAATCTCTTGAGTACTAATGCAAAAAGATTATTCTGGTTCTGAAAGGACAGTAAATTAATCAGAGCAGCAACATTTCAGAACATCCCACAAATTCTCCAGAAACAGCCCTCATTCTGTGAAGGTTATTAATTCTTTCAGTCAGACACCCATTGGTGAGGAGAGGCTTTCCAAGGAACACTTTTAGCAAGATTTCTGGAAGTATTGCAAGAGAATGCTTTCTTGAAAAGGGAAGGGGCTCAATTCTCCCGTGTCCAAGCTCTGCTTGCAACCAACTCCATGAGGAAGTTGGTAAAACCCTGGCAGCATTAGTTAGCCTGGTGAGCCACATTCCACTGGCATTAGACCCCTAAAGAGCTTTAGGTCAGCAAAATATTGATGTAATAAAGCTCTGCTCCACTCCATCCTTCCCCTGGCCCACCCACTGTGCCATGCCTCCTCCCTCCCTTGGCATGCTTCTTTTCTGGGTTGAAAATCACTCAATTCTGCCCCTTCTACTGACTGAATATGAACCAGAAATCCCCTTATCTATGATGCGTTCTTCCCTGGCTCATTCTGGCTATAATCTATCAACTTTGTGCTTCCTGAAAAATCATTCAAGGATAGATTGTGTGACCTTCATTTACATCATTTACTTTTGTAAGTAGTGCTTTTGACTTCAGTGGGACAAATCATGAGAGCTGGCTAACCTGGTTAGAGTTACACAACCTAATTTGTAGTGAACTGTACTAAGTGGAGACCTATCAGATAAGAAAATATGCTAGTCAGAACTTACTTTACTTCACCACGTTCAGATAGACACCAAAAAAATCCACCCTAGGCTCGCTTTATCTATGGCTGCATTTCAGGAGTGTCTTTAACCATTTTCCCATCAATGGTGTGAAGAGAAACAGAAAAGTCATTCATCACTGACGGAGAGACACCACAGAGTTAAATCCTCTTTCCACTGTCCCATTGTAAAAAAAAAAAAAAATCTTTCCCATAAGAAGACTACAAATAGTTCATTATTAATATTGCCCATCTGCTTTCACTGACAGTTCCATTAGGGAGAACCTGTTGCAAATGCAGTGAAGGAAGAAAGAAGTAGCATAACCCACTGAATCAACATAGCTGTTAGACATAGGCCTGAACTACAGGGCTCAGATCTAGATCTGAATTTTACTGAGTTCAGATCCAGGCAAAGGGCTGATGCAGGATCCTACCTTTTCACTGGAAATAAAATGTTTTCACTGGGATAAAATGGCTATCCTTCCTGTAAATTAAAACCAAGAATTTGAAGTACAGAATTAAATGTTGACTACCACAACCATGATAGAAGGCAAGGTAGAGTACCTCTCTGTATTCATTAAATTCATTAAATTATAAGTAACCTGGAACTGATACAGTGGATATTGTCAAATTCAAATAAAGTAATTTATCTTTCTACTCCATTACCTTCTATAATAATTATTCCCTTTTATCCTATTTTATTCAAAATGAAAAAATATTTACTCTCATTTCAACCTAGCCAGCAAAAAGGTTATATATACATCATATCTGAGGCTAATTTCTACCTTATAAATAATTTCAGTCTTTCCTCCAACCTTCAATATGTGTATATATAAACATATACATTGCCAATATTTATATCTATGTTGAGTATGTGGTTACTCTTCATGAAAACAGACTGCAGAGATTTTTATTTTTAAATGACATGTGTAGATGCAATGCCAATAATCCATCAGAGCTCCAGTTTCTGATACACACTTACCTTAAATAAATTCTATCTAAGGTAATTTTCAGTGGGTGCATCTACATGTGCCTCTGGCTCTGCAGTTGGTACCGCTCAGTCATTTAGTTCTTCCTGGTAAAGCACGTACTAAATGACTGCACAGTGCCTCCTGGTACTGCACAGTCCTAGTGGTGCACAGGTCATTTCCGGGTCATTTCTGGGTAATTTCTGACTCTGCGTCACTGTAGCAATGAACTACAGTGATGTAGCTTGTTAATACAGTGACATAGCAGTGACATCTGGGTTAGTCCCTGGACTCGATGATCTCCCGAGGTCCCTTCCAGCCCTGATGTCTATGAAATCTATGAAATCACTGTAGCTTGTCAAGACAGCAACATAGTGTCTCACATAGGTGTGCCCACTGATGACCAGAATCATCCTTCCAATTCAGAACCCATCATTTCTCTTAGACTAAATGCAATTTAGTATATATTATTTAATACTATATATTTACTATCATTTTTTCAAAAAGCTAAACTGTCTAATGTATATCTATTTACAAGATTATGATGTTTACACACCATATTACTCATTGCTAGAATTTAGTGATAAATAGTGATAAATATATACTTCCTCCTCTCTAGGTGAATTTTAATTCATTGTGTATTCAAGATGTGCATTACAAATACAGTTTTATGTAAGCTTGAGTTTACTTAATACATTTAGGAGATGAGTGCAGTTTTTTCCCTGGGTTTGGAAAGCAAGCATTTTGAGTGGGAGTTAAATATTACCAGTGATGCTGTAATTACAAATTGACATTAATTTCCCCACAGACTGTGCATATCTAGAAATGAAGTTCATACAGATGATTTGTTCTTTGCTGCACAATGATGCTTTTATTTTATCTGACATTCACTAAAAATAAATGTGAAAGAATGAAGGATTTAGGTCACCTAGTGACATTAATGGTAGTAGAAGAATATTCAGGAAAAAAAGGTTTCTGCATGTACACACTGAATTGTATCGTTTCATAAAAAAGAATGACAAAGTGGCCACATTAATTGGTTTTAGTCCTGGAGGATGGAGAGAGGGGAGAAAGCCCTGGTTACTATATTCAACACTCTTCTCTACTAACAAAAAAATGCAATACACCATGAATGTAAGTCAGCATTACAGCCTCCCAATTCTGGGCTGCTCTGGGACTGGATTGACTCCTAATGTAATCATGGAAAGTTGTCCAACCAACAGCATCCAGCCTCCAGCTCCCTATAATGCTGGCCAGAATCTCCACAGTACATTATGTTGCAGCCTTCCTTGACAGACCACCTACACAGAAGTTTATGAAGTAAAGCTCAATACTATTCTTCGGTATCCCTGCCGGGAAAATCTTCCCCTTGTTGGATCTAGCGAGTCTAGAGCCCGTTTACACTGCTCCAGCAATCTCCAAAGCATTTAAGGCGTGGAACAGAGGTGCTCATATCGAGAAAGTCTGTTAAAGAAACACCATCATCCAGGGCCTATCTCCTCACCATACTCTTCAGAACAGGAACTTCTTCTTACGATACGCTTGTACAGTGCCTAGGAAGTGGGGGGGTTTCTTCCAGATACTGTAATATATTGGCTAAAGGGTTTGAATACTACTGGTTTCTTTTCTGGAGAGTCAGACCTGCTCAAACATGGATGAACAGTCCACTTTCTAGAGGTGCCGGAGCAGGTGACCTGTGTCCACCATGCACACAGCTAACTGATACCATTGATCTCACCTGGGCACTCCAAGCCCCCGCTTATAGAGCAAAACACCCAACCCCCACCAATGACAACCAAGAAGCTAATGTAATATTTTAAGCCAGAATGGGAATGAAATTAAAGTTTGTGTTCCTCCACCCATCCCAATGTGGCAAAGAGATCACTAAATTGTAGACTTATTGAGGAAAGGATTCTTCATCTTCTTATCTGTAAAGTATGATTCACACCTGCAATGCTGTATGATTTAACAATAATGAGGTCATTGATACAGTTAAGTTATGAAAGGTTGGCAGAAGTACAAAGAAAATGCTTGCAACTTCTTTTGAATTCAAGATATACACAAATCTGTGCAAAATTTTCTTTGATAGACAAGGGTAATGCACACAGTTCTGTTTGTTTGGGGAAGCAAAGAAGTCATCATTTCAAAACAACAAACAACTAGTTACTGTACTGGCTGATCACAAAGAGAGAAATGCCAGGGAGTCTTGGCATTTCTATCTACAAGGACTGAACAGTGTTTCAAGAGGAAGGAGATGCCTCCTCCCTAGATGCTATACACTCCTTTTACTTCTGTCTGCCTTCCCTCTTCAAATACCCTGACATGGTAGCCCTCCCAGTATTAGACGAGCATTAGATATTGTTCCCTTTGGACTCTGTCTCCCTTTTCCTAAGAAAAGGGATCAGTCCATAGCATAGTACCCCATGGCATAATGCAGTGGCTTCCTCACAGGAGATAAGAGGCTCAAAGTATTGTCTATACAAAACGCCCACAAACTTTCCAGACTTAAGAAACAAGTAATCAAACTTGGGACCCAACTTAGACCCATATATTTGTATCTACACTAGTAGTTCAGGGAACTTTCCCCCCATTCTACTGCTCATGGTGTCTGGACCTATAAGCTCATGGTGTCTGGACTTATAGGACAGGACCTATAAGCTTACACAACCATATAATGTAGAGCTGCTTCGAATAAGGTTAAGAGATGCCAGTGGTAAAAATATCTATGCCCAGCCTAAACTAGTATCTCAGCCCATCTAGCACTGCTGGAGCTGCAGTGCAAAGGCAGGTCCAGCCTGTATGAAACATTATATTGCCAGCACTTTACCAAAATGACCCAGAAAAACAGTGCAGACAATAATTTTTATGTACCCATCTCCACTAGGTCTGAATCAGACCATTTTGATAAATGATGACCTCTACAGTATTACAGCATTTGATTCACTGAGATGAGATTTATGTGCTGCAAAATTCTGTAAGTCAAGAATCTTTCAACTCTGCAAGAAAATGCATCAATAATGAAAGATCAAGCACAGGTCACTGCTAGCAATAATATGGGACATCAGAAACTGCAATCAGTATGCAGTGCTCTTTACTGTGATATAGCAGGGACAAAGAAAACTTTGCTCATACTATTTCTGCCACTGTTATAGCACTGTCCTAGTTTCCTTGCATTACTGGGAAGTCCCTCAATTTAGGCTCAACTTAAAAAGGGCTTTGAGAGGTGCAGGCAAAGAGAGACAATCATAGAGCAAGGGAATTAGTATTCTCTGTGGTCATAACCCTACTGTGTAGAAATGCAAGAATGAATTAATACAGCCTTAACACTGTATACATTTCTCCAAGTCTTGCCGGCACTTGATACCAAATCATGGCACCAAGGTTTCTCAGGAGCTGACTGGGGAGTTAGTAAAGCAAGCTAGAGCTATCCATGTGGAGATCTCCTACTGACACAGCTCTGGAAGAGAAGGGAGTCTAGCAAGGCTGGAATCCTCCCCTATGAAATAATTCCATAAGTTTCCAAGTCTCTTCCTCTTGGGGAGAAGGTATACTTCAGAGAGTACTCCATAAAAATAACTTGGTCCTCCAGCCTTCTTCTATGGACTTTGTCATGGCAGGAAACAAACTGTCTCACAGTCTTTGACTTAATGAAACCTATAAAACAAAGCAGGTAATTGAAAGTCAGCATGGAAAACTCAAACAGGCCTTTCTTTAAAGTGATGCTTTAACAGTTATCACTGACAGTAGGTCTCCTGTTCATTATATGTGAAGAAATAGTTAGGAGCATTGTACACTCATTGTGTCAGGTCTTTAGCCAGTGTCAATCAGCAGTTACCGCATTATACCATTCGAGAATAGAGATGGAAAAATCAACAAGTCCACTCCATTCATAGAGGAGACTGTACATTGCAAGAATGTGAGACATGAACCTGAATTTAAGAACTTATACCATTTCCTTGTATACATTACAATGTTATATAGAAGGGTAGGCAACCTACAATCCATATGATGGATCTGGCCTGCCAAGCAATCGTGTCCAGCTTGTGAAGCTAGGCCTGCAGCCAAAATTGAGCAGAAGAGAATTTTGATGGCAATTCAGTGGCCATGTTGCCCAGAGGGGGGCATGACAGAAGCCAATCTGGAAGCAGCAGCTGAGTTCTGTTAATTCTGCTACTCCTAAAAGGCTATTGTCCCCTGATATATAAGCATCTCCAGTACTTATTCTTAGACTTAAGATCAAAATGTTGGACATAATATTACAAAACTGCCAAAAACATAATAAAATTGAAAAAAAGTAAAGTTGCTTTCTAAGCAGAGAACCCTGTTTGTCTGCAGAAGCATAAAATCTCTGAAAATTCAGATGCATGTTCTGTCTACTAACATTGACCAAGTTCCACATTTCATTGGCTACATTATTCCAGGCTAGCATTGTATATGCCTCTGGCCTACACACAGTAATTTTTTTCACAGCAAACCAGTTGCCATGCTGATATGAACAATACCATGGTTCAAAATACCACTGTTTATCCTACTAAAAAATAAAAGTCAACTCTCTATCCTATGTGACCTGTACACTGAAATTATGACAACGCAGACTTTGGTCCAGAAAAGGAAGTGGTTCTAATGCATTTTATTTCAAAGAAGTGAAACTCCAAAAAAGGAAAAAATATTCTGTGCCTCAAGTGCATAGTGTAAAGAGCTGTATTCAAATGCTCCATTTAGCACAGTGAAGGAATGTGACTGGACAACAACTTTGTACTTCCAAAGGCTTCTAAAAGCCAGTTTAGCCCCCAGTAGCCTCAGGGTTACTCTGAATTGTTTAAATTTGTAACAGACACCTGGTACCATTTTACTAGCCATAGCATAACTGATTGCAAGGCACTCTGGTCATTGCTGCTAACATGTTCTGGATAACAGGAATTTCCACAGGCCAGAAGATCTCGTGGCTGCCTATCAAAGGCACCTTTGTGGTCTCATGCATGGCTAGCGTGACACAACAGACCCATGGTGTGTGCCAGCATGTGCTTTCCCTTTGCAAATGGAAAACTATCTTTCTCTTTTTCAATCACTGCAACATTTAACACAATGGAAACCATTGCAGTACCATAATAAAACTTCTTGGACCAAATTCTGCTTTCAGATACATCCCTACAAAGTTAACCAGTGCAGAATTTATCTCCAAAATAAATCAGTACAGAATATGGCTTCAGTTTTATCACCACAAACATTTAGCTGTTTAAAATTAGGACGAAACAGAAACAGAAAATTTCAGTTTACATGTGGTTTTTAAATCAATAGCAAATATTACTCCAGTCCAACAAGATAAAGCTTCTAGATCTACTAGTGTTTTAACTTTCAAGTGTAACTTTTGATGTATTTGTAATGAGTGGAGAAAGCAGAACACCAAACTGAAAGAGACAGCAGACAGGGAACTTCAGACCAGACATTTCACATTTTTATGTAGCCTGGCAAAGTAAAAGGAAATCTTCACTCAGTGATAAAAAAAAAACAGTTTACTGAATTCAGCCTCTGAAAATAAATTACTATTTCATTTTGTTCTAAAAAGTGGCATAAAGTTTACAAGGGCACTGTAAGGTACCTGGTCTTTATTTTCTCTTGTTGCTAATACCATTTCAGGAGCTTAAAAACCAAAGGTTGTCCCTTACGCATATTGTCCTTCTCCATTAGAAGGCATATCAAGTGTTCAAAAGCACAGCTAGATATACTCTTTGCTCATATGTGTTAATACTGACATGGTTGAGATTTTGAGTCTGTTATGACTGTGTTCAGTTTGTTCATTAAAAATACATGTGATCAACCTTTTGAATGCCTAAACTTATGCACTTAAATCCATGTACAGGCACCTCTATTAGTTATTTGATTCTCAGAGGTGTTAAGCAGATGCAGCTGCAATCTTACAGTCACAACATCAGATTCTGAAATTCTTGCTCAGTATTTCCACAGTATATATTCAGACAAAACTTCCACTGAGACCATCCGGTCCATCTCTCCCACCAGGATAAGATTATCTACTGCATATATCATTTTATATAAGTATATTACTGCACATATGTTACATATTGCTCCACACAAATACAAATGTATATATTGTCATGTATTACACCAACTCTTATTGCATTACTAATTTATATTCTACTGTTTGCTCAACATTTATAGGGAAAATATACATGTGTAAAAATAATCTAACGGTGTATAATATAGCTCTAGTACCATAGTGTTTTCCAAGACAAATCAAGTTCTCTGCAGCAGTCCTTACGCACACCTTATCTCACCAACATGTCATGGAAGACAATAGGATTTTGGCCAAGGAAAAAAGTGCCCATTGAGAAGAGGAATGGCCTTTGTGGTACAAGCCCAGTCAGCACATAACTGTAAGAAGATATTCTCATTGTGTTTCCTAAGTTCTGAACCTTTAACAGTACAAAGCTCTGCTTCCCCATACGTGAAGCAGATGCTGTTATTCCAGGCACCAAAGGAGGAAAGACAAGATACCAGGAATATGACTTAACCAAGCCACAACTTTATTAAGTCACATGTCTGGTAACTGTCCAGCAATAATTCATCCAATACAGATCATCCTCCCTTTGCAATCTGTACCCACTGGTGGGTGGATGTTGTCAGCTCCACCCAACCACTGCTCCTCCTCAACCTCAGTTCAGACAGGAATTAAAAAATCCTGGGATGAAGGGGTAGAGAAGACATTAGGGACCCTCAACCCCATTTCCTACTTTCTTTAGGACACAATATTTCTGCTGAAGCCCCTAATGAACCTACCTGCACCAGTACCTTTCCCAGCCCCCGCAAAGGTGACATAGCCATCAAACCTATTCTTATTTTAAACTCAAATTGGCCAGGCTGGGGAAAGCAGAAAAGTTTTGCCTTCTAAGGCAACTAGGACTGATGAAAGGGTTTGTAAATCATCCCCTTAAATCCATGGGAGTAAAAGGGTACATTCTGCACCTATCTGTAGAACCCGCACATCTCAGAATCCCCCTTAAGCCCATAAACAGAGAAGAAAGGTACAAAACAATCTTTAAATGGGCCAAGGGTATCCTTCCCCCTTGGCTGACCCAAACAAAACTGCTCGCCTTGGAGATTCAGGGAGAAGGGCTTTTTCTGTTTCACTTCAGTTGCAAACTGTTACAGAATGAATCTCAAACATGAACACCCACGTACACACAGCTTTTATATTTTCCTTGTATCTGAAATAAATCATGTAGAATAAAAATACTTTCTTTTTTAAATATGGGGAAACTAAGGCTATGCCTACACTGTTAGTTAAGGATGACCTAATGGGAGGCATCAGGGCCGTGTCCATCAACCACAACACTGTACGTTTCCAAGCCTGACCTCCCCTGTAGCAGTCCATTGTGAGTCTGGAAGCTCTGCCAAATCTGGGGGCATGAGATTAATCCTTGCCACAATCTGCCTCTTAGCCCACCTCTCTGTGCAGTTTGTTTGGAAATTAGCAACATGCTGTAGACCACAGAGTAGCTGCTAACAGTTCTCTGTTTAAGTCTCCTGGTCCTTCTGCACCTTTCCACACTTCCTGTTCTCTACTGTCTATAAGTTGAGGCAAGCCTGGAAGGAGAGAGAACTAGTTGCAGACCAGTTCCTAAAAAGGTTCTGCTTGTATGGCATAAGAAGCAATTACATGTGCAATTAATTTGAAGCAATAAACTCTTGCACAGTTCACACTGGAATTGATTGCTCCCAGGTGCCACATTTGAACATGCACCTGGGATGCAACATATTGAGCTGGGTCAGAGCAACCCTAGCTGGTAGGTGGTCCAGAGGGTTAACCTGCCAGCCTGGGGCTGCTCTGACCCAGCTCAACATGCTGTGGAGGGGCTGGTTGGGGCCTGAGGGTGCTCCAGTTGCAGGCTAGCCAGCAGGCAGTCCATGTACTGAAGCAACCTTGTGCCCCAGCCAACCCCCAACAGTGTTTACACATGCATTGTGGTGCCCTAAAAGACTCAACCACAGGATAGTTTAATAGTGCTTAGGGTCGGAAGGCACTGAAACAGATCATCAGGTCCGACCCCCATCCCCAGGCAGGAATGAGTGCTGGGGTCATAACATCCCAGCCAAATATCTGTCCAGCCTCCTCTTGAAGATGTCCAAGGTAGGAGAGAGCATCACCTCCCTTGGGAGTCCATTCCAGAGCCTGGCAGCCCTAACTATAAAGTAATGTCTCCTGATGTCCAGCCTGAACCTTCAAAACAATTTGTGGCCATTATTCCTAGCAACCCCCGCTGATGCCCAGGGAAACAGAGCCTCCCCAATTTCTGCTGACATCCGCTGTGTTTACAAGTACTATCCTACAGAGGAGCTTATTAATTTATTGTGGCCTAACAGGGGCGGACATGAAGATGCAAAGACTACTGTGGAGCTAATTAATCAGTTCTGCAGTAAACATCTTGTGTAGATGCACCCAAGGAAACCTAGGATACATCTTAATACCACACTCAAAAACAAGCAGAGTATATATGACTTTTGTGCTATAAAGTATGATGTAAAAAGAGAAGGGCAGCTTATGCAGCTCACGCTGGTTGAGGATGACATCAAAGTTAACTCTAAATCTTGGTTTATACGTATGTGAAGTCTCAGCTTCCAAAAAGGCAAAAGATAGTGTGAGATTTTTTTTTATCAATTTTAGTTAAGTACTTTGACATTCACAGCTCTCAGATGCATCCAGACAATCTAACTATATGGAAAACAAACCTCTGTGGGGCTGTGTGAAGCTCCAATCACTGATTTGATTTGGAGGAGATTCGGCCTGATTCAGTGGCTGAATCTCCAAATCTGAATGAAATCAAAAGACCCATTAATTTCTCCGAATTAAATTGGAACCCTCTGATTTGATTCAGAGAGATTTGACAAGTTGGATAGACACAGCTTTATATGTTTTTTCTATATACCTCAAGGTACCAGGTGGCTCATGAATGCTGAGATGGTGGAGCAGATGGAGCATCCCACGGGAGCATGAGCAGGTTCCCAGCGCACTTGGAGGTAGACCCGGAATTGGACCAGAAGCACTTCTGGTCTACTTCCAGGTCTGCCACAGAACATGCATGGGACCCTCCCCCTCCTCCCCGACTTGCTAAATGGTGCCTCCTGGGTCTTGGGGGGGGCACTTGGGGCCCCCCCGTGGCTGATTGCTGACCCAAAAGGACATGTGGAGCCCCCCGCGCACTTGGTAGCGGACCCAGAAGTGGCAACTGGAAGTACATCTGGTCCACTTCCAGGTTCACTGCCAAGCACGCAGGGGACCCCTCCACGCTCCTGTGGGATGCTCCATCCACCCCACTATCTCAGCATTCATAAGCCATGCCTGCTACCTCAAGGTATGTAGAAAAAACATAAATTTGTGTCTATGGCCAAATCGCTGATTCTCCAGTTCAGAATCGAATCATCAGATTCGGATTTGGCCAAATTGAATCAGGACAGTGATCCAAATCAGCAAATCGAATCACTGTCCCCTGAATCAGGTGAAATCAAAATTGAATATGGCCCACTTCACACACCAGAAAGTAGCTTTTTATATCAGATTGCATTTTGACAAGGGAATTGTGACTTTTAAAATAATACATTGAGTTTCAATGGTGTTGATGGAAATTGACGAAATAATCTTTTCCCCCTCCCCCCACCCCAAGTAGTAGCAGTGCAGGGATGCAGCCAGGTGCCCAGGGCACAGAAGCAGCAATGACTTCCAGTTGCTGCCACAATCGCAACCACTTATTTTTGATCCCTTCTTCCTCCAAAGTCAGTGCCCGCAGTGATGGCCCCATTTGCCCAGCCCTAGTTATGCCACTGCCAAGTAGTGAATCTGTAGTTTAGAAAAAAAAATTATTCACATTTTATTTTCAATGGAGCAAACATAAAGCAAGAGCTATGAATAAACAGAAGGGGAGCTGGACTTCAGGATCCATTGTGCCCCTGGCTTTTAGTGTGTAATATAGTATGCTAGAAGGCTGCTTTGATGTCACTGTTTTTTCCCCTGAAGACACTCCTCATTACTGAATGCTACATGTTGCCCTGTTGGTCTGGAAGAAACATTTCATTAACTACAATATCATTATAGATTGCATCTAGTTGCCATAGAAACTTTAGAGAAGAAGCTTGGTTTTAACCCTTGGAGTGGACCATCTTTTTTCACCTTATAACATTTAGAAGATACTTTTACTGGGCTCTGTCTTTAAGTACAAACACTAAGGCTGTTTATTATTAATAAGAGGCCTGTGACTGTAAAATATTTTATTAGTGCTTAACTTGGACACCGAGGTGAAGTTCTGACTGCACTGGAGTCACTGGGAAATTTTCCAGTGACTTCAATAAAACCATGAATTGACCCCCGATATTCATATACTAAAGCTGCCGTACAACTGGAATAAAAATTCTGTCAGTTGGCTCCCCTGGCTGATGACTGAGTGGTAGATGGAAAGTAGGAACAATTTTCCACTTAAGATATAGGAGGGAGGAACAAGGAATTTGGAATCTGCTTCTGGCTTTGCCACATTTTCTATGGGCCTCAGTTTTTTCCTCTGTCAAATGGGCAGCATATTGCCTATATATCATGTGGGCACTTTTATGTTCAATTCATTTATATTTCTGAAAGATCTCTGTGGTCTTCAGATGTAGAGTGGCTGTTTCCAGCTGCAGCTTGTTTTGTACATATGCTGCAGTGTCATCCCAGGTGTTAACAGGATCATTTCATCCCTGAACTGCAAATGATACCTTGTCCCAATGGTTTGTCTGGTCAAATGAGCAGTTCTTCACTTCCCTTGCCTTTGCCTGCCCCCACCCCAACAGCAACATGCTTATTAAAATAGTATTAACTGCACTTTTCTTTTAATAGCTACAAAAGGCCTGAACTCTCAGGGTTTCACAATTAAGAGTCTATACTACTGTTTTCCAAAAGACACCAACCACTTTCTGAGCTAGCTAAATAGCATGCTCTCTAAAGAGGCACCCATTCCCTCTGCATCTGGAGAAACAATTCTGTATTTGTCTGTCCTTTGGACTTGAACTACAGGCAATTTTTATCATTGCTGGTTTCACTTCTTTAGAATGAAAATGAGAAGTAGATTGCTGTACTTCCTATGTACACACTTGCATAAGGACAAGCTGTACACTGTGTTCTATTATCAGACAAGAAAGGAGTCACCTCTGCTTTGCCAAACTACCCAAAAATGTGAAATGTCTAGTCTACAAGAAGTCTCAAGTCTTCCATCTCCCTTTTTCCTGTGTTCTCATTTCCTCACTTAATACCAATACATCAACATCAGCAAATGATAGTTTAAGGTTTCAGCACTGGAAGGACCTGGATTCGTCTCCTGCCAACATTCTTTGCAGGGTGGCTTCTGCACACTAGCACCTCTGTTCTTTTTGCTACACGCTCTTTTCAGTTTGCAAATTCAGCCTCTACTTACAGCTGGTTTTGTTCTGAAAGAAAAACTGGAGACGTGTGTGCGGCTTCAGTTTTGTGTGCATCAGTGACAAGGGAGGGGTGAGGGCTGTATTTATTTAACTTAGCAACAGAGATTCTGTTATGAAGATTGTGCAATCATTACTCATGTTCGTGAGTACTTCCTCATCCAAATAGTGCCAGGGCAATTAATGACACTGCAGTGCCTTATTATTTCAAGCCCTATAATATTCATTGTAATAGGAACAATCATAATGAATCACTTTTTTCATTTTGAAGTAAATGAGACGACGGTTTGTGCAAGTGTTCACCAGCATGAATGAGGATTGCACAATCCAGGCCAATGGATTGCACAATTCAGCCCAGTGCTTGCTATTTTCTGAAGAGTTCAGTATCTCTACTGACTAAAAGCTGCATTAATAATACTGCCTTAAATGTTCAAACTATTCAGTGAACCTGATTCTGCTTGGAATATCTAATTTGTCTCAGTAGCAAGGAATGCATTTAACTCTTTGCAGACACTGTTAGATTACAACATATTTGGTGCAAGTTTAATTGACTCTAGGGTGATTTGAACAAAGGATTTTGTGTCCTTAAGTTGCTTTGGCTGTAAATAGTGGTTTTAAATGTGTCGTAAGTGAAGTATAATCTTAGAATGGAGTACCTACAAATCCACATGGAGATAATGTGATTCATTATGATTATTTCTTCTTTAATGAATATTATGACTTGAAATAATAAAGGACTTCACTAAAAACCATCCTATGAATAAAGAACTTCAAATATGTCAATTTTATATCTTGCAAATGTTTACTGTTTGAATTTATAGGGGCCTAGTTATCTAGTTATGTATTTAAATCTTAAAGTCAAACTCAAGTAAAGGCAACAAACCTATGCAACTGAAGAGCAGATATCTTGTCAAAGGTAATCCAAGAGGTATGCACACAGTGGTATAGACTTCATATGGCTTTGGCTGGAAAACTGAAGCAGATAACAGCTTGCTGAAGTTTGCATAGGCTTGTAGCAGGTTCTGAAGTTACCTATATCCTGTTCTGAAAGTATTTGCCACTACATGTGGAAAGATTTGAAACTGTAGATGTGATATCTTTTATTAGACCAACTGAGTAGTTGGAAAAAAGTTCTTTGCCAGCTTTTGGACACAAACACCCTTCTTCAAGCATGGGGAGACTTTACTGCTGTTCTGTGTTCTTCACAAGGGAAAAGAAGCTGGTGTGTCAGATGTCAGGCTGGTTGTAATGCTTCATAAATCCAATGTCTATATTAAGCCCATGATCTTTTGTATCCAGTAGATTTATGAAGTGAAGTTTGTAGGCTCGTCTACAAAAGGTGTTTTGTAAATTCCCTTTGAGGATTAGAACTGAGAGACTGGAGAGAGAGTGGTTGTCTTGTGAAAAGTGGGCACCCACAGGTAATTGGATATTTTTATCTTTGGTGGATTTTCAGTGTGCATTCATTCTGGTATGCAGTTGTTGTTTGGTTTCTCTTATGCATTTTCCATCGGGGCATTTGGGGCACTGGATGAACTATATTAGATTTCTGGAGGGGTAAGATCCCTGAATGGTGATGTACTGGATACAAAAAATCATGGACTTAATATAGACATTGGGTTTATGACACATTACAACCTGCTTAATATCTGACACACCAGCTTCTTTTCCACCTTGGGGAATACAGAACAGCAACCTTCTTCCAATGCCTGAAGAAAGATGTTTGTGCCTGAAAACTCACAAAGAACTTTTTTTTCAAATATTTAGTTAGTCTAATAAAAGATATCACATATACCCAAAGAACCTTTCCTTCCTTGGGACAGTCTGAGGCTTTATGCTATGGATCACTTCGAAGGGGACTAACAGCAGCCTCATAATCAACTCATCTAGAGTATAATACAGGCTTCCCTTGATTTAGGAGGTACATGCATTCCCGGAAAACTGAGCATAAATGGAATTCATATAAAGGGAACCCAATTTACAATGTAAGAAACAAGGATACATTCCCACACCAGTGAGGGAGGAAGTAAGGCTGGGACCAGGGAAGGGGTGAGAGGAGGGGTGCGGCACAGCCCGTTGGCCACCCCCAGGGCTGCAGCAGGGAGCAAAGTAGAGGGAACTATAAGTGGGTGTGGGGCACAGGACTGGCAGGTGTGGCTTTTGGTGCTATGTGCACCTCGGGAGGGCTGCAGGCTGGGAGGCTGTGCCGGGCTCTTCCTGGGGGGTACGTGATCTCAGATCTACGCATAGGATGAGAGCAGGCTGCCATTGTAAGCTGGGGCTGGCGGTGGCACTGGGCTCTTCCTGGCACTCAGAGTGGTGCTGGAAAGAGGGCTGCTTCCACCCCAAAATTTGCCATAGCTCAGCACAACCTGCCCTTCCAGTACTGCTGCTGAGCACTGGGAAGAGCCTGGTGCTGCCATCAGCCCCAGCCTGCAGCAGCAGCCTGCTCTCATCCTGCACACAGATCCAGGGGCACCTGCCCCCCAGGAAGAGCCTGGTGCCGCCCCCCCAGCCTGCAGCCCTCCCAGGGTGCACGTAGCAGCAAGAGCTGCACCGCACCCATCCCACACCCCGCACCTACTGAAAGTTCCCTCCACTTTGCTCCCTGTAGCAGCCCCAGGCCTCCACTTTCCTCCACTCACCCCAGCCCCTGCTGCAGCGGCCCCAGAAGCAGCCGACACCAGCAGCCTGCAGCCACTGGGCTGCACCATGCCCTGAGCTCCCTGGAGCTCCTCTTGTTCCCATTCACCCCAGCTTCTGCTGCAGCAGACCCAGGAGCAGCCGACACCACCTGCCTGCACCACGACATGATACAGCTCAGGAGCTGGGGTGAGTGTGGGGACAAGTGGAGCCCCAGGTGTTCGGGGTAAGGTGCAGCCCAGAGGCTGCAGGCAGCTGGCATTGGCTTCTCCCAGAGCACCTGCAGCAGGGGCTGAGGTGAGTTGGACCCTGGCCCCACAACTCTTTTCCTTCCCCCACAGGCGTACCTGCTTGGTGGGGGTGCCTATGCCAATCACATAAGAGTGAATTTACCTCACATATAATGAATTTTGTGTATAAAAACTGTCATCGAATAAGCGTGAATTTGCATATACAGAACCCACAGAAAACAAGGGGAACCTGAGCAAGCTCCATGGAATCATGAACCATGCCTCCTTTTTGTAAGGTACAGAGCATACTCGTTTTTCTGCTAGGCCATTTGGAAAGTACCCTAAGGCCCTGATTTTTCCTACTCACTTTGGGAGTGCCAGCAGCATTATAGATTAGCATGCTGTCCTCAATTGCTGGCGATCCTTGTAGAAGGGAAGGGAAGCACACAGAAAGTCATAGTCTAGCCCCTTGGAAATAGACAGCTTAGGTACTGGCAATGCTGTGACCGTGGGGACTACTTGGAAAAGAGATGAAAAAAGAACAATGTGACATAGCTACCAAGTTAGTCAAGTTCCAATATGAAAGTGTTTGTTGACTCTAATCTTCACTTTGCATGCAAGAATGTTCTTCTTTGAACTTTTTAAAGTCAATCCTTGCTATCCCACTGAGGTTTCCCAGCAGTAACAATCCACTGAAGATAGCATTATTTTGACCTCTCTCATGCTCATCAAGTATCCCTACATACTGGTTGACCACCACTGGAATGAATAATTCCATAACCATAAATCTAGGGAATGTAATATCAATATTTCTAAACAGCCTCATTTCTCTTTCAAGATCTGCCCCAAGCAGTTTATTGGATGTGTTTCTCAGAAAAAAAAATCATTGTTTCACATTCCAAATTTTCAATTGAACAGTAACAAATAATTTGTAATGAAGTTATCCCTGCAGTTTCTAAGAATAGGATTATTTAGGGATACATGTCATATTCATAAACAAGAGGAAAGGTAGCCTTCCATCCCCACACTCAGTAGGAGTGACAGGATTTGTCTCTCCATAAATGTAAATCTATAATATCTCTACAATTTTGTGAGACAGAGCTGCACTTAAACTACCATACTGGACATATTACCACAGCAGTTCAACCTGCTGACATCTAGTCATGCAGAGACCAGATGTCAACTAACTCCACATCAGACAGAAAATCTCTGAACCTCAAAAGAACAAATAGTTCTTACATTGAAAAGGAAAAGAGCATCTGTTTAAACATGCTTGTGAAAATACTACCATATTCTAGAAAAATAATCCAAAATTATGTAATAACATTAGTTTGTTTCTAAATCCTCATGGTAAATATTATAGATCACAATTTAAAAAAAAAAAAAGTAGTTTTCTTGCTTGCTTAAGTTTCTGGTGTCTAAACTGAGCCACTGCAGAGGAACCCAATTTTCACCAGGGCTGTATTACACATTTGCTGAAAAATCAGGTTTCTTTAAAGTTTAGGAGCTGAAAACAAGGGTACCCAAAAAACTAAAACAGCCAAAACCGGTACAAACCAGGGCCTATCAGAATCATTTTATTTTAAAATAAGATCAAATTATTCTTGTATGCATGCGTATTTACACTACAGGCTTCAAATTTTAATAATTAATTGACACTTACTAATAGAGATGTCCCAAGACGGCAGAAATATCAATAAATGTTTAAGTATGTGAATGAAAGCGTAAAAATGATATACAGGCAGCCCTCGGACTTTATGACACAATTTGTTCCTGAAAACCACGTTTTAAGTCAAAATATCGTAACTCCGAACCTATTTTCCCATAGGAACAATGTTATAAATGGAGGATTTGTTCCTGAACCAAGGCCTGATACCCTGTTTTCACCAAAAATAACCCAGACTTTTGTACTCAAACAATTATAGACAAGTAATATAGCTACATTAATGTATGTATATTAGCATACAAATAGCAATCATATTGATTTGGAAAGACTTCGTAGTGACTTCGCTGAAGGGCTCTTGGTTGGACTTTTTGAAGGGTTCTTGGCTGGAGTCTTCTCAGGAGTCTTGGCTGCAGGTTTTTCTGGAGTCTTCTCTGCTTTCTTTAAGAAAGTATCCAAGGGAATTTGGACAGATGTTCTCCTTTTTTGCTTGTAAATTGCTCTGTAGCAACTGTACATCTTGGATATGCCCCTGTTCACTGATGCACTGTGTTCAATGTTGGGGTCATGTGCCTCAAACAGAGACATTGCAGCTTCGAAATATTGAAATGCCTCAGCCAACACTTTTGTTGTCAAGACTTTTTAAAGAGGAGTCTCTTCAACAGTGGGTGCATCTTCTTCCTATACCACTTTTTGCTGTTCCAATTCAATGAGGTCTTCATTAGTTAATTCTTCAGAATGTGATGCCAGCAACTCATCCAAATCCTCTGGTGCAACATCTAAGTTGAGTTCTTTGTCCATTTCAACAACATTTTGGTCACCTCTTCACCAGTGTCTGTGGCGGATCAGTGCAGGGAGATGGGCAGCACAGTGAACTTGTTTGCTGGCATGGTGTGGCATCGGATCAAGTGTCATAAAGTTGAAACCAACATCAGAAAGTCAAAACAGGGCGTCAATTTATAAACGCTGTAAATGCTGTTCATCAGAACTCAAACTTTGTAAAGTCGAAGACTGCCTGTATTCATTGTTGATACCAGGCAGGATGGTCCAGTAGCTCAGTTATGCAAATAGAAAAGAGGAGACCTGGTTCTTCTACTCTCCACTTCACAGTCATATCCCATGTAACAGGGCTAAATCATTTGAACTCCTTGGCTCAGTTTCAGAGTCAACAAATTATGGATAACAATATTTTGTAAAGGCCTTTGAGATGTATGAAAGAAACACCACATGTAGAACTGCGCGCTATTATACTAACATCATTTAAGTGGCAATACACCAATTTAATAGTTAATTTGTAATAAAAAAATCTTGATTACCCAAAATATGGAGCGGATACTTTTTAAAAACACTTTCCAGGCTCTGGGCAATCTCCTTGGCAAATTCCCAAAAGAGGAATGATGCAAGCTGAATAGCAAGTGTCAGTGTAAATAAACGTCTAGAAAACATAAGTTTACTTTTATTTTCTTAATGGTTTGAAAAAATAATGATTAAAACTGAAAGGCCAATTGATGTCCCTTTTTTTGTTAGGGCTACTCTTACTGAGTATTCAGATCTTCACAGATATTCAATTGCTTTTTGCAAATGAATGGTTAAAGGATGAGAAACATACAGTACACAGACTCCCAGCCTTACTGACTCACTCTAAGACAGGCAAGCCCTTGTAGTGATATTCAAGCAAATGAAAAGCATTATTTATCTATAGAGACTGAAACATGAGTTAACTGTGCTAGCTGGATTGTAAACAGCACAGCATAGAGAAAATGCCCACAAGAAGATGCCGGCTTGGCCCCACCATTCACAATTCTTAAGCACTGTGTAGCCTCACCCCAGTAGGGTGTTCTAGGTACCCTAGACAATATATGGGGAGAGTAGGACTCAAAAACTTAATAATATGATTCAAAGGCCTGCATGCTGAGAGGGGTGTGCTAAGCTACTAAGTAGGAAATCCTAAGGGGATGAGCATGGCATAGGTTCTCCAAGAATTTAGTGCCTAACTGTCCACTTGGGATTCACAGCTATGATCTCTCTCTGGAGTTAGGACCTAAACTAAGTCATGTGCTTCTTGAAAAACAAAAGAATCAAATATTTGGTGAATACTAGCTGGATGGAAAGCAAGAGAATTACTCTCTAGCCAAGTTGTTCTGGTACTCACCACTCACACCTCTGATCTACTAAGTATTTATACACAGTGGGGCAGTTTCAGCAGGAATGATTTAGAGACCCCCTGCTTCCACAGCTCTAACCCCCTTACATATACTTGAATGCTCCATAGCCCAGCAGTTGGAACACTGCCCTTGGAGATGGGCCATCTAGTTTCAAACTCTTGTTTCAAATCAGAAGGGGGGGAGAATTTAAACAAGGAGAAGTATTTAACTGAGTAAAGCAGAATTTCTTTCTCCTCCTAAAAGTGTTTTCTGCAGAGGCAAATCCAGGAGAAATGCCTACTAAACCAGGCTGCACAAACCAGGTGGTTAGGAAAATGCCTGCTTTGTGAGTCCTGCTCAGCACCACTAGGTCTTAGGTGTTCGTAGCCATAGCCAGGAGCAGGAAGTTGGTGTTAGGCAGACATTAGTGACAAAAAATAGGATACATCTATACAGTGCAAGGTAACACTATGCAGAAGTTCCAGAGCTAGCTCTAGACCTGGAATCAGTAAAGCCACGTTAGTGTAGCACTGTACATAAGCCAATTCACTCTGCTGAGAACCAGAGTTTATTCCTAGGCATAGTGCCATGCTAATACAGCTTTCTTGCATTCAGATTTGGAGCAAGCGCATGTAAGGCCAGCTTGGGTATCTCTCCATCATGTTGTTTTGCAACCTGTAAACTCCAGTAGATGTGCCAATATGTTCACTGTTAGTTTGGGGTGCCTCTACACAGCACAGCATCATGTTGTATAGAAATAATTCTAGGCAACTAGGGAATGTAGATGTCTCCGAGGTTAGGCAATAGCTGACCACAGATTTTGAAGAGCTAACTGTTAGATTTAAGTGCCTAAACTAATAAGCATCTAAGTCCTCTTGTGGGTCTAGCCATTAGTGATAAAAAGTAGTTTACGACCTTCACCAGGGTTATCCCAGAATCTTTTATGAAGGTAAAACAAAATTTAGAACTTCTTTATAAGAGTGATGGACTGTATTATTTGATTCCAAGATGCTGTGCCTCCCCCTGACATTCATGATGACATAAACAAAGCCTCATCTTAGAATCACACCTGTTACCAGATTTGCCTGCTACTTTGGGGTGTGCTCATTTATTAGGGCTAGGGTCTTGGTAATTCTATCAATGTGCTGCTTGTGTTACTTGTGTTTCTATATGGAGCTGTATCTCTCCCTTCTGCAAGCCCTCACCCCCAATGGAGCTAGCTTGCAGGACTCAGTTCAGTGGGGCTGGGTTCCTCCAGTCCCCAAATCAGTCATACACACACAAACACACACAGATCAACGTGACACGCCTGACCTGGCCGGGTTGATCAGCATGGACAGGCTGACACCCTCATATGCCAAGAATCAGTTCATCAGAGCAACAATAAACTACAGTCAGACACAAGCACAGTTAAACGGAATACCTCTGAATCCAGCTGGGTGTCCAGATGACACCCTCACGGGCCAGCATTCAGTTCATTAGGGCACGTCTGAGCCAAACTGGGTCAATCAGCCTGTACAAGCTGATCCCCTTATGTGTTTCAAACTCAGCACATCCCAATCTTTTAGCCTCTTGATGAGCAGTCCCCACAGTATTTCTGAGACCTAGGGCAGTTGTTTCACTTTTGTCACCCTTATCAGGAGGGTTTTAGGTGTGTCTCTCGCTGCATCTTAATCAGTTTCTGTTTAGGTGTGGGGGGGAATTCTTTGTGAGTCAGACAGTCAGAACATGGAGCTGACAGGTAACACACCCGAGCGCTAGAATAAGCAGCTGTGCGGGGACCCCAAATGGGGCAGGGACAACATCAGCAGCATGCAAATTCCTGTTTCCAACATCTACACCCTGCCTGGCTCCCCCTCCCCCTCCCCTCATCTGCCTCATTGGCAGGAAACCAGGCAAGGAAAAAGGAATCTGCAGGCTCCTGCTGTGGTCTCCAGCCAGCTGGATTCCCTGAAGAGCAGCCCCTCACAGTTCCTAGCTGGAGTCTGACTCAGCTGTAGGAGGTACAGGGGAGCTCCAAAGCCACTCCTGCCTTTCACTAGAAAAAAGAAAAAGAAAAAGAAAAAGAAGCTCTTCAGCAGATAGATTCCTTCTTCAAGGCTGCTCCTGGACATCAGGGGAGATGGGGGAAGGAGAAGGGGAAGGGTGAAGGGAGTGGCAGGGAAGGAGGAATCTTTCAGCTGGGGGGTTCCCCCCAGCACAGGACAGAAGCAGCTCTGGGCTAAGAACAGACATTGAAAAAGCCTGAGCCAGAACTGATTCAGTCTTTGCAGGTTAGTCTAACCTGGCTAAGTTGAACTGGTTTGCAACTGCACAGAAATTCTCTCTGGACTGGGGAAATTCAGACACTTGCCTGCAGTGGCTCAGGCTAGAAGCTGGGGGGCACTAGAGCATCCCTCCTTTCCCTTCTACAATGCTGAGTTGGGGAGGGGGGGCATGGCCAGGCCTCTGCAGGACTTCTAAGGGATTGTTGCCAGACCCTAGCGCCCAGCTAGCACTCTGAGGTGAAGGGGGGGCAGGGAGTTAAGTGCATGCATCTCTTGATGATACTGATAGCTTTTCAATCTCCCTCTCCCTGCTTCTTCATACTGTGTGCAAACCTGACAGGTGAGGGAGCCAGCAGGGGGATAGCAAAGTGTTTATCACCCCATCAACAAAACAAAAGCCTCTTTCATTAGTTCAGGCTCTTTTAAAACAACTTTTTCCAAGAACATTACCAGCTGACCTGTTGATTAACTCCAAAAAGCCCTAAGTAGATGCTATTCTGTCTGCCTGTCCCAGTGAAATTGGAGACACACAGAGAGACACCTCTCAGCATTAACTAGAATACCATGTGCCTAGGGTCTGCAGGGCTCATGTGTGTGTTGTGGGAGATGGGAGGGAGGGGGGATCCCTGCTTGAGCAGTGAAGAGGGGTGGGGGCAGAGGGAAGCCAGGTAGATCCTGCTGTGCCTGCAGTCTCTGCCAGAGCTGGCTAGGGAGCAGAGGGGTGGGGCCAGCTGTGCTCTCTGGAGCAGGCAGCCATGCCCAGGGCTGCAAAGCATCTAGGATGCTGGAGGACTCTAGTTTAACTTAAACCAGGAAGGGATCTGGAACAGATAATGCAGAAATTGGTTTCACCCAAATTGGTTAAGTCTGATACTACATTCAACTAGGTTTATCTTAAATCAGTTTCAACCATTCTGAAACTGGCTTATGTGCACTGTACTTACATTCTGTTACAGGTTTAAACCAATTTCTGATCACTTAAACCACTTTATGTGTAATGTCTGTCCCTAGCCCTGGATCTCTCCCTACACCCAGATCAGCAGAGATAGCAGTGGAAGGGGGAGGCAGGCAGGAAGGCAAGGAGTAGGAAAGTGGTTGCGGGACAAGCACCAAGGGGGCAAGAGGTAGAGTGCAGTTTGCCTGCTCCCCCAGCCCCTACTTTCCCCTCACCTGCCCCTCCACCCTGCCTGTCCCTGTATTCCCCTTTGCCTGCCACCAGTCTCTGCTTTCCCTCCTACTTTATCCCTCAACTCTGTTTCCACTATCACTTACCCCCATGTTTCAGCTTTCCTGCTGCAGTATTGAGTGGGACAAATTTAAAATGACCCTCCAGTAATTAGATTCTAGACATGGAAAATTATAATAAATGTATAATTTTTCATGTCTAGAATCTAATTATTAGGAGGTCATCTTAAATTTGAAGTTGGCTTGGATTCAGGTAAATACGTTAATATTTCATTTAAATCTCATTGGGGAATATGCTAGCTACAACAACCAGTTTCATTAGGAAATTTTTATTCCTACAGGATCCAGGCATAGCTACAGTTACTTTAGTGTTGTACCTGAAAATGATTTGATGTTTAGTTCATTCATGATTCTTGCTCTTTCATTTGATGCAGCCCTACATTCTGATATATATGCCAGGAGCAAGAGGTGGTAATCACGCTTCTGTAAAAGCATCCCATGAAAGATCTCTCTCATATAGGTACTTTTCAGTTAAAGTATGTCTTGGTTACTAAGGCAACTAGTTGTGTATGGCAACGGAGAACAGCCATATTTATTCATATTGTTATGTTCCAGCTTGTGGAAAGAGCTTGTAAAATAGTATCACTTCAGAGATACATTTTGCTTCACAAACAGCCTATATAATTATTATCAGCTTTGTTTTTGTTCTTTTATATTGCTCTTTCATCATGGCAGCAGCAATAATCCATCCCATTCTTGTTTAGTGTTGGAATGTCCAGTATGTCTTGCTTTTCCTTTTTTTGAATTTGCTCAAACTGATGGGTTTTTTGCCTATATATTTTCCAGACACCAGGAAAGGAACTGGTGTCACAGCCCTTTAAAGCGTATGGACAGGGCCCACTCACTACCAACTTGGCTGCAGTCCCAAGACAGCATATGATCCAAGACAGTTAAAGCAGCCATGTTGTGACAGGGGGCCAACTCAAGGCCAGATCGCAATGTCACCCTTCTGTCTCTGGGCTAACCACCTTCCTCCCCCACCATGCTTTGATGGTAATCATTATGAGAGATGTCACTAAGGTGGGAGGCTGCCCATTGCTTGCCCTAGTGAAAAGGGCATTGCACATGACTCTAACCTACCCTTATCATGTCCCATGCCTCACACATGACAACCTAAGTTGATGGATAACTATGGCCCAAGGTCAGGTCAGATTCTGCCCCCTGTAGAGCCTCTAACATTCAGTGCATGCACTCTGCCCTTCACACCACCTTCTCACACAGGGCCTCTTATACTCCACCTGCTCTCACTGGACCTCTCACATACTGTGCCCTTCCCAGACCACTCTCAATGTGCATTACTCCACACAGCATTTTGAGTCCTCCTCGGGCCCTACTCTAGGCAGCCCTTTGGGCTTCACTACTCATTCTCCAGCTGGGGTGCACGCAGCACTTCATGCCATCCTCTCACAGACCTTACTCTACATGACCCATGGCCTAATGCCATAGTCCAGGCTGAACTCAGCCACTGGCCCCTCTCCTGCACAGCACTTCAGGCCACCGTCACAGCCCTATGCATGCCTTCACTTACTTCTGCCTCCACACTGGGGCCACACTCTCTCTGCCCCCTCACTGGGGCCACTGGGGTCTTTCACCCTATGGGGCTCAGGTGCTTCTCCTAAGCATGACTGCCCACCCCCCCAACACTGGGGTCTTTCACCCTATGAGTTCAGGTATCTCTTTCTAGGGCATGCCTGGCCACATGCCATTGGGGTCTTTCACCCTGTGGGCTCAGGTCCCTTTCACTGAGCATGCCTGGCCCCATGCCATGGTGGTCTTTCACCCTATGGGCTCAGGTGCCTCTCTCTGGTTTATGCCTGGCCCTACTTTGGGGTAACCCACCAGGATGTCAGGGCTGGGGTTCTAAGGTGTCCCTACCTGCCTTTCACCAGGGAGATAACAGGCCTGGCATTGCTGGGGACTGTTCCACCATAAACAGCCCCACCAAGCCACCCTTCCCCAGCAGGGTGCAGTTTTCAGTCAGTCAGGACCAAGAGCCTCCTGCCATCCCCATAGCTCCTGCCCTTACCTCCAAGATGTTCCAAACAGCAACTCAGCCAGATGTTGCCTCCTTGGCTGCTAGCACAAACTGCTATCCCAGCTCTGAGGGCCTGGGTTAAAATCTAGGCTGTTCTGCACCCTCCTCCAATCCCAGGGCCCTCCTGGAGTCATGTGGCTCTAATTAAGGCCAGCTCACACCTGCAGACTGTCCCGGTGCCTGCTCTCAAGTCTTAAAGTGGCAGTCACCAAAGGTACTCTGCCATACATGTGCTACAGGCAACTTCACACTTCCAATAACTTGTCAACCCTGGTGAGTAGAAGAGTATTTGTTTTTTATTTGTTTTTTGGGTTTTTTGTTTTTTGGCAATGCTCCACCTTGCCCTGATTCAGTAACCCTTGCTCAATGTGTGCACGTACAGAACTTGCTATAGTTTTGCACTAGCCCCTCTTAAGAAAGATGGGGTAATGACCCTAGAGATCCTGCTTAAGACATGGAAGAGCTTAATATTAATATCTTATTAATAGTCATGTAAATACTGATAGAATACCAGGTGGTGAGGTGCCCTCCACAGACTTGACTTCAGGGCAGCTTAATATCTGCTGATCTTCGCCATGAAACTGAATTACTTTATGGGCATATCAAGGGAGAATAAGTCTGGAGTGTTAGATTTTCTTTGGCTTAAATAAATTATTCCTTCTGGTATTTTGAATGGATAAGATTCACATGCTAATTATTTTATGCCAAGAAGAAAATTTGCACTTCTTGGTAATATCAGTATTATGGCTGATGAGTTTGTTAACCTTGAACTAATTCATAAGGCCTGTGTTAACACTTTCATTTGATCCCCTTACAGACTGAACTATGTTATGGCTATTTTGATTGTTGATATTCTTAAATTATCACACTCTACTAAGTTATCACACTCTAGATCTCACACTGTTTCATTTTTCATAAAAGTGAAATGTATCAGTCTCCTATCAGTTGCCTCCCTTGGGATACAAACAGAGACATAAGAAACTGATGATTCACATATCAAGCCAAGAACAGCCTTAGAATATTTTGCTGGTTATATCCAGAGCCCTCATCTCATCACTACTGTGCCCACTTTTCATGCCACTCTCCCACATCGCCTGCTATCTCCTAATGGTGTTCTTAGATAGCTATTAACACTCCAGTATAATGAACAGTGCAACTTATGCTGGGGGGAGGGTTAAGAGGATAATGCTTACATATTTTAGGCCAGGGCTATCCAGCTCCAGGCGGCTGGGGCTGCTTGCCATGCAGTTGTCCCCCTCTCCATATGCATAGCACACGCAGCCTGGCTCCCCACTCTCCCACTTGGGTGTGTGATCCACTCTCCCATCTCCCAGCCACATGTACCACCCACCTGCAGTGCAGGCACTCCCCATTCTTTACAGCTCAGTCTCCTTCTGGCTGCCATGGCAGAAGCAAATGGGGAGGGGGAATGGCAGCTGGTCAGGAGCTTGTGGGCCACATGTTAACCCTTTAGAAGTTACATGGGGCCTGCAGGCTACCCATTGGACAGCCTTGTTTTAGGCTATATCTTGTGCTGGTGTGTATCTGTTCAAGCTTAATAGGTATGTTTGTGAGCAGATCTTTTCATAGATTCATAGATGCAGGGTCAGAAGGGATCTAAGCAGATTTTCAAGTCTGACCCCTTGCCCTGGGCAGGAGAGAATACTGGGCTCATATGACCCAGCTAGGTAATTGTCAAGCATCCTCTTAAAGAGCCCCCAGGTAGGAGCCAGCACCACTTCCCTTGGACGTTGTTTCCAGATCCTAGCCCTCCCAACTGTGAAGTAGTGCCTTCTAATGTCCAGCCTAAACCTACACGCAAACAACTTATGGCCATTATTCCTTGTTACTCCAGGAGGTGCTCAAGGGAACAGGGTCTCTCCCATTCCCCGCTGGTACCCCCTGCTAAGTTTATACATGGCCACCAGGTCCCCTCTCAGCCTTTTCTTGTGAAAGCTGAACAGGTTCAGGTCCTGTAGCCTCTCCTTGTAGGGTCTGCCCTGCTGTCCCCAGATCATATGAGTGGCCCTCCTCTGGAGCCTCTTGATGCTGTCCCATCCCTCCTAAAGTGCGGCGCCCAGAACTAGATGCAGTAATCCAACTGTGGCCTAACCAGTGTCACATAAAGGAGGAGGATCACCTCCTTGGCCCTGCTCGTGATGCATTTGTGGATGCATGACAAGGTTAGCTTGACTGACCACATCCTCACATTTCATAGATTTCACAGATTTCATAGATATTAGGGCTGGAAGGGACCTCAGAAGATCACTGAGTCAAGCCCCCTACCCAAGCGGCAGGAAGTCAGCTGGGGTCATAGGATCCCAGCAAGACAAGTATCTAAATTTCTCTTGAAGGCATTCAATGTAGGTGCATGAACCACCTCCAGTGGCAAGCTATTCCAGACCTTGGGGACTTGGACAGTAAAGAAATTCTTCCTTATGACCAGCCTGAAACAGTCTTGCTGGAGTTTATAACGTTCAACCTTGTCATCCCTTGGGGCACTCTGGTGAACAATTGTTCCCCCAGATCCTGGCAAACACCCCTGATACACTTGTAGGTGGCCATCTGATAGCCCCTGAGCCTACGCTTTTCCAGGCTAAAGAGTCCCATAGCTCTCAGCCTGACATCGTAAGGTCTGCTTTCCTGACCTCTGATCATGCACGTGGCTCTCCTCTGGACTCTCTCAAGCTTCTCCACATCCCTTTTGAATTGAGGAGCCCAAAACTGGACACAGCACTTCAGCTGCGGCCTCACCAAGGCCGAGTACAAGGGGAGAATGACTTCCTGGGATTTGTTTGAGAACCATCTATGGATGCAAGCCAGTGTTTTGCTTGCTTTACTAGCCGCAGCATCACATTGAAGGCTCATATTTATCTTATGGTCAATCATGAACTCCAAGTCCCTTTTATCTGTACTGCTAACCAGCGTAGCACTGCCAAGCCTCTAAGGATGCTGCAGGTTTTTCCTCCCAAGGTGGACAACCATGCATTTTTTAGTGTTAAATACTATCAGGTTCTTGTCTGCCCATTTCTTGAGCCTGTCAAGGTCAGCCTGGATCATCCACCTCTCCTCAGGTGTGGATGCTTTACCCCAGAATTTGGTATGATTGGTGAACTTGGCCAGTCCACTTCTGAGTCCAATGTCCACATCATTAATGAAGAGGTTTAACAATATAGGTCCAAGCACAGAGCCTTGGGGGACCCCACTGGGTACCGTGACAATTGACTTCTGACAACCACCACTCTCTGGGTCTGACCACGGAGCCAATTTCCCAGTCAGCGGATCATGGTGGATCCAAGGCCAGAATTGGTCAGTTTCGCCAAGAGGTGATCATAGTTTCATAGTTAGGAGGGTCGGAAGGGACCTGAGCAGATCATCAAGTCCGACCTCTGCCATGGCAGGAAAGAGTACTGGGATCAAACGACCCTTAGCAAGGTGTTCGTCTAGCCTAAAGACCCCCAGGGTAGGAGCCTGCACCACTTCTCTTGGAAGTTGGTTCCAGATCCCAGCCACCCTGACACTGAAGTCACCCCTCCTGATATCTAGTCTGAATCTACCCTCTGCCAGCTTGTGACCATTATTTCTAGTCACTCCTGGTAGTGCTCGGGGAATACAGGGACTCCCTCAATGCCTGCTGGTCCCCTCTGACTAGTTTGTAACAGGCCACTAGATGCCCCCTCAGCCTTCTCTTATGGAGGCTGAACAGGTTCAGGTCCCATAGCCTGTCCTCGTAGGGCCTGCCCTGCTGCCCCCGATCATGCGAGTGGCCCTCCTCTGGACCCTCTCTATGTTGTCCACATCTCTCTTGAAGTGCCCAGAACTGGACGCAATACTCCAGCTGTGGCCTGACCAGTGCTGCATAGAGGGGGAGGATCATCTCCCTGGACCTGCTTGAGATGCATCTGTGGATGCATGAGAAGGTGCAGTTGGCCTTCCTGACTGCATCCCCACACTGCTGGCCCATGTTCATCTTGGCATCAATGATGACTCCAAGATCTGTTTCTGCCTCTGCACTGATGAGAAGCGAGTTCCCCAACCTGTAGGTATGGTGCTGGTTCTTCCTCCCCAGGTGCATCACCTTGCACTTGTCAGTGTTGAATTCCATCCTATTCTCATCCGCCCACCCCTGTAACCTGTCTAGGTCCGATTGTAGCCTATTCCTCCCTATTAGCATGCCCACATCTCCCCACATCTTAGTGTCATCAACAAATTTGAACAGGGTGCTTTTTACCCCCTCATCCAAGTCACTGATGAAGATGTTGAACAGTACGGGCCCAAGGACTGAGCCCTGCAGAACCCCACTGCCCACATCCCTCCAGGTCAAAAATGACCCATCCACTACCACTCTCTGGGTGCAGCCCTCCAGCCAGTTGGCAACTCATTTGACTGTGTGGGTGTCGACACCACAGTCCCCCAGTTTCTTAATGAGAACGGGGTGAGAGACAATGTTGAAGGCCTTCCAAAAGTCCAGAAAGACTACGTCCACTGCTACCCCTGCATCTAAGGATTTGGTGACCTGGTCATAGAAGGCCACCAGGTTGGTCTGACAGGACCTGCCTCTAATGAACCTATGTTGGTTGCCCCTAAGCATAATCTCCTCTGCTGGCCTCTCGTGGACATGTGCCAGGATAATTCTCTCAAAAAGCTTACCCAGGATCGAGGTAAGACTAACTGGCCTCTAGTTTCCCGGGTCCTCCTTCCTCCCTTTTTTGAAGATGGGAACCACATTGGCCCTCTTCCAGTCCTCTGGTACCACACCAGAGCACCACAAGTGCTCGTAAAGCTGTGCCAGGGGTTTCGCAATGACTTCAGCTAATTCCCTCAGCACTCTGGGGTGGAGATCGTCTGGACCAGCTGATTTAAATACAACCAGTCCCTCCAGAAATTCCCTGACTAGATCCTCCCTGACCCTTGGCCTAGGTGCACCTCCCCTGGGGCCTGGGGGGGGCGGGGGCTGATCTGGTCCCTGCTCAGGAAAACGAAGACAAAGAAGTAATTAAATAGGTTAGCTTTGTCGTCTGGTGTGACGACCAAATTTCCTAGCGTGTCTTGCAGGGGCCTCACGTTACCCAGTACCTTCTTTTTGCCCCCCCCCACCACGTATTTAAAAAAGGACTTCTTGTTGTCCTTGATCCAGGAAGCTAGTCCCAGTTCCATCTCCGCATTGGCCTTCCTGACTGTCCCCCTGCATCCCCGAGCAACTGCAGTGTAGTCCTCTCTGGTGATGGCCCCTCCCTGCCATTGGGTGTACGCCTCCCTTTGAGCTAGGAGACATTTCCGGATGCTTTTGGTGAGCCATGGGGGCTTTTCTGCCCTCCTGTTCCCTTTGATCTGTGTTAGGATTATCTCCGTTTGGGCTTGGAGGATGATCTCCTTAAGGAGCGACCACTCTTCTTGGACACCTGGTGCCCCTCCCCTCCCCTCCGGGACCTCAGTGCTTCCCCAACTATTCTCCTTAGCTCATTGAAGTCTGCCCTCCTGAAATCTAGGGCTGCTGCCTTGCTGCAGGCCTTTGCCACCTTGTGCTGGATGGTGAATTCCGGCAGGCGATGATCGCTGTCACCCAAGTGGTTGAGCACCTGCAGCCCCCTCACCAGGTCGTTGCCCATGGCCAGGACCAGGTCCAACAAGGCGTCTCCCCTGGTGGGGCTGTGCACCTCCTGGGTTAGATGGAGGTCCTGTAACTCAGCTAGGAACTTATGTGAGCTGTCAGACTTGGCTGACTGCTCTTCCCAGCAGATGTCTGGAAAGTTCAGGTCACCCACGATGACCATGTCCTTTGACCTAACTACCTCCGTGAGCTGACTTAAGAATTCCTGGTCTAGCTCTTCCCCTTGGTTGGGTGGTCTGTAGTTAAGTCTCTTTGCCCTCGACTGCCTTGTATTCTAACCCGGAGCACTTCCGTGTGCCCCTCCTCTGACTCTGTCCTGCCTGACAAGGATGTGTATTCCTCCTTAACGTAGAGTGCCACACTCCTGTCTTTCCTCCCTGTCCTGTCCCTCCTGTACAGCCTATAGCCCTTGATATTCACTGCCCAGTCACGCGTTGAGTCCCACCACGTTTCAGTGAGCCCCACTATGTCTGGGTTGGTGTCAGCTAGCAGGAGGGTAAGTTCCTCTTGCTTGTTTCCCATACTACGAGAGTTTATGTAGAGGCATTTGAGGCCTCCTATGGATGTGTGCACTGGTCCCCTAATCACAGCATTGCCCTGGCCCCTGTTGCTTACCTATGTGTATGTTCCGCTCATTGGTCTAGGCTGGGCTGTACTTGTGAGTGCTGCTTGGTTTAGCGGTCCAAGGCTTCCTCCGCCCTCTTCCCCTTCCCCCAGTGAGCCTAGTTTAAAGCCTGCTAGAGGAGATCTGCCAACCTAGAAGAGAACACATGCTTACCTTTAGGGGAAAGGTGGAGCCCATCCCACCCGAGCATGTCTGTTGTTGTGATGTGCGGGTCGTTGTCAAGGAAGCCAAAGCCCGCCTCAAGACACCATTCCCGAAGCTGCCAGTTGGTCTCTGCGATGCACGTCTCATGCCATCTTCCACGTCCGCTCACTGGTAGAAAAGAAGAGAATACCACCTGTGCACCTATCTCCTTCAGCACACCCCCCCAGAGCATGGTAGTCCGCCATCAGGTGATCAGGGCTTCTCCTGGTCGCATCATTAGTACCCACATAGATTAGGACCACGGGGTAGTAATCGGTGGGCTGGATCATAGCCTGGATCATCCCTGTCACGCCATGAAGCTTTGCTCCAGGCAGTAGACCTTGCGTGTTGAGGGGTCCTGGCAACAGGTGGGGCCCTCTGTACCTCTCAGAATGGAGTCGCCTATGACGATCATGCAACACTTTCTCCTCTGGGACCGCTTAGCTCCTTCGGCCTGTTGAGAGTGTGGAGTTGCCTCCTCTCCAGTTGCCTCCTCTCCCTTCTTCTCCTCCAGTGTTGCCAGGGCCTTGTACCTGTTCTCCAGCCGGACTGGAGGAACTGGTACTGCTGTGTTACGAGCAGCCCTGGTTCTGGAGGTGACTGTCTGCCACTCTGCAGTGGAGGGCACTTCCCAAGGTGCTTCTTCCTTGGGTGTGTGGCCCTGCAGGGAAAGGAAATAGCTGTCAGAATGGTCTCTTTAATAATCTTTTCTAAGACCTTCCCCAGGATAGAGGTCAGGCTGTAGTTTGCCAGATCCACTTTCCACATTGGTGGCCCATGTTCATTTTGGAATCGATAATGACTCCAAGATCTCTTTCTGCCACTGTGCTTTCAAGAAGGGAGTTCCCCAGCCTATAGGTATGCTGCTGGTTCTTACTGCCCAAGTGCAGTACCCTGCACTTGTCAGTATTGAATCCCATCATATTCTCATCCACCCACCCCTTTAACCTGTCCAGGTCCAGCTGTATCCTGTCCCTCCCTTCTAGTGTGCCCACCTCACCCCAAATCTTGGTGTTGTCAGTGAATTTGAACTGGGTGCTTTTCACCCCCTTGTCCAAGTCGCTATTTAAGGGGTTGAACATTGCGGGCTCGAGGACCAAGCCCTGGGAGTCTCCACTGCCCACATCCCTCCAGGTCAAATATGACCCATCCACTACCACTCTCTGGGTGAGGCCCCTCAGACAATTTGCGACCCATCAGTGTAGGCATCAGTGCCACAGTCACCTGGCTTCTTAACGAAAATGGGTTGAGAGACAGAGTCAAAGGCCTTCCTGAAGTCTAGAAAAACTACATCCACTGCGACACCTGAGGCCAATAATTTTGTGACCTGATCGTAGAAGGCAATCAGATTGGTCTGACAGGACCTGCCCCTAATGAACCCATGCTGGTTGCCCCTGAGCATCATCCCCCCCTGCTGGTCCTTCCCAGATGTGTTCCTGGATAATCTTCTCAAAAAGCTTCCCCAGGATTGAAGTAAAATTAACAGGCTTATAGTTGCTTGCGTCCTCCCTCCTCCCTTTTTTGAAAATGGGGACCACATTGGCCTTCTTCCAGTCATCTGGCACCTGGCCAGAGCACCACTAGTGCTCATAAAGCTGTGCCAAGGGCCCCTCAATAACCCCTGCCAATTCCCTCAGAACCCTGGGGTGGGGAGCATCTGGGCCTGCTGATTTGAACACATCCAGCCCCTCCAGAAGTTCCCTAACTCAGTCCTCTCTGACCCTAGTCCTGGACCTGGTGGAGTCTCTCCTGAGTCTGTCCTGAATCTCAGTGGGGGAGTCCTGGTCCCTGAACAAAAAAATGGAGGCAAAGAAATTGTTAAAGAAGGTCTGCCTTTTCCTCTGGTGCAACCACCAGATTGCCAAGCATATCCCACAGGGGCCCCACATTACCTGGTGCTTTCTTCATACTCCCTATGAATTTAAAAAAGGACTTTTTGTTGTCCTTGACCCTTGATGCTAGCCCTAGTTTCGTATCTGTCTTAGCTTTCCTAACAGCCCCCTACAGACCCAAGCAATGGAGGTATACTCCTATTTGGTGATAGCCCATCCCTTCCATTGGGTGTACACCTCTTTTTTAGTTTTCAGGTCTTCCTGAATGCTTTTGGTGGGCCAGCGGGGCTTTTGAGCATTCTTGCCCCCTTTGATTCTCATTGGGACTGTCACCCCTTGGTCTCGGAGGATCGTCTCCTTAAGGAACGACCACTTATCTTGGACACCCAGTTCCCCTACCCTCCAGGACCACAGTGCCTCTCCTACCAATCTCCTCAACTTGTTGAAGTTGGCTCTCTTGAAGTCAAGGGCTAATGCCTTGCTGCAGGCCCTTGACACCCTGTGCTGGATGGTGAATTCCAGTAGGCAATGATCACTGTCACCCAGGCAGTCAAGAACCTGGAGTCCCCTAACCAGGTCATTACCTGTGGCCAGGGCCAGGTCCAGGAGGGCATTCCCCCTGGTGGGACTGTGCACCTCCTAAGTTAAGTGGAGGTCCTGTATCTCAGCAAGAAACTTTTGTGAGAGGTCTGACCTGGCTGACTGCTCCTCCTAGCAGATGTCTGGGTAATTTAGATCACCCATGACGACTACATCCCTTGCTTTTAGTGCCTCCACAAGATGACCCGAGAATTCACGGTCCAGCTCTTCCCCTTGGTCACTTGATCTGTAGTAGACCCCCCACTGTTAAGTCCCTTTCCCCATGAACCCCCTGTATTCTGACCCAGAGCACTTCAGCCTGCCCCTCCTCTGACCCCATCCTGTTAGTTGAGGATGTGTATTGCTCTTTGACGTAGAACGCAACACCCCTGCCTTTCCTCCCCTTTCTATCCTGCCTGTATAATCTGTAGCCCCTAATGTTTACCACCCAGTCATGGGATGAATCCCACCAGGTTTCTGTGAGCCCTACTATGTCTGGGTTTGTACTAGCTATCTGGAGGGGGAGTTCCTCTTGCTTATTTCCCATGGTATAAGCATTAGCGTAGAGGCATTTAAGGCCTTGTATTAGTGCATGCACCACCCTCCAATTCTTAGGACTATCTGGACCCCTGTCACTTACCTGGGTACTCCTTGTGTATATCACCCATCTTGGCTAGGAGGTGTCCTCATGTCTTCCTGTGGCCCCATCCCCTGGTGAAGATAATTTAAAGCATGCTGTACAAGATCAGCCAAACTGGAAGAAAAGACATGCTTGCCTTTAAGGGAGAGATGTAGCCCATCCCTCCCAAGCATGTCCCCTGTGCAAAAGTGTGGGTCGTTGTCCAGGACCCCGAGGTCTACCTGGCCACACCAGCTCCATAGCCACTGGTTAACCTCACTGATGCAGGCCTCATGTTACTGTCCATGTCTCCTTACTGGGAGAATAGAGGAGAATACCACCTGTGCCCCTGTCTCCTTGAGTTTGGCCCCCAAGGCCTTGAAGTACTTCATGATGCAGTCTGGGTTGCCCCTGGTCATGTCATTTGTTCCCACATGTGTAAGGACCATGGGGTACTGATCTGAGAGTCGAATGTAGGCCAGGATCCTCTCTGTGATATCTTGAATCTGAGCCCCAGACATGTAGCAGACCTTGTGTGCCCTGGGGTTGGGTCAACAGATGGGACCCTCCATTCCCCTTAGGATGGAATCCCCGGTGACAAGGACCCAGCGTTTCTTCCTCCTAGTGCTCCCTCTCTGCACTGTCTGTGTCATGCATGGAGTGGCACCATCTCTGCTGGAGATATCCCCTTTGTCCTTCTCTTCCAGGGCTGCCAGGGCCTCACATCTGTTCCTGAGTTGTATCTGGGGAACCTTCATCACACTAGCCCAAGCAGCCCTGGTTCTGGTGGGTACCTCCTGCCACTCCTCTGTTGTGCGCCTCTCCTGGGGGGTTTGTATGCTGGACTCCTGGTCCTGTAGTAAATGGAAATAGGTGTCAATCTCATCTTCTGCAACCCTGATCCCCCTCAGCCTGCTCATCTCAGCCTGGAGCTCCCTCACCTGCTCCCCCAGAGCCCTAAGCTTGGCACAGGAGGGACAGGCAAGGGAACTACCAGATCCCTCCTCTACCACCAGCTTCTGGGTCCCCACCAGGCCACCTCCACAGACAGGGGGGCAGAGGGCTGCTGACCCTGCCATGAGCACCATCTGGGTGGAGGCCCCAGAAAAGCCCAGGGCAGGTGGCACCACCAGGTGGGGTCCCCTAGCAGCTGTGCTCCACATCTGTACCATGTCCATGGAGCTGTGAGTCTACTTCTCTTGCCTGTCAGAGGCCCCTTCTGGACTGCTGCCACATGCCTGCCTTGAGCAAATGCTGGTGCACCCTTACAGAGCACGCCTGTTTGCACGCAGTGTTCGCGTGCACTGCCCGTGCGTGGCCTGGAAGTGCGGCTCCCTGCCAGCTGAGCTAGTTGGGATCTGGGGGGCTTTCCATCCTGATCCGCTTCAGCCGTGCCAGCTCCCTCTGCCCTCTACCCCACTTACCTTGGGAGAATCAGCTGCTGCTGCCCCCTCTGCTGCCTCTGCTGCTGCTGCCACTGCCAGTGAGATAAGAGGACGCACGTGTGTGTGGGGATGCATGTGTCCCCCGCTCCCTCCTCACTCTGCTCCTGGCCCCCAACATAGGTCACTGTAGTAGTACTGTGGTGATAGCTACATCCATCCTCAGGACCAGTTAAGCAATTTCTTTGGCGCTTGCACAGTTGCTGCACTCACTCATCTGTTTGCCCACTGTTGTTTTTCTGTCATAATAGTAGTGAACACAGAGTTAATCTCAAACAATTTCAGACAGGATTGGTTTGATGTCTTCCAGGATATGACTTTTTAATGGCGGGTACCTATGTGACTAATCAGTATAGATGCCGGAAGCATGTGACAAATAAAGGGTGAAACTTAAAAAACAAACAAATAAATAAATTAGGGCAGTTAGTTTGCCAAATCTATTGAATTTCACATTTCAATTCCCACTAAATTGAGCATCTGAGTCTAGAGGGTTCCTTTGAAAATCCCACCCAAAATGTACAGGCAATTGAAGCTGACTCTGCTATTCTGCACTTTGTGTTTGCATGTAAGATTATTTCTGAGAAAGCATCTCCAGAAACCCTTCTCCAAAACCTATGAAGTATGTACAACATGGTAACATTTAGCAAGACCTTTACAATGCTACCATGTTTTTAATTACTTTAAATATTTTTGCAAATGTTGCAAATGTGGGAAAAAAAACTTAGAGAAAATTACATGAAAGTTGCTAAGGCTATACTGAATGGCAAACAACTCAGAGAAAATACTAACAGAAATTAAGTCAAAGTTTTGGAGATATGACAGAAATGAGGCTTAAAAGCCTGACCCCATTCATTGTTCATTACCACAACTGAAAAATTACTGATCAGCATGTTTGCAGTCTACACTGTTACAAACTGTTACACAGAATTTCAATAAGCAGCAAGCAGCAATGGCATGCCAATTACAAATGATATTTTCTGTCAGCCTCAAGAGAACATTGCATTCTTAGATGCTGGTTGGCAGAATTGTATGTGCAGCAAGTGAGGAAAAAACAGAAACAGTGAGGTCCTGCTCTACTGGTTACAGAAAACAGCCAGATGGATAGTAAGAACAGAAGGCAATAGAGTTAGGTGAAGTATACCAAAAGTTAAAAGCTCCAGGCAAAGCAGATATTTTAACAGACACAGTCCTATTACAGAAAAGCTGGTCTCTGACAACGTTGGAGGAAGTCAGGCCTTGGTAATGCTGTCCATTATACTCCTGAAATACAAACCAGCTCTTCTAGATTTTTCTGGGACAAACAACTAGGCAGACTGCATGTGCTTACTGAGTTGCTTGAGTTCTAACGTGGAGTTTTTTCTTGCAAATGTATTGTACCAGAGAGTACAGACTGAGGGCTACATTTGGCAAATAAAATACTCGAAAATTGCTGGTCACATTTCAGAAAGGTCTGTGCTAACATTTTCCCTGATCATCATGCCTCAGGGCAACACATAAGGGAAAATTTGCATTAATGTACCTTTCCTTTTTGGTTAGTTTTAACATGACATTTTAAAATATGCATTAGGTGTATATATATATTCTTGAATACTGTCACTTCTTCTAGCATCTGACAAGGTAGATTCACCAGAAAAGCTTTTGCTTCTTTCAACCAATCAGTCTCTCTAAGGTGTCACCTGCCCTGCCCTCTGCCTGACTTTAGCCTAAAGATGCCTAACTACTTATTGCAGTTCCCCTAAGGGAGAGTGACTCTAAACCATGTGCTGAACCACTTTCAGGTAAACAGGAGGAAGGGGGAGAGCAAAAAAAACCCAGATTGCCACTGGATGATACTGCCAGAGTATATTACAGAACTTGAATACAACTTAATAAAACTTGTAGAGGTGGGGATGGAATGGTGTGATTAAGGAAGGGAAGTGGGTCAGTTTTTCTGTGGGTGTTTTGCTTTGGAAGGATAGAAGGCTCAGAAATGTATGACCAGAGAAAGCAAAGAGACATAGTGTTTCTCCTTACCGTAACATTTGAAAACCCGCAGAATGCAAGCAGCTGAAGGAATCCCATTCTTTCTGATCAAAGGCCTCAATACACATGAATAAGACTCCACACAAGAGAAAAAGCTGAATAATATATAATATAATATAGAATGTAAAATTCAATGATAAGAAAGTTTAACTCTCCAGGACATACATAATGCAATGGAGAATGTTTGACATGGTGACAAAAGCTGCCATCTGGTGTGCACCACTGGAAAATAAGTTTATTTTGTTTCTAACACACATTGTGCAAAGAACATGGTACAGCACTGATAGCAGAGAGAAACAATTTGTTGAGGAAATGGACAGCTGTTTAAATGTAGCCACTTTAGCTCCTCATCTGACTTACAAATGTAACTCTGGACAACAGAATTTCTATTTTCTATATTAATGGGTAGTGGCAGAAATTTTCTATTTCTGAAAGGCAGGTTCCCCATGACCCTATTCAAAAATTCAATCAGGTATTTCATAGTTTCTAGGGTCAGAAAGGACCTGAACAGATCATCAAGTCCAACTCCCTGCCCTGGGCAGGAATGAATGCAACCTCCTCTTGAAGACCCCCAAGGTAGGGGAGAGCACCACCTCCCTCGGGAGTCCACTCCGGAGCCTGGCAGCCCTAACCGTAAAGTAATGCCTCCTGATATCAAGCCTTAACCTACTCTAAATCAATTTGTGGCCACCACAAGCCCCGCATCAGCCATGCCACCATGGCTGCCACGCTGGGGTGCTTCACTTGTGTCCCTGCCAGTGTGCAGCAGCTGTTACCCCACAGGTGCAAATCTAATGTTTGCCCTCCTCATTTTGAGAGGTAAATCCGTATCCATAGAAGGAGACTGGGACAAGTCTCGGTTGGCTGGATTATTTCACTGCAAATATTCATTCTTGATGAGGATGCTCTTGTATATTGTCCTTTCATTATATTCATTTTTATTGCTAATTTTAAAATACCCAAAGTATCAAGAAACCCTACAGAAATACAGTGAGGTCACTTATTTAACTATTTTAATACAGCCACAGATGCACAAGAAACCCACACTTTTCCTAATAATTTTATTGACATGACAAGTTATGCCTGCATCATCAAAGCTAGTAGCATAATAACATAGGTTGAAAAAATCCCATATTATTATTAGACTATCTGTTTACAAGAAAAGAGAAAAATATTGTTTTTTACACTTTTATCCGGCGACCAGATGCATATGAGAGCTTTCCCTCCTTCTGTCTTGAGTAAAAGGACATTGCTTCTCTTCCAGTTTTTCATATGGAGTTTTATTATTTCAGAATAAAATATCACTTAGATATTTTAGACAAAATATCACTTTCTTCTGTTCCTTAATATTTATTTTTAACCAAAGGAGAACGTGAGGCGACTCCTATTCTACTTTGCTTGCCTAAATGGCAGTTACCCAGTCATGTAACTGCCATGTTTGATTCTTCCTAACTATTTGCAATCCTACTCCATAGGCACTGTGAACATATAAAAAGACCTAGAACCTGGGCCTCTTCTTCCTGTACAAGTACCCTAACCAGTAGGCTATTGGGCTAAGTACCCGTCCTGTTGGTTTTTCCTTGACCACTGTCTTGAACTTACATTCAGGGATGTGCCTACAAAACCACATACTTGCCTGGCCTGAGCCAGCCTACCATAGCCACATGGACACTTAGGTCTGAAGTGGGCTTGCTGAAGTGCCAAAATTGGAAGTTATGCAGCTGGGTAACTGCCATTTGTACATGTAAAGTGAAGTAGGATTCTGCCCATTGCATGTCTTTGTTCTCTACTGTTAAACTGTTAATTTGTTTTGCAACGTGTTGTTTGGGCTTGCCAGTTTTGACACTAATGTCACTTTGGGCAGGACAAGATACTTCCTCCTTCTTCTGTTCAAGTGAATGGGAAAACTCCTCTTCACTGTAATGGTGAGAATGAACACTTCCAATTTCGAACCAGGTTTCCTCTGGTAAGGAGGGTCAATGAACCTAGAATGTGCCAATCCTGTGCATTCATTTACTAGAGTAGTTTCTATTCAGATGGACACAACTATCCAAGCAAGCATTTTTTTGTTTTACTTGATCTTTTAAGAACTATCTACCCATGCTTTATACTGTTTTTGTATTAATTCTATATGACTACATAGCCCTGGGAGAGTGTTGTAGGCAGATTTGGGATTTAATGGTCACAAGGTGGGATGTTTTGGCTGAATATACACAATTTTAAATTTCTTTTTTAAATTTGCTAATAAAAAATAGGCAATCAGCCAAAATCCATTCCGTTGCCAGCATTAGAATTGCCGTGCCAACACATAGAGAAAGTCTATAGATAGAACAGCAAGTGCATAAGTTATTTCTCCTGATGTCTGGCTTACTGGACCTTTTAATTTACACAACAGAAAATATATCTTTAAGTCTCTATAATTCACCACCATATAATGATCCTGTAAGCTGTTTTACACTGTCATGTAAGCTTGTAACATTTCTGAGTTGAGTACAAGGACCCTCTGCTATGGAGTGAAATTCAACGGTAGGGTTCACTTAAAGAGCATATAATGGAGCAGACTAAAATTTGAAACCACATATAAGGTGTGTGCAAAATGACTAAGGTTAACAACAAGAAAAGTCCAAATATTCATACTGCTAAAACAAAAACAACAGGTCTAAACAACAGGTCTAAACATTAGCCTTTGCCCAGAGTATACAACATCAATTTGCAAACAACTAGAAAGTGCAACTTGTCTTTTGCCAAGTAAGTAATGATTCCTCTGAGATGGCAAAGAAGTAGGAGGATTTAGCTTAAGCTTCTGAAGAGGAGGATTTGTTGATGGTTTGGCTAAATCAAGACTATTTCTAATGAACAGAAACAAAGCTGTTGATCACCCAAGGCATTGTGCCCACAAACCCCAGACAGTATCAGGGTTTCACTGCTCTAGCTGCTGCATAAACAGAGTAAAAGATGATTCCCACCCCACTTCACAAGATACTTAAGGCCAGAGCAATAAATGATAGTATTGTAACAAGCACACCTAAAGGAATAAGTGAGTATGAAGGAAATGGTAATAAAAACATGCCTTTACTATAGGGCAGAGGAGAGAGGAGCTGGACTGCTTCAAGTCAAGACTCATTGTGGTAATTGGTAAAATACAAAAAACAGCTACACATGATAAACAAACAATATAAATAATGGAAACCCTTAATGGACACCAACCTACCTGCTTTCAGATGACAGATCCCCGTGGAGACTAAAAGTAGGCTTTGAAGGAAGATGGTCTTTTGTGTATAAGAAATGGAAATAATGCTGCAGTTCTTTCAGATGTTTAGAATGTTATATATTCAATCTGTTATCTGTCTTTATTGTCAACCTCCCATTGTTCTTATTATTTTCAGTTGCATAGTAAATGAGGATCCTGCCACAAATAAGTATAACAGTTCTGTGAGAGTCTATCCTTTCTGCGGACATGCAGTCCTGACATCCTTGCTTAGGCAAAATTTCCAAGACTATAGTGAGAGTTTTACATGAGTAGAAATTAAAAGACTATGTCCAAAGGCAGAACATAAATCCACTTAATAAAGCAGAAATCCACTTAATATTCAGTTATTATTTGCCTTATATAACATCATCGGTCACTGAAAGCTGGATAGAAAAAATGTAAACAACAGGCCAAATAGATAAGAACAGACACTATACTTGATCTTAGCCCAAAGGCCAAAAAGTTTCAAAAGAAACTATCCTATCTAGTTTGTGCTCACTCCTACACTTGATACATCTGTCTTTTTCAACATGGTATGGTGTTTTTTTTGAGTTGGAGAAAAAAATCTCAGTCTCACCATCAAATATTGAGATGACTCACTATAACCCATTAGGGCACTTCAATTGCTATTGCTTTCGCTACACATATATGTAATTATAATTTGCTGTAATGACCATTCCTTTACTGTTCAATTTATATTGGAGCCTTTTTGCAATGATTGTCCCTATCCTCTCTGTTACAAGACACATGGGATGACCTAAGGGTGCCACCTCCAAAACAGTACCATCAATGCCATCACAATTCAACTCACACACTCCTGCCCCTTGAGCAGCACATGGGCAAAAGCCTGGGGTGGTATTGTGAGTTCATCATGGGTGGAAGGGTGTTCACACTGATGCTCAGTGCAGCAACAGGAGCATCCACACAGCACAGGGCCCATGGCTTGCCGTGGTGCAGCCCACATAGTGTGTAGCCTGCAGTCCCCCCAGCCACTTAGAAGTTGGATTGCTCAGTCCTAGCAGAAGGGGACTGGATGCGACTCTTTTGTAATTCATCACAGCTGAGCTTCAGTTACCCAAACCAGCCAGTTATTGAGCAAAGAAGGTCATACCCTTTCTCATGTATAAACATGCAGTTTCATGGACTTTTTAAACCATATGAATGAGAGACTGGTAGCTGAAACCAGCCATTCTACATGCTATTGGAATACTCCCATTGCATGACTAGCTTGCTACCAGTTTGGGCAAGTTAATGGGTATGCATGCCCTTAGCCTAAATTACTTCTGCTTTCCATGTGTTGACAAGGAAAGTGAGTGAGGTCTCCAGTTGCATGTGTCAGAGACATTAGAAATATATACATGGTAATGAAGCGAGAATCACCTAAATGCTGTAGGATAAGTATATTTGTTTTATTGTGTAGGCCTAGAGAAATGACAGGGCTTGTCCTGTGGATCCTGGAGACTGCATTACTTGCATTACTTGTTTTAAGTTCTGCACTTTTTTTCCCTCTGCCTGTTTCTGCTGCATCAAAGCACTCACACAGAAAAGGGCCTGGCAGGACATGCTAGCAACAAGATTGTGTTCAGTCATGAGGCTTTGATCATGTGGACTGTTCAACTGTATATGGTACACAATATATACATGGTGCAGGTTCAGTATAAACCTGCCAGACAGGGGGAAAAAGAAAGTCTTGTGGCTAGTTTTATGCAGTGACTGAAGGGTTACCATAGGTCAGTAATAAATACTGTATGTGCATTTTCCATTGCTGATGTGCAGAATTAAAGCACTGAGCATAAGCAGAAGGAAGTCCCAGCATGGAGGCAAACTGATCCATTCAGACTTTTTTTAATGTTATCATTCTGTGTATTTTTAAAGATGTACAAGAAACAAAATCTTTTATCAGCAGGAAGCATAAAAATGACTTCCTATGCTGGAGTAGCCCATTGCTTGTTGCTGTATATCTAGATAGGCATGACACAATGCCCTTTGATTTTAATGTTCCTTGAGTTGTTTTTATTGAAATCTCTTACTTCTCCATTTATTTTTCCCCTTTATTAATAAAGCTATTTCATTGGGGGGTTTTTGCTTTTGTGATCCTACAACCAAACCAATGCCCCCTGCCCCTCCATCCAAAAAATGTCTCAAAACCTAAACACCCATCATTTTTTTTCACATTTGGAGTCAACATGTTCTAATCTGATAATGAATCTAGAAGAATTTTATGAGGAAAAAAAGGAGATATAGAATGCACATGAAATCACAAGCTTTGATTTCAAGGGACACCTGATATCATTGTACAAGAAACAAGCATGGATTTGGGATGAGGACAGTGTGAAAAAAATTGCACATTTGGTAGAAAGCTTAAGGCTCATGAAGACTTCTTTCATTAGCTTTAGAGTGGTGCAAGCAGTGGGAAATGCCTGTCTAGTTATTAATTACATTTTTAATCTTATCATAGACACCCAGAGTGTGCTTTGAAGTTCTTAGCACAAAACTAAATAAATCTTACTACAGATATAAACAAGAACGTACACAAAGCAAGTACTAGCTGGGTCCTTCTGCCAGGAGAGGGTGGCTGTAGAAGATAATAGGGGGTCAAATTTACATTAGATAGAATTTGTCCTAGCACAGATGACTCCAGAAATGCCTATGTGTATAAAAATATTCAGATTAGGAATTTAAGTGATGAATAAAGCCTCTCAAAATGTCACTGATGTGTTGGTAACTTCCACCTTTAATACTACAACAATATACCAGTAATTTTTGCAGGTTCACATATATTCCTCAGTGTGAAAAAAACCCTGCCCGCATCTGATAGAAATGACAGCATGTTAATGTATACCTCAGATGAATACAAAAAGCAGGGGAAATTGCTTGTTGCTAAAATACATTAGATCATAGCAGCAGCAAAATGTAGCAGTGAGATGCTACCATCATCATTTCGATGTCTGTAGCATATAATTGCAGAGTGACTGCAAGTTTGCGGGGGGAAAGCTATCTGTCTCTGAAATTCTCGTAAATGACATTCTATTTAAAATAAAACATCAGGACTGAGAAAACAGTCAGAGGCTTTTCAACATCTATCGAACTGCGCACAGTTTTTATTATGATATTGTAAATGGAGCTTTCAAATGAAGTAAGCGGATTGTCTTAAGACCATTTCAACCAATGCCATTACCACAACTCATGAGCTAATGAGAACTCACTCGTCTGTCTAGTCTAGACACAGACCATATTAAATAAGTAAATGCAGCCTGTGTCTATGGTTATTACCCAGTCCTTCACAGAGCTTCTCACGGTGGTCTCTGCACCTTCATAGATCCCCACTGAATTTCCTGTTGATGTTAATTAACTTCCATGGGTAGCAGGGCCACAGGAATCAACACTAAATGAGGGTCTGACCCACTGGAGATCTCCTTGTACAATCAGCGCCTTAAGAAACCCTGAAAGAATAAAGTATTGACATTATGGAATCAATATTTTTAGACCATTAGTCTTCTGGGGCATTGTATTTTCATTAAAATAGATTTTTTAAGTTTTAAACCAAATAATGTAACTAACTCATCAGCCCAAGTATTAATCCACCACAATTCCTGCTATGCCCCCAATGCAGCAATGCCAGCCACTACTGAATCTGCCAACATTGCATGTGCCAACCAGCAAAGAATTTAAAAACATAAGCTTAACTTCAAGCACAAATGGTCCCACATTGAAATCAGTAGGAATATTTATCCATGTCAAGTGCTTTTAATACAAAATTCTCAACATAATGGAAGATTAGGGCCAGAAGCAGGAAATATGCTATAATGGTCCGTGTCACCTCCTTGCCAAGCATGGGATTGCCACCAAAAATCAAGCCTTGCCCATTCACTCCTGCTCCATGCAGATACAAGCTCAGCATTTGGTTAGTACAGACCACTTGCAGGGTCTCAGGCACTGATCTCAGGCTTGCTAAAGACAGACATTCATGACCCCCGCAAGCTACCTAAACAACCTAAGACCATAAGACCAAGGAGACAGTAGTGGAGAGAAAGTAATCAGCTTACACCCTAAAGCACAAGGTTGAATATCCTTTCCAAACTTTTTAGTATTATTACCATAACTCTGTTTATTCTTGATAGCAAAATAAATGCCCAATCTCTTTTTCAATACTCCTAAATTCCCAGCCAGAATTGTTTACATGCTATGAAGGTCTTTAGACATATAGCCAATAAATCTGTCAAAGGCTGGTAAGGCATATATTTATCCAATTATAGACAAGGAGGAGACAGCAAACTATGGCCAAGCATTTACTAAATGTTGTCAGGTTTGTAATAGTTTGCTAGTGGATAGCAAAAAATATCTAATCTTATGTGATACAGGTCAAGGACAAAGCCTGATATTATCTATGAGTTAGTTAATAGGGATTACCTGTAATGATGAATCATCTATTTCTCTATCAACTATGCCTTGTGTAGGAATGTATAGAGAAATGTTGACATCTTTGCATTGTTCAATGTGACACCGCGTAGCTGAATCATATCATCTCCAATTTGGAAAGCTGAAGAACCACTTTTAAACATATTTATTTTAGGCTTTTTATTATCCTTTAGAATTTGTCTTTGTGATGTTACCTAGAAATTTTTTATGCTGAATTAAGAAGCAAATTAATAGAATTTGAAAGGGGTATAAAAATCTGGGGCTTCTGATAATTTAAAATATGTGGATATGTAATTGCTTCTGGAAAGGTCTAATCATACTTTCTGTAGTTACGAAGTGGGGAAGTTAGTGTAGACAAGTTGTCTCCAAACCTTTTGGTACAATGGATGGCTATCAAACCTCAACCCACAAAGCATCCTTGTCATCAAGGTCTTAACTCAAAACCCTGCAAAAGCATATGGGGTCTGGTGTGATCCACAGACAAGCTGCAGACCATTTACCCGGCCTCATGGACCAACATGAGGTTTCCACACCTGGCAGAGCAGGGGGTGGGGGGAGCCTCCTGGCAGCCCTGGCACCCACACCAGCCCACTTGCACTAGTGGGTCTGCAGTTTGAGACCCACTAGTATAGACAGGCAGTAATCTCCACATCTAAACATTTGCATCAACAGAAGGTTTGACCAGATCAGAGAGCTACAGGTGAGAGATGGTGGTTGACTTAGGATCTAGTTATAGCAGGAGTGGGCAAAATATGACCCAGGAGCCAAATACAGTCCACAGGGGGACTTTGTCCAATACACAGCAGGCCCCTTGGTCCCAGCTGGCCCAGGTACCATTCAGCCCGTGGCATGTTCCACTGCCCCCGGGGGCACAGCACAGTTGGGGCAGCTCCACGGCCAGACTCCATTTCATAGTTTCATAGTTGGTAGGGTTGGAAGGTACCTGAGCAGATCATCAAGTCCGACCCCCTACCATGGACAGGAAAGAATGCTGGGGTCAAACGACCCTGGCTAGCTGACTATCTAGCCTCCTTCTGAAGACCCCCAGGGTAGGAGCAAGCACCACTTCCCTTGGAAGTTGGGTCCAGAACCTAGCCGCCCTGACTGTGAAGTAGTGCCTCCTGATATCTAGCCTGAATCTACTCTCGGTCAACTTATGGCTGTTATTCCTTGTTACTCCCAATAGTGCTCGGGGGAACAGGGACTCTCTCATTGTCTGCTGGTCTCTCTTGGCCAGTTTATAGACGCAGCCCTGGCAGCAGTGACTCCTTCTGGCTGTTGTTGCTGCTGGCCCCAGTACTATGGAAACTGGCTCAGATCTATGTGGGCAGGGCCCAAGACCTGGACTGTGCACACAGCCCTGGCCCTGGCACTAGCCCTGCCCCATCCATGATCAGTGGCGGTGGCAGCGGCAGCCCTAACATAGGTTCCAGGTCCTGTTTTTTCCTGCTGTGTCTGCAGCCACTGCTGCTGCTCATTGTGGCCTGGGCAGGTGGGCACTCCAGGAACCCCCCACCATGCGGAGCAGGCTGGGGCTTGGGCCAGGGCTGTGTGCTCAGCCTGGGGCTTATACCCTGCCAGTGCTGGTCTCCATGGGGCTGGGACTGGCACTAGTGGCAACAGCAACTGGAAGGAGACATTACCACTGCTGCTCCATCCACTCCCAGGCCACTGCCACCAAAGCCAGGCAGCAGCTCCAGCCCCCACACTTGGAGTAGAAGGGTGGCCCAGAGGCAGTGCTGGGGCCAGCAGGGGCCAAGGCATAGAAGCGGCAGTGGCAGCAGCTCCTTCCTGCTGCCACCACCACCGGCCCCAGCCCCATGGAGACTAGGGTGGGCAGGGCCTGAGCCCCAGGCTGAACACAGATCCCTAGCCCCAGCCCACTCGGGGGAGAGGGGGCAGGGCATTGTCCTTAAATGTCTGGAAATGTCCTGAAGTGCCCACTCCAGACCTGTCCACCCCAGCCATGATAAGAGGTGGCAGTGGAAAAAAACAGGACCTGGAGCCCATGCCAGGGTTGCCCTGTGGCTCCTTCTCACCACCACCAGCACTGCCTCTGGGCTGCCCTAAGGTCCCACACCTGGCACGGCAGTATGAGGGAGCCTTTTGGCAGCCCTGGCACCCACACCAGCCCACCTACACCCATGCCAGCTCCCCACCTGCCCGTAGCCCCATCCTACATAAGGAGGTTTGGTAACCTGTTGTGTGTGTTGAGGGAAGGGGGCTGACCTGGCCCATGACCGTTCCCCAAAACTCCTTATGTGGTCCATGGACCCAAATAATTGCCCATCCCTGAGCTATAGTCATTGCTAGTTTTAAAAACATGTATATTCATAACGTTAAATATTAATTACTAAATTTTTAGGCACTGTGCAAACTTGTTGCTAGATGTTCAATGACCTCTGGATACCACAGCATGGTGGTGAGCATCCTTGTCTACTTCCTCAGAAGAATTTAAATAACGGCAATTGTCTATTCATCAAAACTGAGTCGCAGGAACATTGAGAGAAAAAATAATGGAGGAAACTGAATACATTCAATAGATGAGAACTATCAGACATTGACAGAGTTCTGTCAGCCCAGCACTTATGCACAAGGATAAACCTATGCATATTACTTTATACATATCTGTCTTGGTGCAGCACTCACAAATTAAAATATATGTTATGCACCCCAGGTCTTCAGTAGGGCTCAGCAACAGCTGGACTAAGTCCATCCAGCCCTGTAGCAGCAGCATGGCCTGGAAGAAACTGGGCAGGATATTCTGGCCACTTTTCACTTTTAAAATTTTGGAATCAGAAATGAGAGGGATTTTCTAAGAGATGAAAGTCAGATTGTGACTCCTTCCCCAGTTCCTCCCTCAGCTAAGGAAATACTGCCAGGAATGAGGCTACCAATCTTTCTGGCTGTCATGAAAGGTAGAAGCCCTGAGCTTATTCACTGCACATCCATCTTCATACTACTTGCTTGTCAGAAGGTTACTTTGGGCTGTTCAATACAGCAACAGCAAGTCCTATCAAGGGCCAGAGCATGCCATATACATCCCCACTTTCAGCATGCTCCAGCCTGGAAGCTTACCTTTGAGGCTTTTCTGTGTTCGTTCCTCTGGGTCCATGCTCAAGTCCTCTGTCTCCAGCAAGCCTGAGAGCAACTGGTAGAAACAAATCCAGAATGGTTTAATGAGTATACTTCTGGTTTGCAGCATGTCAATGAATGCAAATGGATGGTACATGCTCAGGCCTCTCAGTCCCAGGTCTTGCACCCAGGTCTTGCCACAAGCCCTTTAGATCTCTAACGACTAAACAATCATTCCTATCTCTCTTCCTCTCTCCTTTCCACTTCCTGCCCAAAGCAGAGAAAAGCAATGGGTGTATAACAGCTTATTTCAAGGAAAGAAATGTCTAATGCCAATACCTGTTTCTCAACCATTTTAGTTATCATTTATTACTATTTTGATTAGGTCACCATACTTCTAACACAGCCGTTCCTACTCTGGAAAGATGTTAGTCCAGCTCCGCCCCTTCCCAAGGACACAAACAGATCCAAAAAGATACCCAAAAGACCTGTCTTTCTCCATGACCTCTGGTAAACCTAAAGATTGGAGTTACTCTGGGTGACAGTGATTATGAGTTGATTAGATTCACCATCCACCGTAAAGCTGGGAATTCTACCAGCAGAAGAGAAGTCCCTGACTTCATTAAGGCAGACTTTGGTAAATTCAGAAGTCTAGTTGGAAAGGCCCTTTACAACCAGTGACTGGATGACTTGGGAGTTCAGGAACGGTGGCACTTCCTTAAGGAGGCAATTCTCACTGCTCAAAAAGAAGTCATCTCCATGCAGCCAAAAGGAGAGAAAGGAGCCAAGAGACCCACCTGGCTCAACAGCAATATCAGGGAACTTCTCAAAAAGAAAAAAAGAAGCATACAGACAATGGAAAAATGGTTCAGCATCCAGAGAAAAGTACACTCGTACAACTCAGGCCTGCAGGTATGAAACAAGGAAGGCCAAGGCATACGTGGAGATAAAGCAGATATACACTTTCTTTCAAAAAACTGAGTAGGACGGTCACACTTTTCTTTCAAAACACTGCCACAGAGGGAAGACGTGTTTGGGGTGGGGTGCTTCATAAAATTGTGGTTAAAGCACTTGCCTCAGATGTGTAGAGATCTGCCTATCTTAGGAGAGGGTTCCAAGCTATGGATCTGATATCAATACAGCTACCACCTTGCAGGACTGCATGACATGGCTCAGCATGCTAGCTTTATCTCAGTGGAGATAAAGCTAGCAACTGAAATAAAAGACAACAAAAAGTCCTTCTATGGGTACTTAGGGAGCAAGAAAAAAATCAAGCTCCACCATGGATCCCCTATTGAAAATGGGGGGGGGAGTCCACAGTTGATCCTTGCAAAAAGGCAGAGCTCCTTAGTTCTTACTTAACATCAGTATTCTTGAAATCAGGTATGAACTCATCACCTCTCCAAAGACCCAGAGAATACAGCGATGACAGTAGTCCACATAAAATCAGCCCTGAACACGTGAAGGTATTAGAGCATTTGGACATTTTCAAGTCAGCTGGGCCAGATGACCTGCACCCAAGAGTCCTGAAAGAATTGGCTGAACTCATAGAGGTACCTCTGGCAAGGCTGTTTGAAGAGTCATGGAACTCAGGAGTGATCCCAAAAGATTGGAAGAAGGCTAATGTGGTGCCTATCTTTAAGAAAGGAGAAAGAGATGACCCTGCAAACTATAGGCCAGTCAGTCTGACTTCAATCCTGGGAAAAAATCTTTGAAAAAATTATTAAGAAAGCCATCAACCACAAGCTCATAACAGAAACAACCAGCGTGGCTTTGGGGAGATCATGCCTAACAAATCTGGTGTCCTTTTATGACCAGGTAACTAACCAGCTGGACATGGGACGTGAGGTTGGCATTATCTACCTAGACTTCAGCAAGGCCTTTGATACTGTTTCCTATGAAATTCTCTCAAATGAACACCTTCAAGAGTAAATTGGATGTTTATCTTGCTGGGATCCTATGACCCCAGCTGATTTCCTGCCCTTAAAGCGGGGGGCTGGACTCGATGATCTTCCAAGGTCCCTTCCAGCCCTAATGTCTATGTCTACGAAATCTATGAAATTAAGCTGGAGGGTACTGGCCTAGACCAGACTACGATGAGATGGGTTGGCAACTGGCTCAGCAGCCGATCCCAATGAATTGAAAGTGATGGGGTGGCCTCATTCTGGAAGGCCGTCTCCAGTGGTGTCCCCAAGTGATCAGTGCTTTGGCCTGTACTCTTTAACATCATTATCGAGACACTCTGGGCAAGGGCAGGGTAAGTATGGCTCCAGGAAAAGGAGGGGCGGTATGAGAGTGGTCCAGCAAAGGGGCAGTATAAGAGAAACCGCATGAGAGGCAGTGGAGTGAGAGAGGCCTCAATAAGAGGGAGGCAGTATGAGTGTGTCCCATGATAGGGCAGAAAGCGAGAGGCCTAACACTGGGATGAGTTGGTCCCGGCCTCAGGCCAGAGCAGAGCTCAGCTGCTAGGAACATCTGTGAGGCTTGGGATGCAATATAGGGGTGGTTGGAGCTGCATACATAGGCCCAGCAGAACAGGGCATGTGAAGGGCAGCCTCCTGCCTAATTAAGACCTTAATTTTTTAACAATGAGGTGTGGCAGGCGAAAAAGGTGGGCGGTGTGCCCAGAGGCAGGTGGGAAACTAGCAGTGTGACTAGTCAGGGAGTTGCCATGTTGCCACAGTGCCATTAAGAGAAGAAACCTTCCCTTCTTCAAGTATGCAATAGTTCAAAAAAAGAGAAAGAAACTCCCTAAGTTCTGGCCAGCTACCACCAAAGTAATGACAAACCTCTCCATTTTGAAGTAAGTTCATAGAGAAGCTAGCCAAGAATCTTACCTAACTAAAACCATATTTTTTACCTGCCACAATCTGGATAGGATAATAGGAAAAGGAATAGGAAACTGAAATTGCTTTAGGATCGCTGATAGATGCCTCTCTTATAATGGATATGGGAAAACACCCTCCTGGACCTTATTGCAGCACTCAACAGCATTTCCAAAAGAGATAAAAGGTATGCTAGAGTCCTTTCTGAAAGGATGCACCCAGCCAATTGCAAGGACACACTTTGGATCCCTTATTTGTGAAGTCCAAAAGGATCAATTCTCTCTTCAGCCCTTTCCTATGTACTGTCTCTATGTGAACTGGATCAAGTATCATAGATACAAGCACCAACAGTATGTAGATGGCATTTAACTCTATGTATGTTCTACCATATTTGACCATACCACTCCACCATTGCTTGGCCAAGTTCAGCTCATAAAGGAAAGCTTTTCAGAATTTACAACCATAGTGCAGTGCAGTCTCTCCTTTGGGTGAAAGTACACACCCACAATTAGTCAGTTTGATCCATGGTTTAGAACTAATCTTATACTCCTGACTGATGCTAAGAACTCACAAGGTGGAGCTACGCAATGTTTAATGCACTATAGTTGCTATACATTAAATTTAGTACCTGTATTACCAGGTACTAAAACAATGCATAGTAACCGATGCTACTGCATAGTAGCACTGGCCCACCCTTTTTATGTGATGCTAATGCACAGTAGACTAATACTACTGTGCATTAGTGTATTAGTATGGCTTTAGCCATGACATGCTAATACACAGTAGAATTAATCTACTGCACATTTAGTGTCTCGTGTAGATGCGCCCACAGTATAGCATCCAGGAACAATGCTTTCTATCATCTTCCGTTCTTTAGGAGATTCTGTCCCCTCTTAGCAGATGTAGAGCTGGCATCAATTACCTGGCTCCAGGCCTTCATCATATGTCTACTGGACAACAGCAATGTAATATATTTGTTCTGAAGACTCCAGCTTGTAGAAAGCTTCAATTAATGTAGAATACTGTAGCTCATCTCCTCACAATACAAGCATATCAACTCTGTTTACTACTCTCTACCCTAGCTTTTGAATCAAGTTCAAGACCTTGATCCTGATATTCAAGGTACTCCAAAACGTAGTCCCAGGTTTTCTACAATATGTAAAGCTCTGGGATGAACACCATGGTTAACAACATTTACACTCCTTTGATCAAATGTTTTGGTTCAGTGAACCTTGAATTATTTTCTGCATGGTGGCACAGCCTCAAAAGAGGGGTAGAGAGTACTCTGAGGCAGAACAACCGTTAAGCTAGTGGTTAGAGCAGTCTCATGGAAGGTAGAAAGTGCAGGCCTGAATCTCCTCATGCTGATTTGGGGATCGAACCTAAATTTCACACATCTGAGGCAAGTGCTTTAACCACAATTTTATGAAGCACCCCACCCCAAATACGTCTTCCCTCAGTGGCAGTGTTTTGAAAGAAAAGTGTGACCGTCCTACTCAGTTTTTTGAAAGAAAGTGTATATCTGCCTATCTTAGGAGAGGGTTCCAAGCTATGGATCTGATATCGATACAGCTACCACCTCGCAGGACTGCATGACATGGCTCAGCCATACAAAAGAGCAAAATTTCAAATGCATACCTCTCCTCCCTGCTTGTCTAGCTCTAGGCAACTTCATGCTGAGCATGCTGATTCTTGGCAGCTCCCTGCTATTTGAAATGACTGAGGTGTCTAACTAACTCTCCAATGCACTTTAGGGGGAGTTGACACCAGGTGCTGCATCAGGCACTAGTAGTCATCACAACACCCATATTTAGATGGTAAAGTCCTTTACTAGATCTAGCCATCAGATACTGTAGGGTGAGCAGGGTATAAGAGCCAGAACAGAATTGAATAGTTTTTGGTATAATAACTGGAATAATTGCCAGTACTAAATTTTCCAGCTGTCTGGGGTTGGAATTGAATTGCAGCATAGGGATTCAGCTGGGATTAGAAGGGTGCTTCCACAGAAGAGTTTGCAGGACTCTTTACCAGTGGGACTCGTGAAAACTGTGTATGTTTACTTGTTTCTGACAAAAATGTTTAACAGCATTTTCCAATTTAAAACAGCTTCCTGGTTTGGGAGAGTAAGGGCCCTGGCTACATGTTCAAATTAAAGCTGGATAGAAACCAACTATAGAGTTGTTACGCATTTTCAAGCACTAAATTTATAGCTGATTCGCTCTTTTTTTGGCTGGATAGTTATTTTTATCACATGATAATTACTTTGCACATATGACCAGTCTAAATGTATTGCACAATTAACCTGTTAATTGCATAATATATGTATGGTATAACAGGGGCCTAAGATATGTAGCATGTATTTGGTATATATGTCTGAGGGCAAAAAAAAAGGTCTGCTCTGTGATGAGTTAAGCACCAGTGAAATTCCACTAGGTCCAAGGATTTCCATTGGAGGCCCAGAATTTAAGGCCACACGCTGTTATTTCAGCTATGTCCAGGCTTTTGCTTATAGATAATCATAAAAAACTAACCAGGACACCCAAAATTATATATTGTTTGAATCTTTTCCTCCTGCCCTCCTCCTACCTTTAGTGTTTTAAATAATCCAATAAAAATGATGGCTGATTAAACAGTAGTCTCTTTATATTCATAGACTGGAAAGAAAGTAGTGATGGGGTGGAGAGATCACTGAGATAGCCATTGATGCCAGCCACTTCTCATACAGACACAGAATGATACCCTAATAACTTGCATTAAACTACTGAAATCACACACTAGTGTGTAAAATTACTAGTGCAGAAATTATTATTGCTGTAGCCAGCCAAGAGGCAGGCCCTGGGAACCACTGTTCACTTTAATGGTAGATTACTGAGTACAGCTCAAGGCAGGAGGAGAACTTGTAGTTCAGACTGTTCCTACCTTTTCAAAGAAAGAAAATATACAGATTATGGCTACTAGAAGATGTGGAAAAAATCCCCAACACTTTACTGGAAGAAGAAGCACACTAGTTTGACCTGGCCTGCCCAGCATCCCTATAGATTGCATACTTAAGCGGGGCTTTTTGGTGGGGCTTCAGCAGGGCTTTTAGCTAAAGCTGATTCAATCTGCCATCCCAGTATAAATGAGATGTAACCTCAATTTCAGTGTAAGGGAAGTAGAAGTGGGAAGAAAATTAGACCGGGTGGGCAGAATTGTCAAAAAATAAACAAACAAAAACCCCCAAATTTCCAGTGGTTTGCCTGTTGCTGTCCCATCATAGCATTGTGAAAATAGGTGATTTAGTGGGTGCAAAATTGACCTCCGTTACCATTTAATGAATGAAGAACACAAAATGCTTCATCCAAGCAGGTATCCTTGCATATGCAAAAAATACAATAAGAGCATATGAACATTTTAGACAAACAATATTTTCACTTAATTAAGGGAGTGATGTGACTTTCCGAATGGCCTTTGCATTAGTGGAGAATCAGTTTTGTTTACTGACCTTTCAAGTGAACCTCAACAGGGAAGGATCGCACAAATTCTTCCCACAGAGACAACTGAGAATTTACAGATGCTAGATCACCTTATTTGGGAAGGAGACATTTCTTAATCTGGACATCATTTTATTATGATTATTGAACCACCATGTTATTGTCAGCATTTACTGCCTGGAACTCTCCTGCCTTCCACAAATGAGCAGTAAACATCAGTACCAGGGGTGTTCACATTTTGTGCTCCAGCAGGAGTTGTAAAGCAAATGAATGGAGCTAATTAAGCTGCCTATCTTATTATTGCCTTCACGGCTCATGCCCAGCTGAGTTTACAGTGCGGTGCAAGAGATATAACAGAAATATTTCATAGAGCCAATTTAAAATGTAATTGGTTTAAGCCACTGATGAAACCAACAGGGGCACCAGTTTAGAGGACAAATTGGTAGCACTTTATGTTATGGGATACAAATGTTGCTTATAGGGAAACTACTGACCATTTAACTACATAAAAATTACTATGTAGTGGCAGAATAACAACACAGCGAGTACCATATTATTACGAGATTATAGCCCTCTGAACCAAAATGCAAGAATACAGGTTATATGCTAATTAGTTGTAGATTTACTAAAGGTAATTACACAGTAATCTTCATGTAGTTACAGGGTGTTTAATAGGAAACCCTCTTAAATGTTCATGTAATTAAAGAGTATTGCATGATCCTCCTGCCCTGTAGCATATATTGTTAACAGCGAAGTTAAAATCAGTGGATGCTTGTGTTGTATACAGCTTGTAGAGATAAAGTTTATAGTACCGTCATACCTCTAAATACCATGGCAAAACATTAATCTGCAAATATACTAAATCTGTGGGAATACCACTTTCTCAATGCATGGAAAATGGTGCAACTTTTGACAAAGCACAACTTAACTTGCGTAAAACCACAGGGAGGGAATCTGATCATGGTTCCTATTTTCCCATCAGCTCTTTCCTTATTTTATACTCTTTTCTATACTTTTCTTCTACACTTACCAAAATCTTTAAAACTTTCACTAAGTCATTTGGCTAATTTCCCCTCTCTATTGTAGCTGCTTTCCCGTCTTCTCTTTCAATGTATTTATTTCCCCCACCCCAACATCTGCTCACCTCTGCTTCAGTCTTTCCCTTGTTCTGTTACTACTTTTGGCTCTCTTCCCTCACTAGGTTTTTCCCTTTCAGTAACTTTACTCTCCTTCCTTCCCTCCTTCCTTCTCTGTCTCTTTCTCTGTACATACTGCACCAGTACGAGTAACAAATAAAAATATCACCCCTCCCAATCACCCCTGCTCCCTCTGTTCTTCACCTTGTACTTCCCACAGCCAGTAGGAAAGTCAGCATCATCCATCTTACCTCCTACCAGCCAGTCAGGCTCTCTTCAGCTCTTCACTCTTGCAGGGCTCTCAATTACTGCCACAGCTAGTGCTATGCTCTTTGCTTGAAACAGCTGAGACAGAGCTTTTCTGCTGGTCAAAATCATGACTACAGGTAGTAAAGCCAACCTGAACAAGAGTTATACAACACCACTAGCACATAAAAAGCAGCAGCTAGAAGGCAGAGTATATTTTCACAGCCGTGCTCTCTAGCCCAGCGGGATGTGGTGTACACAGACCTATGGCCTGAAAATGCTGCTGAGTCCGCCGTAACATGGAGTGCTTTCCATTACTTGACAGAACCCTTTTATTGTTCTGTTTTCATCAAGAAAAATAAAACAGAGGAAACATCGAACAGTGAAAAGTAAATAGAAGAGCCTCCCACTGTAGGAAGAACCCCAGAAATATACATGACCATGAGTGCAACACTGGGGGAAGGTTTGTACGTGGAGTTAAGTACGTTGTTCATAAAAATGTGCTAAGCAGAGTAAAGACAGAAGAAAAGTGATGAATAATATGAAAGCTCAATACAAGTGATGACAGTGCAATGGTCTGCTCTCTTCTTAAACTGTTTTTTCACATCCGTTGATTCTGATGCTTGTAGAGATACAGGCCTCTGACATCAGCATAAGTTGCAGAGTTGAACATTGGCAAGGCTGCTGTGGCCCTCAGATTGTCCGGTAAATGGTTAGCACTGTATGCTGTTCTGGTAGGGAAGAGAGGCACAGCTGGGATGGGTGGACAATTGCCTGTGCTGCAACAGCCTGTTAGTACTATTTGTTTTGTCTTTTAGGTTGTTAGTTCTCTGGATGGTGGATGGTCATTTGCCATGGTCTAAATTTGCCAAAGTGACTATTAATTTTGGGTGCTTAGCTTGAAACAGTCTAAGGGGGCCTGATTTGAACACAGCAAGTACTCATCACTTTCCGAAGATCAGTCCACTTAGTGATTTCTGTCATACAAAAGCACTAGAAAATTGGGAAAAAATCGACCTGTGTATTATCACGGTGGCTACTACAGTGCAGGGGCTGACATGGCGGAGACCACTTTGTATTAGCAAAATATAGACAACAGAATAGTGACACAGTCCCATTGGTACTTGCTTCTCCACTTGCTGCCACATGCCCCAAATAAAGACTTTCCTATTTTAATTTTTCCCTATGTGCATTTCATATCTTCTGTGACTGCCTGCCCTCTTCAAGGTCCCTTGTAGTTTCCAATATAGGCCTGGGAAATTCAGGTTCTGTTGCCTTTGCGACATAAAAGAAAAGAAAACAGTATGTGTATTAATGGACACTTCCTAGGCCAATTCTACATCCAAGCTGTTGGATGGAGTTTGGGGATAAATTGTATAAAGTCACCTTCAAGTCTGTGAGTAAATTTTGCTTCCTGGATTTCTGGACACATGATGATGGCTCAGACTAAAGAAAACGAAAGTCTGCACCATGTCTGGAGAGGTCACTGAAGAGGGATGTCACACAGAACAATTAAGTCTGATTGTGAAACATTCTGGCACTGCAACAAGTCTGCTAGGCCAATGCATTTGCACTGCAGAGCAGCTCGCACGTGTTCAGAATCAAATGGGCAGCTAGCTAACTAATACTCCCCTCCGGGCAGGGGAACATATTTGCATATGGACTTGGCATCTAGGATCGCCAGTGCTGATTCAAACGACTGGACAATTAGGTAATGCTAAGTAGCAAGGAGAAGTTGCTCACGATATTGCATCAACCAAGGGACAGCAAAGGCTGTTATTAATTAACAACAAAGGCTACTACAGTAAAAGATGTTCTGTACTTTTCCTTATGCATGCTGAAAATCTATATCTTGTGCTGATAATGTGGCTTTCTAGGAATTCAATTATATTTTATTAGCATACCGGAATACGCTTCCACAGCACTTTATGGCCTGTTAGAAGGCATTAGTGCTAAGAGACCACTTCTGTCCTTTTTACTTGTTTTCTCTGCAGTGGATAAATCCAGACCCTGGATTTGATTAAGCCATTCTCTGACCCCTCAGAGGCACAGTCACAAGGAAGTGCTCATCAAATTTTCTGCCAGTCAAGAAAGAAAAAAGAAAAAAGAAAAATTACAGTTCCTAGGGGCCCAAAGGAGGGAAAGAAAGTGCATGGGAAAGTTTAAAGGAAGAAAACCCTTCTGTCCCTCATTTCCTACTGTTACTACACTCCCATGACCAGCCATTTCTCCCAAAAAACAATTCACATGGCATACTTTTCCTCCTCCTCTGCCCCCCACCCTGCCTAGCACTTTGTCCTGAATCAAGGTAAGTACTGCTTCTACAATGGGTGGCAATGGCACTACGCAAGTGACCTGGGGAGAGGGAAAGATTTTGCCCACATACACAGCAGCCAGGATTTTTGTCAGCTCCCAAAGCATTCCTCCTACCCACTGGTTTAAACAGTATTTCAGCTATTCATTATCTCCCAGCTTTTTTATACTAAATAAAAATACTTTCTGTAGCACTGGGCAAAGAGCAAATGAGGAATAGCTTGGAGCAACTGATAAATAACAGGTGTGGTTAAAAAAAAAATGCTCCACAAACTCATGAAGACAGGAGTTAGTTGATCATTTGGAACAGGCAGCAATATTGTTACACCTATTATGTGTGAATAGTCTCCCCGGAATTTGAAGAGCAGAACAGCCACATGACTGTGTGGGAGATAGAAAGCAATAGAAAACTTTAAGAACAGTCAACTGCCACAGGGATTTTTTTTTTTTGGTCAGCCCCCTATGTTTATAGAGAAAACATACCATCAAGTCCTGACAGCTGTGATCATGACTTTTGGGTGGCTAGAAACACCAACGAGTAGCATTAGTAGATACAGTTCACAGTAAAACTAGTCTTCCTACTGTAATGCTGTCCCTAAAACATTTCTGGAGATGATATTTCCCACTGTTTCAATTTCTTCCTCTTTTCTTTCTGGGATGCATTATATTCCTTCTCTTCTAGTTATGAAAGCTTCTCTAGGCTCCCAGTTCACTGCCATATATGCCTAAATCAATTTACCCTTTGTGCTGGCATGTTTTGTCTATGGTAAAGAAAGAGACGGTGAGGATGGAGAGAGAAAACGTAAAGAGAAGTGGGTTGTGCAATTCCAGCTATGAAAATTCCCTGCCCTCTAGTGTGCTTTATCATTACATTGGTTTCTTCCCAACTTATTCACTATGGGCACAGGCTTATTCACTTTGTTTCAGGTCAAAAAAAAGTCAGAAAAAGCCTGATTCACAGAAAAAAAAAGGGCCTTCACATCATCCTCGGGCATGAGAGATAGTTTACTTTGGGGGTATTGTCGGGAGCCTGATCTTTAACCAAAAAGACAGCTTAAAAGGGGTGTCCATATGGGACAGAAGCTAGGACCCAAGGGGACAATCAGAGTGAAGAGGATGAACAGGCATCAGGAGGGATAGGTGACAGAAGCAGAGCTTAGGAGAAGCCTTTTGAAAGGATGGGGTAAAGCCAGAATCTGGGGCATGGGCATGGGCATGAAGGGGTATACATGGGAGGAAGAAGGAGCCTGAAGAAGACTAAGGTTGCAAATGAATGGACTTTATAGACCTACATGGGAGTAAAATTGGTGACACGGGGAAGGCAGGACTCTGGGGTCCAGTTCTTGAAGGCTAGACACTAAAGTTTCAGCCTTTCATTGTTTCCTTCTGACACAATGCATTATGTATACACAGTGAAAAATATGTAGCAGGAAAGATGAAGGAACAGACCCATCCCAAAATATTTAATGGTGGGGTGCTGTAATGGGGCACCTGCCTCATTACTGAGAAGGGGGAGGGAACCCAGGGCCCATTGGCCGGGCCAGACCCTTTGAACACTCTTAATGGTATATATAATTGTTACTTGCCACAGGTGTAGGCAGTGATTGGCAGGCCTGGGGTAGAAGTAGATGGTCAGGTGACCCACAGTGAGGCTCAAATGCCCAGAGCTTAGGCCAGAAGAGGCAGTCTGGCTGTAGGAGCTCCAGGGAGAAGCATCTGGACTGCCCAGAGGAAAGGACTGTGTGCCACAGACCAGCACACAGAAGAGACTGGCTGCTGTACAGCTGCACATGTACTACTCCAGGGTGAGAATTAACCCCGACAGGGAGGCTTGTGTTTGACAGGGCTTATGTTTGAGAGAAGACGCTCATACTTTTGAGTTACGTTAAACTGGAGGAACAGTTTATAAGGGGTGGATTGGTGGCCACTGGGGTGCAGCAGAAGTACCTAGTTAGAGCATTCCTGGGGCAGGAGCCCTAGGGTGTTGTGTGAGGGCAGTAGCTCAAATACATTTCAGAAGGGAGGAACATGGCATGTCAGAGGACTGTGTATCTGGCAGCAAAGACAGAGCAGAGTGTAAACCCCATGCCCACAAAGGGACATACCTAGGGACTGAGTGACCCAGAGCCCACAGAGGGGTGGGCTGGAGCTAGGGCCTGAGAACCTAGGGTCCTGGTTCAGTGAGCCTTGGGCTGCAGGACCCAGCCAGATTAAAAGGGAGCTGAGGCCCGGAAAGATCTGAGTTCAAACAAGGACCTACGCCAAAGCCCACATCTGCGTCCTGGGGCAGCCTCCCTATGAACCGATAAAGCCAAGTCCTGGCAAGCGAGATAACCGTAAGTGGGGAGGACCCAGAGAGCCCAGAAGTGAGAGTGAGGAGGTCAGAGGCTGGTGGCAAGCCAGGAAACTTGTCATATCAGCACTGAATCTTTTTACATTACAGATGCTTAGAGCATTCATCTGGGCAATGGGAAACTGAGGTTCAAGTCTATGGATTTCAAGTTTGGTTTCTAACATCCCAAGTGAGTTCCCAAACCACGAAGTTATTGTTAGTCCTGGGTGTGGCCCCTCTCTCCCTCTCTGACCAGACATTACATGCTGGAGCTGAGAAACCATTCCTGACATGAACATTATCAAAATTGGCATGGTCCCAAGTAAAATTTCTGTTTTGGCGAGTCAACCTTTTTGGCAAAAAAGCCCGTTTTAGCGCAAGGTTCCGAGCCAGCTCTACGGACATCTGAAATGGCGGATCACATGCCCAAGGTGAAAAGTGTTTCAGTTTGATCATCACACATATCACACACAACTGCCTCAGAGAAGCAGACCAGTAGGTGTGGAGCAAAGTGTTTATAAATATTGCTAGCATATTGAATAAGGCTTGTCTACTGGTTCTGTAAAACTTCAATGTGAAGTTAAGGTAGGGGGTGGGGGTATGTGTTATGCAGATGCTCCGCCATGAAAAAGAGACAGAAAGTGTAGCTGTAAGAGTAATATTGTTTTCCTTACTCAGCGATACCGTGAGCTCTGTTGCTGCAATTCTTTACTGTATTACACAATACACTGAATTCGCTGCATGTTTACTCATGTCGGGAGCTTAGCCGACAGCAAAGTATTCCATCTACATCCGGCTGCATGATGGCGGGGGTTTGTGTCCTTCAGTATGGTGAGATGCTAGAGGCAAGTACTGTTCTGGACAAGGACCCTCTGATTCAGCGTGACAATTTCCTAAGATATGGACCTGCCTCAGATTTTTGAGTTCATAAAAGTGTAAAACTCTGCAGGTGGAGAGAGTCTTACATGCTCACCCTATCTGAGATCTGTGTTCACTTAGGATATACAGATCACCAACTCTGTGACCACAGCCTGTCTCTGTTGCCATAGCAGTTAGGATTTCCTGCTTATCATTGATTAATACTGTGTACAATCAATCGTACACACCCGTTGACCATTACAGATACACTAAAATATAGATAGAGACTGTTGTACTTTAAGTCAATAGCTAAGCAATAATTTAACAGGAATGCTTTTATTCCATAGTTCTTCATAATGTGCACTTTTGTCAACTCTCACAATTTTATCAAAATGTTCTTTATATTTTTTCCCCTTAAACTTTAGCTCTGGGAGTCCTGAATCACAGCTTTCCTTAAACAATAGTACATTTCTAGCCTCCACAGTCTCTGAATAAACTTTGACAGCACAGACCTGAAAGACTCAAAAAACATAAGGCAAATAAAAAAACTCCTATATATGTATATTTAAAATCTCCTCAGCCAATCATGATATTTAGAAGCCTGATTAATATTTCTGAAATGCTTGGGTTTGTTAGTACTAACCTGGGCATACTGAGAGTCAATATCAGCTGTTGCCTTTCTGATCTCACCTTCACTTCTGTTTCCATGGTAGTAGAGGTCAGATCAGCAAATATAAAGGAAGCATTTTAAAATCTTAATCTTTTAAAAAACTTATCTTTACTCTATTTTTGCCTCTCTGACCTCTGTTTCCCCTGGAAATAAGGTCAGAAAGGTCACAACGACAAAATTCTCATCTTTATATTTCAGCTGTTGTCTGCTCATTTAAAAATCAGCATCACACAAGCCATCAGACTTCAAATGAGAGAAAAGTGTATTTTCACTCCTGTTTTATTTCTTATTCCTTGATTAGTCTTAAGTGTTCCTCCTTGTGCAGTGACACCAAGTACCTACAGAGTTAGCCCACTTGTCAGTCAGATCTCTTTTTGATCATGCAACTGTATAATGATGTATAAAGAAATAAGGCAGAAAATGGACTTCAGGATTTTAAAATGTTCCATTAATTCACAAAGAACAGAAAAATCAATATGCAGTAAATGTCCAGACACCCTGAGAAGCCAGATGCAGAAAGCTCACCAGCCTGATAATTATTACAATTTTTCTATAAAATGTGCTAGCACATTCATTTGTACATGAAAGTGCATGGGAGTGGGAGGGGTTGTAATTACTTCATTAGAGCATGCAGCCACAATGAAACAACATGTTAAAGCCAAACCCTATTGGTAAATGTGAGCTATAATTAAGTACCTCTTAGTGGAAAATAAGTTTAATGGCATCAGGAATACATACCCAAATGAGCTGACTGCCTCAGGAACTCAATTTAATATGAAAACACTAGGCAAAACTTGTTACTATTTTAGTTTCTTAAAACTATTTATAGTCAACTTGACCTTCCAGGTGTGGGTTCCCTGTTCACCATTCTACAGCCTCATTGTGTTTGAAGAGTGTTTTCTTCATCCTTTGGAGAGTTTCCCTTGTGCAGTACCTGTTGTTGAAATCCATAAGGGATAAAAAGAAAGATGTTTTCAACAAGCACAAAGAAAATACCCTTCAAACCTACTAGTATTCCTTTCTTATTCTCTCCTTTTTAAAGAGTCACTCATTATTAATGCTTTCTGTAAAAATTATTTATTAAGCAGCATCTGATTATTAATAAATTACAAGGCAAAGAAATGTTAAAGTCACTTCCTGTGTGTTTTAAATCTGTTCATGCCTGTGAACAAGAGCTAAAGCATTTGTAGAAGTTTGTTTGCATGGGAAAATCACTAGAACATTGCTGTGCCAAGTGTCAGCTTTGAAATAAATGTAATGAAAGTTACCTATTGTTCTTAAAGAATATCCGGGACTCTTTGTCTGTATACGTAGAAGATGACCTTCCTTTTTAGAAGCAATTTCCACTCATTATTTTCTAGACTGATTGCTAGTATGTTCCACATGCTATAAAGAAAGCAAAAATGCCATTCTTATGTATCATTTACATCTGGGCATTTCAGTAAGTATGGAAAAGTCTAACTTAGCAGAATGATATTTTAATTACTATATAGAAACAAAGAGTAAGTCACTAACAAATATTTTAACTCTATTTTATATACCAGAAAGGATAATCTAGAGTTCAGTAGGAAGTTGCCATCTTATTTGATAATGAAGACAAAGATAGAAAAGAATGCTGTTTCCTGTTTAAAAGCAGAATTTCTCAAAAGTGTTGAGGTAAGGCTTTTAGTTTATTTCATTCCAATGACTAAAACTATATAATTTATTTTACTATGGTTTGGGGAATATTTATTTTTGGACTCCTACTCCAAAAAATTAACAGAGAGCAACTACAAAGGGATGTCAGGTGCACTACTTCAAAGGAAGAGCTATTCACACTCACAGAGAAAGGGCAACAATAATATACTTAACTAGTTACCGTTGACATTGATATTTAGAGTTACTTCTATATGAAAAATCCACAAATTGGCATATATGTTTGGGCTATGATATTATTAGATACAGATAAAAGTACTCGGCACAACGTCATTATCAGGAAGCTGGGTTTTCCATTTCCCACAGAAAAATGCGAATTTTCTCTTTTAAAGGAGAACTGCAGGTTTCCCCTTGTAGGCTGGCAAAGGTCCGGCCTGTAAGGGGTTGCTTGGGGCTAGGGGGAGTGGGATGCAGGGGGCACCACATGCATGTGCACTGCCCACATGCACATTGTAGCTAAGCAGGGTGGTGGAGAGCAGCTCTCACAGCTCCCTCCAGGTTAAGTCTATAAGGGTGGAGGAGGGCGGGCGCAAGTTATATGATGCAGGGAGTGAGGGCAGTGGAGTAAAAATGATGCACATGGGGAGCTGGGGGGGAGGGGGCATGTTCCCCCTCAGATTTCTGCATGCAGAGTGGGGCATCGGGCTGCAGCCAGGCTGAACCAGCTCCAGATAGATGCTGCCTCCATGGCCCAGCAAGTCGGACCCAGCATGGGAGGAAGCACCGTGCCACTATGGACACTAAGGTGAGGCTCGGCAACGGTGACAGCGGTGGTGGCATGGAGTTATACCCCCTGCTGCTGCTGGGTGGACAGGGGGCACTGCATCTTGGCAGCCAAGGCAGTACAGCACTCCCTCCCATGCCAGATCCCACCTGCTGAGCTGCAGAGACAGCTCCTGCCCAGAGCTGGTCTGGTCCAGATGCCATATGCGTCCTGCACCCCACTGGGGATGCACAAATCTGGGAGGGGCACAGATTACCTGTACCCCTCCATTACCTGTATCTCCATTACCTGTGCCCCCCCCACTCCCCAAATGCTTCACCTGTCCCCCCTCATGTGTCACCTGTGCCTCCCCATCCCATTCCCCACTCACCCAACCCCTTTGTCACACACTGGGGGCTGGAAGCAGCAGGTTGGGAGTGAGGGGCATAAGCAGGATTCAGGACACTGCAGGTTGGGAGTGAGGGCCACCTGCAGGACCAGGGGCTGTGGGTTGGGAGTGAGGGGCATAAGCAGGGCTGGGGGGCTGTGGCTTGGAAGTGAAGGGCAATGGCATGAGCAGCGGCAGGGCACAGGCCTGTGATGGTTGCTCAGCACCACAAAGCTTGGGAGAGGGATGATGGCTGCAACTGGACCCACATCCTGGTGAGAGAAGGGGGCAGGGGGAGCTCTGATTTTCCATTATTAAAAAACAAAAAAAATAAAATGCCAAAATATATAGATATTTAGAATTTATTTATTATAATTATTGAGGAATTGGTAAGCTTCCAAATGGCTTTAAAACTGTAAATATATCAATAAAACATTGCATCCAACTGATACTTCCCTCTCTCTCTCTCTCTCTCTCTTTCTATATATATATATATATCTATATATTACTTATACTGATTTATGTGTAATTTCTGTACCTAGCCCAAGTGTAACATGTGGCATGGTCCTTAGTGCCTCATTATTGTATACTGAGAGCAAAGTCAGGGATGAGCCTAAGCTAAAGACTTTCAGAAATTTTGAATGTTCATTAAAGTCTTCTTAGAAGCAGCAAACATTCATTTAGTGGGCTCAGGCCTCTGGAGAAGGTCTCTTCTATACACCCATGCAAGTTCCTGGATATTTGGTACACACTGTTTTACACTTAGGGTATGTAGGTATCAGATGAGTTTATAAATAGTTTCATAGTTTCTAGGGTCGGAAGGGACCTGAGCAGATCATCTAGTCTGACCCCCTGCCATGCAGGAAAGAGTACTGGGGTCAAACAACCCCAGCAAGGTGTACATCTAGCCTCCTCTTAAAGACCCCCAGGGCAGGGGCCAGCACCACCTCTCTTGGAAGTTGGTTCCAGATCCTAGCCACCCTGACCGTGAAGTAGCGCCTCCTGATATCTAGCCTAAATCTACCCTCTGCCAGCTTGTGACCGTTATTCCTGGTCACTCCTGGCAGTGCTCGGGGGAACAGGGACTTCCCCAGTGCCTGCTGATCCCCCCCTCACTATTTTGTAACAGGCCACTAGATCCCCCCTCTGCCTTCTCTTGTGGAGGCTGAACAGGTGCAGGTCCCGTAGCCTCTCCTTGTAGGGCCTGCCCTGCTGCCCCCTGATCATGCGAGTGGCCCTCCTCTGGACCCTCTCCATGTTGTCCACATCCCTCTTGAAGCACAGTGCCCAGAACTAGACATAGTACTCCAGCAGCGGCCTGACCAGTACCGCATAGAGGAGGAGGATCACCTCCTTGGACCTGCTTGAGATACATCTGTGGATGCATGACAAGGTGCAGTTGGCCTTCCTGACTGCATCCCCACACTGCTGGCCCATGTTCATCTTGGAGTCAATGATGACTCCAAGATCATTTTCCGCCTATGTACTGAGGAGAAGGGAGTTCCCCAACCTGTAGGTATGATGCCAGTTGTTCCTCCCCAGGTGCATCACTTTGCACTTGCCTGTGTTGAATCCCATCCTATTCTCATCCGCCCACCCCTGTAACCTGTCTAGGTCCGATTGTAGCCTATTCCTCCCTTTTAGTGTGCCCACATCCCCCCACATCTTAGTGTCAGCAGCAAATTTGAACAGGGTGCTTTTTACCCCCTCGTCCAAGTCACTGATGAAGACGTTGAACAGTGTGGGCCCGAGGACCGAGCCCTGCAGAATCCCACTACCCACATCCCTCCTGGTCAAAAATGACCCATCCACTACCACTCTCTGGGTGCAACTATCCAGCCAGTTGGCGACTCAATTGATTGTGTGGATGTCGACACCACAGTCCCCCAGTTTCTTAATGAGAGTGGGGTGAGAGACAGTGTCGAAGGCCTTCCTAAAGTCCAGGAAGACTATGTCCACTGCTACCCCTGCATCTAATGATTTGGTGATCTGATCATAGAAGGCCACCAGGTTGGTCTGACAGGACCTGCAGCTAATGAACCCGTGTTGGTTGCCCCTAAGCATGATCTCCCCTGGTGGCCCCTCATGGATATGTGCTAGAATAATTTTCTCAAAAAGCTTGCCCAGGATTGAGGTAAGACTAACTGGCGTATAGTTTCCCGAGTCCTCCTTCTTCCCCTTTTTGAAGTTGGGAACCACTTTGGCCCTCTTCCAGTCCTCTGGCACCACTCCAGAGCACCACGAGTGCTTGTAAAGCTGTGCCAGGTGTCCTGCAATGACCTCTGCCAATTCCCTCAGTACTCTAGGGTGGAGACCGTCCAGACCAGCTGACTTGAATACATCCAGTCCCTCCAGAAGTGCCCTAACTAGTTCCTCACTAACCCTTGGCCTAGGTGCACCTCCCCTGGGGCCTGTGGGGGGTGACTGTTCCGGTCCCTGCTTAGGAAAATGGAAGCAAAGAAATTGTTAAATATGTTGGCTTTGACGTCTGGTGTAATGACCAAATTTCCTAACGTGTCCTGCAGGGGCCCCACATTACCTGGTACCTTCTTTTTGCCCCCTATATATTTAAAAAAGGACTTCTTGTTGTCCTTGATCCAGGAAGCTAGTCCCAGTTCCATCTCTGCCTTGGCCTTCCTGACTGCCCCCTACATCCCTGAGCAACTTCAGTACAGTCATCCCTGGTGATGGCCTCTTCTTTCCATTGGGTGTACACCTCCCTTTTTGTTAGGAGACATTCCCAGATGCTTTTGATGAGCCATGGGGGCTTGTGTGCCCTCTTGCTCCCTTTGATCCGTGTTGGGATTACCTCCCTTTGGGCTTGGAGGATCATCTCCTTAAGGACCGACCACTCTCCTAGGACACCTGGCTCCCCTCCCCTCCAGGACCTCAGTGCTTCCCTGACTATTCTCCTTAGCTTATTGACGTCCACCCTCCTGAAATCTAGGGCTGCTGCCTTGCTGCAGGCCTTTGCCACCTTGCACTGGATGGTGAATTCCAGCAGGCAATGATCACTGTTGCCCAGGTGGTCAAGCACCCACAGCCTCCTCACCAGGTCATCTCCTGTGGCCAGCAGCAGGTCCAACAAGGCGTCTCCCCTGGTGGGGCTGTGTACCTCCTGGGTTAGATGGAAGTCCTGCATTCTGGCTAAGAACTTATGTAAATGGTCAGATCTGGCTGACTGCTCTTCCCAGCAGATGTCCGGGAAGTTCAGGTCCCCCATGACTACCACATCCTTTGACTTCACTACCTCTGTGAGCTGACTTAAGAATTCCTGGTTGAGCTCTTCCCCTTGGTTGGGAGGTCTGTAGTAGACCCCCACTGTTAAGTCTCTTTCCCCTCAACTGCCTTGTATTCTAACCCAAAGCACTTCAGAGTGCCCCTCCTCTGATTCTTTGTTAATTGACGAGGATGGGTATTCCTCCTTAATATAAAGTGCCACGCCCCCATGTTTCCTTCCTATCCTGTCCCTCCTGTACAGCCTATAGCCCTGGATATTCACCGCCCAGTCATGCGTTGAGTCCCACCATGTTTCAGTGATCCCCACTATGTCAGGGTTGGTGTCAGCTAGCAGGAGGGTGAGTTCCTCCTGCTTGTTTCCCATACTACAAGCGTTAGTGAAGAGTAAGTGATATCTTTGTATATGGTGTTTTTTTTAAGAGGGCCACACTGGAGTGTGAGATCATGGTTTCTTGTATGTTCCCTGCATCTTACAGCTGGCCTACTTACAGCTCATGGGTGGAAGCCCAGTTTTCCTCCATCAGGTTGTAAAGCTGTTAAATCTAAACTGTAATCTCTACCATCTCTCATTTCTTGGAATTTTTTTAGTGACATAATTCATGGCAGATTTCTCACCTTAGAGTATTAATGTGTTTCTTGGCTTCTGTTTTTAACATTCTGAAGAGATACCTCTGTTTCACAGATTTTTGGGAGGACTTCTGTAGCATAAGCCAGTGTAGTAATCCCAAGGCTTGAAAGAAACTGTTTGCAGGAGAGGACTCACTTCTCAGCCTCTTCCCCTCCTTTATCCTGGGGCTAACATAGGTTGCATGCTCTAGATTGCACCAACCTATACCAACTACATACCATGTAGCCACTATGTGCCGGGTTCATATCTTCTTTAGTCTCTACAAAGCCATGTAGCTAACTACAATTTTTAAACATTCACTAATAAAGTTTTAAAATCTGTTTGAGATGTTATACCTGATTACATAGGTGCTTAAAGAGAAAATTCCTTTCTTAGTTTTTTTGTTAATAAATCCAACTGTAAATAGTCATAATAAGATCCTCATTTAAGCTAAAATCCCAGTAATATAACAGCGTTTAAAAAGATGGGAACTGTCTTATGACCTCCAGAAAAGTTGTACAAATAGATCTTGAAATACGAGTTGTATTTCTTCAGAACACTACATTACAGAAATACGACTCTCTAATCTACAATCAATTACAGCTTTATCAAAAAAAGCAATTATATCTGGCATGGATCTTTTTGCTTTATCTTTAGCAAGACAGCTGAAAGAGTTGAACATCTATTCATTTTTCATCAGAGCATTTACAGTTCATGTAAATAATAGCAATTTCAAAAATCACTTTGAAGAAGTAACTGTGATCAGGTATGTAACATTAACATTTGGAATAGAAATAGTTGTAAGTGAAATAGTGTTTAAGTTCATTCATGATGGAAATTAAATTCTTGAAATTTCCAATTCTGTTTAGATCAAGTGAATAACAATGTACATATTTTGGAAGGATCAATAAACATATTGAAAAGAGCTTCTGTTGTTATTGAACATGTTCTATAGGCAAGACTGTAGTGCTGCTGAAATTAACAAGGCACATATGTTTCACTACAAGTGTTCTGAAGATACACAGCCAAGAAATTTGCATTAATTTCCCAAAAAGAACTGAGTAATATGTTCTATCAAAAGTTACTGCATTTCATGGATTAGTGTATTCAGAAAGACTCCACCCTGACTGGACTGCCAGCTCTTAAGGCTGCTATTATCAGAAATTTGTAAATGAGAATTTGCTTCAAAAAATCATTAGTTAGATAATTTTCTCCCTTTAGAGAAAGAAGAAAAAAGTGGGAGAAAATTAAACTGAAAAGCAAAAAAAAAAAAAAAAAATTAATTTCCTGAATGAAAAAAGATGTCTTGACTCTTTTCTAAGAGGCTTTTTATGCAATGAAGTAAGACAAATTATTCTCGGCACTGCTGTTTACATTTCTCACGTCTGCTTCTCTGAGGGTACAATTGACATGCTTCGTGTGATTAGTGACAAAGTCATACACCAAATTTCTAACAAATACAATCTGAGGTTTTAATCCTATTAACTCAAATCAAAGATAATTAGATAATCATGAAATAAACAGCTATGTGTTATTTCATTCTGTTCCAGACACTTAAAGAAACAATCTTGCTAATGAAGCACAAGGATTATGAAAATTGCAGTCATAAAGGGCCAAAATTGTCTGTGCAGAGCTGCCAAAGAATTCAGCTCTATGATTTTACCTTTAAATTAAAAAGGTTAGACATATCAAGCAGGTCAGAGGTCTACCCAAGCCTAGCTACCTTGATAGAGGCAAGGTACGTGACTAGTCAGCAATGCACAAGACAATGATTTGGGGCACATCTGCTGCCTGATTCCCCAGTCCAAGTGGCCAGGTGCCATTTACAGCTGGGTTGAAAAGGAGCAGCCATTTGGCAGGAGTCTATGGGAAGTATTGAACTCTGGAGCCATAGCAAGATGTCTTAAATCAGGGCAGGCAATTATTCAGTTGGAGGGCCACTTAACAAGTTCCACATAGGTAGCCCCACCCCTTGAAAGTTGCCCCACCCCCTAGTCTCCAAATTGGAACCAGAAGTCCAGCCCCTTAACCCCTGACCATTGCCACCAAAGTTCCTCCCCTTGGTGCCCCCCCTCCCACAAATACTCCTTTTGGGAGGGGGAGTTGCCATCTTAGAACCAGAAAACAACCAAATGATACACAAGAAGTCAAACGCCTACTATAAAACCCACACCAAGGCCCCTGCCCCGCTGAAGCTTAGCAACAGGTACACACCTCTTGCTGCTCCAGCAGAGCCTGCTGAGTTGCCAGCTCCCACAGGCAACACAGGCTCAACTGCAGCTACCGTCCCTACTCTCCTCAAGCAAAACGTAAGGTGTTTGTTGTGGGAGACTCCATCCTGAGGGGGACTGAAGGGGCAACCTGCAGCCCCGACCCGTTAGTCCGGGAAGTCTGCTGCTTCCCAGGGGCCCGCATTTGGGAAATTGCAGAGAAGATCCCTAAGCTCCCCCAGCCCACAGACCACTATCCTATGCTCCTTATTCATGTGGGCACCAATGACACGGCTCGGAGCGCTCCCAGCCAGGTCATGAGGCGCTACAGGGATTTGGGAGTGGGGCTAAAGTGTCTGGCGGCACAGGTGGTGTTCTCATCGATTCTCCCAGTCTTGGGCTATGGGCTGAGGAGGGAGAGGAGGATCTATGTAGTCAACCAAAGACTGAGGCGCTGGTGTCATCAGGAAGGCTTTGGCTTCCATGACCACAGCCTGCTCTTTGGCGACAGAGGCAGTGAGCTGCTGGGAAGAGATGGCCTCCACCTCTCTCCACTAGGGAGGAGGCTCTTCTCAGCCAGGCTAGCTAACCTGCTCCACCGGGCTTTAAACTAAGTCTGTTGGGGGATGAGGTGACTACCGCCACTGTTGGCCTGCTGAGTAACCCTTGCAAAGACAGTAGGCCAAGGCACTTAAGGGAGCCCACCCCTGCCCCAGCCCTGGTACAATCTGTGGGCAAGGCAAGAGCCCCCAAGGGGACACTTGCCTGCCTGTACACTAATGCCAGGAGCTTGGGAAATAAGCAGGAGGAGCTTGTCCTCCTGCTCAGTGCAAATAATTATGATGTCATAGGGATAATGGAGACCTGGTGGGACTCCACCCATGACTGGACCTCAGGTATAGATGGCTATAGCCTGTACAGGAGGGATCATGTAGATAAAAGGGGCGGGGGTGTAGCTCTCTATGTTAAAGAAAGCTACATATCCCTGCAAGCTGATATTGGAGACCAGGGTGGATGACTGGAGACCCTCTGGGTTAAACTCCATGGGGAACACGGCACAGGGGACACAACAGTAGGAGTCTACTACAGACCTCCCACCCAAAGTCCTGAGCTTGACCAGGAGTTCACCAGGGAACTGACTGAGGCCACATGCTCCAGGACCACGGTTGTCATGGGTGACTTCAATTACCCGGACATCTCATGGGAGGATCACTCAGCAAAATCCAAGCGGTCGCAAAGCTTCCTCTCATGCGTGGATGACCTCTACCTGACTCAAGAAGTCTATGGACCAACAAGAGTCAAAACGCTGCTCAACCTGGTACTGGCTACTGGGGATGACCTAATAAGCGACCTAGTGATCAATGGCTGGCTTGCATCCATAGATGGTTCTCAAGCAAATCCCAGGATGTCCTTCTCCCCCTGTACTAGGCCTTGGTGAGACCGCAGCTGGAGTACTGCATCCAGTTTTGGGCTCCACAATTCAAAAAGGATGATGAGAAGCTTGAGAGAGTCCAGAAAAGAGCCACATACATGATCAGAGGTCAGGAAAACAGACCTTACGATGACAGGCTGAGAGCCATGGGGTTCTTTAGCCTGGAAAAGCGCAGGCTCAGGGGTGATCTGATGGCCACCTGTAAGTTTATCGGGGTGACCACCAGGATCTGGGGGGATGTTTGTTCACCAGAGCGCCCCAAGGGATGACAAGATCGAATGGTCAAAAACCACTGCGAGACCATTTCAGGCTGGACATAAGGAAGAATTTCTTTACTGTCCGAGCCCACAAGGTCTGGAACAGCCTGCCATTGGAGATGGTTCAAGCACCTACACTGAACACCTTCAAGAGCAAATTGGATGCTTATCTTGCTGGGATCCTATGACCCCAGCTGACTTCCTGCCGTTTGGGTGGGGGGCTGGACTCGATGATCTTCCAAGGTCCCTTCCAGCCCTAATGTCTTTGAAATCTATGAAATATATTTTAATTTTATTACAAAAAATATTTCCCATGACTTGTGTTTACTGTATATAGAAGGGATTGCATAATAACTCAAAAATAAAGTGTCACTCTTTTATACTGTAGGGAGGGGTTGTGAGGAGGTGTGGCTGTGTAGGGGGCATAGGGTATGTTGGGGTGTATGTATATATTGGTGGAGGTTGTGGGGGAAAAATGTGGATGTGTGGGGTATTAGGGAGGGCAGGGGACGTAGGGACCCACCACAGACTCCCTCCATGGTGTGTAGCCACTGCTGCCTGGTCAGGGCACTTGTGCCTGGCGCAGGTGCCTGGTGGGGCACAGCTCCAGCCAGCACTGTAAAGAGTTAGGAAGCGGAGTCTGTCCTATTGCCAGGGCTCCATACCACATGCTTGCAGCTGCAACATTCGCAGAGGGGGAAACCCCATGCTGGATCCTGGTGTCCGCCCCCACTCCCTGCTGCACAGGTCCCCGCACTCTGCCAGGCATGGAGGGAGGCCCACCCCCTGTTTCCCAGAGAAGTCCAGCATGGGGTTCCCTGCTGCAAGTGTAGAGCTGCAGGCACAGAGCCCCTGCAATAGAAGCAGCCAGGCAGGCTGTGCAGGGGTGCGTTTCTTGCCCCCAGTGCAGTGCTGGCCACCTCTATTGCAGGGGCTCCAAGCTGCATGCCTGCAGCTCCACACTCGCAGCAGGGAAGCCCCGCACTGGACTCCACAAGGAAAAAGGGGGTAGGGCTCCCTCCACTACCAGTGGAGTGCAGGGACTGGTGCAGCAGGAAGCAGGGGAGGCAGCAGGCTCTATACAGGACTTCCTCCACGCAAGTGCTGGAGCTGCAGCAGCATGGCGTGGAGCCCCAGAGATAGGGAGATAGGGTAGGCTCTGCTTCCTCCTCCCATACAGCATTGGCTGGGCACAAGAGCCCCAACCTCCCCACCTGCTGCTCCCTACTCTCCCCCCACCCTCACACCCATACCCTGCCCAGCTGAACTCTGTGCTCCCACTGCCCCTCTGGGCACAGGCTCTACTCTGTGCTTCTGCATCCGCCGAGCTGCAACTCCACCCCTTCCACTTCCCTACCTGCTGCCCTGAGTGAGCAGGTTCTGCCTGCAACAGGAGCTCTGCCCAGAGACTGCTGGCTGGGCAAAACCCTTCCACCTACAAGGGTGGGAGCAAGGCCTAGTAGGGTGTGTAGGAGGGTTGTACATGTGAGTGTGTCACTCCCACCCTTGTGGGCAGAAGTGCTGGGCCAGGTGCAATTCACTGGTGGGGCGCCATGTGCCAGATGAAAATGCCTCGCAGGCCAGATCTGGCCCATGGGCCGTATTTTTCCCACCTTGGCCTTAAGTCATATATTTCATCCTCACCCACAACAACTTCACTTGCAATCATCATCTTCCTCCAGATCATGGGCACATCTATGGGCACGAAGATAGTCCCTTCATATGCCAGTCTCTTCATGAGCAACCTGGAGGGTGAATTTCTAGAAAACTGCACCACCAAACCCTATGCTGTAACTGTATCATATAGATGGTATTTTCATCATCTGGACTGAGCATTTGAACTCACTTATTGACTTCTACAGCAGTTGTAACAGCTGTCATCCCTTGATCAAACTTATTCTGGAATAGTCCTACACTAACATCAACTTTTTAGACAGCACAGTCCACAGCTGGGATGGCACCCAACAACTCTCATACAAAGAACACACAGACCACCACACTTATGTCCACAAAACCAGCAATCATCCCAAAAGCACACTAAAAAGCAGGCCCTGAGATATTACTGCATCTGCTCTGAGGAAAATATTCATGATGCCCACCCAGACAGCCTGAAATCTACCCTTATACGAAACAGAGAGTCTAGTAGAGAAACAGATTGTATCTTTGAAAGAGCCACCCAAATACTCCATAGTAACCCACTAGAATAAAAAAAGACCCTCTACCACCACCATGACTGCACTGCGCACTGCTGCTGGTCACCTACCACCCCACACTGGAACTGATTAGAAGAATCATCAAACAGTTATAGCCTATAATTGACAAAGATCAGAAATATTCCCAGCCTTTTCATTCCTGGCTTTCAAATACTCCATAACTTGCCCAGCTCATTATCATCTACAAAGTCACCATTGCTCAACAGACATCAAATAGGACACATTAACAACAGTTGCTTAACCTATCAACACGTCTTCTGCTACAACAATCAACTCCCCGCTCCCCCACAACAAACCCATTAGAATCCATGGATCTTACGCATGCCTTTCCTAAAATGAGATACATTTGATCCAATGCACCAAATACCCTTGTGGGAACAATGTGGCTGAAACTAAACAGAAACTACACACCAGAACTCTCCCAGAAAAAATATAAAGGACAGAGACACATAAATGTCAGCAGGAGCACAGTTTTCACAGAATGACTCCCTTTCTGACCTCATGATCCTTGTGCTCAAGGGAAATCTACCAAACACTTTTAAAGGGCAAGTTTGGGAACAAAAATTCATAAGCTGGCTGGACACTAAAAATGAAGGATTGAACACTGATATTGATTTTATGGCACACTACAATTAACCTGATTCCTGAAATTTTTCCTGCACACTTCAAGTGATAACAACTTTGCTCTCTTTTGATAGGTCTTGATCTCCCAGTAATCAAGTTCCATTTTTTTCTGCTAATTGTTTATCTGCTAACCCTGGAATTTCTTCCATCCCTAATTTCACAGCTCTCCCCACTGTTCTTAATCATAGCTGTGCATGCTTCTCTCCTGAGATCTGGTGAAGATTGCCTTGCACTCGAAAGCTTTTCTAACTTTATCCAACCACGTAATTGGTTCAATAAAAAATAATATCCCCCACCACCACATCCTTGCCTCTTAAACAAACTTATAGCACATCTCATCCACAACAAACTAGTAGTGGTTAATTTTTTAGTGGTCTGTAGGCTTTGCAGCATGATCTGAGACACAGGGAAAAAACATAGGTTTCAAGTCTCGCTCCCATATAGATGGCCTAATATGCCTCAGTTTTTAAACCAATCCTAGGACAGTCAGTTCCATGCAGAATAGGTTGTCAGTACTAGATTCAAGTTAAGATCAGAAAAAGAAAGTCATGGAACTGCAAAACAGCAGGAACAGAGTACATCCTGGTGACCGGCTCTTGCAGGTAGTAAGTAGGGACCCGTGTTGTTCCCTCTTGCCTCTAATTCATGTGTGATGGGAAGAGGTCTTGGGCTCCACCTATTCAACTGACATGTAAGCCACACAGGGCTGGCAGCCAGCTCTCAGCCCATTCTGTCTCTCTGGGATCAATCAGTTAAGGGAACTGTGGCCATCCAGGGATGTTAATAAAACACCTCTTCTGCTTAATTTCACACACTGAAGCACCCATTGCTCTAAGCTCCAATTAAGAAAGTAGATTCTTCCTCAAGAGTCAACTCTGTGCTTGTACTGCACTAGGATCTGACTTTGGCATAGGATTTCCATAATAATCAGCAATGTTTGGAAAGTACTTTTCAGTACACTTAAATGAAAGGACAATTGACAACATCATTGATGCTTTGCCTTGGGTCAATGTCTGCCTTCTCCCAACATCAAGAATGAAAGAAAAGATCTAGCAACAGGACCCTGAGCAGATAAACCCCCACTGCTCTGCTGAAAACAAATACATGCGGAGTTTCTACACTGAGCTGCATTAAGCCGTAGAGCTTACATCTGAGAAATGATGTGGGAGATCTGGCATTCATAAAACCGAGCAATCAAAAAACACTGCACAAGAGAGATCAATATCATGAGCATAAAACATCACAATAAACAATGTGATTATTCTGCTATGTAATTCAGTTTTCTACTGAATGGAAATGAATGTTCTTCATGTGCTAGCCTATAGATGAAAGATAAAGTATTTTATGTTGTATCCAAAATCCTAAAAAATGTATGGCTTAGTACAGCTATAACAGTTCCTGGACAAGGTTTCTGCCAAACCCCAGTTCAGAAGACCTGACAAGAGATACCCAGGACACAGTCTATTCACACCCTTGTGCCAGCAGGAATATTTGTTCTGCAGCAAGGGAGCTTCCACTACTGGTGGTTACGATGCCACCTTCCCCCAGAAGTTGTATCTGGTGACAGACAACAGGTTATAAAGTCATAGAAAAGTAGGGCTGGGAGAGACCTTCAGAGGCCATCTAGCCCAACTCCCTGCCTGAGACAGGATCATTCCTAGCCAAACAATCCCATACAACCATACAATCTAAACTCTACATATGACTACCCTCAACCCTGACACAGCATAGACCTAACACAGGAATCTGCCACAGGTAATGCAGCCAACATCCTGCTTCTATGAAATGTTGTCAACATATAATCAAGAGATCCTGGGCAGAGGGTCATGCCCCCTGCTACAGAGGAAAGCAGGAGTCCCCACAGCCCATACCCATCAGATCATGGGGTAAAATTCCTTCCTGATCCCAAATATGGTGATTGGTCTGACCCTGAGCACAGGGACAAGACCCTCTAGCAGGAACCTGTGACTTTGCTCCTAGCAGGAGGATTGGACCACCCCAGTCAAAGTCCCCATTGGCTGTAGCCCACATCCAGTGCCCCTAGGGAGGCTTAAAAACACCCTGACACATATAGCAAAAAAAAAAAAAGCAGGGGAAGGGGAAGGGAAGGGGGGCAGGCAGCAGCAACTAGCAAAGCTGTGAAGCATGGGAAATACACATAATAGAAAACAGGCATAACTACCCCTAGATCATCCCGGACCAGTGGCTGTCCACCCTCTTCTTGAACACCTCCAGTGGTGGAGAGTCCACAGTTTCCCTAGGCAGTCTGTTCCACTGCCTCACTATTCTCACAGTGAAGACCTTTTTCCAGAAACCCAATCTAAATTTTCTTTGCTGCAACTTCAAGTCACTGGTCTGCACCCTCCCCTCTGCAGCAAGAGAAAAAAGGTACTTTCCCCCTTCTTTATGGCAGCCCTTCATGTATTTGAAGACAACTATAATGTCCCCTCTTAAGTGCCTTTTCCACAAGCTGAACATGCCTAACTCCTTTAGCCTCTCTTCATAAGATTTCCCTTCCAAGCCCTTGATCATCTTTGCTGCTCACCTCTGGACCCTCTGTAACTTCTCCATGTCCTTTTTAAAATGTGGAACCCGGAACTGCTCACAGTAATCCAGAGGAGCCTAAGCAGTGCTGAGTAGAGGCACTATCACCTCCCGTGCCTTGCACCTATTGCTTCTATTGATGCAACCCAAAACCACGTTCACCTTGTGTGCAGCCGTATCACACTACAAACTCATACTGAGTCTGTTGTCTACCAAGACTCCCAAGCCCTTTTCAAGAGCTGCCATCCAGCCAGGTGTCCTCTATTTTGCAGCTCTGTTTTTGATTATTCCACCTGAGGTGTAGCCCCTTGTTTAAAACGTGATTGGCAGAGGCTGCCTGAGTAGTGCGCTGAACCAGTGCATCCTCTGAAGCCACCTAACTACACTCTTTTCACAGCTTTATCCAAATCCTTTGCTTTTGGGGGTACACTGGATGGCATTGGGTCTTACAGCCAAATGTGAGTGCAAGTGCCTTACAGGAGCTGCAAACACCCTCTGAGCATATGCCCCACTATCAGAGAACCAGCGCTCTGAGCTCTGACAGTGAATTCACCTCACAGTAAACCAAGCTTTTTGTGTGTAACTTTACCAGAACTTGGAACATTTATCTTAATCAAAACACAATAAGCTCATTTAAGATTTTGCTACTAACCAACATGGTTTTTTAAACTGCTATTATTGTCAAGTGGTAACCGACTACCTGGAGAGGCGATTACATGACCTAACACAATATATCATGGCACTGAAGTGAATTCCTATTCACTACCAAGGAACTAGAAGTTATAAAATTTTCCTTTAACTGTGCTTGTATAAGCAAAACTGTGTTCAGAGGATGCCAGTGAGATCACTGCAGTTACAGCCTGGGTTTTAGACAGGCGCCTCCTCATCTTGTCTCTGCTACAATGAAAACTGCAAAGTATCTTATTATGCAGTGCCCCAGCAACCTCCCCCCCACCCCCCTTATCCACACAATCCATTCCCATGAAACATTCTCGTTTTTGTTTTATTACATTTTAGTAGCATTTTAGGATACCAATGAAAAGATGAGAGATAACATGAAGGATAGAAGAGAATATATCTATATAACCAAAACACTTTAACAAGTTATTTTGGGGCAGTTTTCTGCCCAAAAAAAGGTGTTTTGTTTAAGTGTTTAATTCCATCACCTCTTATAAAGGCAGCCATGTCTTATAAAAGACTATGTACAACACTGTCACATAGGTGCTTGGTGAGAGCAATAAAGATACTTAAGTCAGGAGTGGCCTTACTTTACTATATGGATACTGTTCAGTACTCAGGAAGGGAATATAGGTTTTTAATTTTCTTTATTTTTAGAGGTATTTAAGGTTTATTTATGAATTAAACAACAATTAACAGAGAATAAATCAATCCTGAGCCTATTTTCCGTATCTTTGAAGAGAAAGGCAGGGTAGAGGGTTGGAAGAGTCTATTATATATGATGAAATGATAAGCAGTGCTTTATTGTATTTGCTGGAAATGCTTACTTATCCTACTTTGTAGGATCAACAGTCCATTGTGGTAAAAATATATAAATGACACTGAACACATTAATATCATGTATAATAGAGACTCAGAATAAGTTGACAGTTACTTGCTAAAGTACGATATGAAACATGTATACATGAACTCTATATATCAACCTACTTACCCTATTCTGGTTATAGTAATACAAATATTAATAAGAGGTTTATCAAAATAATCTGAGATAAATCACTGCACTACAATATTGCACAAGAAGGAACCAAACTCAAAATCCAAAGCATGGTCTTGGGAGTGAAGGGTAAGTTCTTACATTTTGAATAAGAAACACAGAACAGAGCTATCAGATTTGACCAAGACTCATTTTCTTGATAGTTTCATAGGCAGTTATGAATGCTGCATCCTATTTCTACACACTATGGCTCTTTGTGTTATTGGTCTGGCTTACCGAGGTGCCCTGGCATTCTCAGCTATTCACCACAGATCTTTTAAAGCAAGCAGAAAGAGGACAGACTGCTTTTATTGGAAGTTCTTAAGAGGTTCCTCTCCAACTTGCTCCCTAGGAACTTATGCCTAAGAAGAGGATGTCTAGGGTCTGGTATCTTTATTAAAAGGCCAGATTTTATATAGTATTTTGCCCACTGTTCACAAGTGGAAATATTTGTGCAACATAGAGCCATGCAGTTTTCCTACAGCACACATGGTATTAGAGAGAAGGTTAAAGTCATATCATAGAGTGGACCTTGAGATATCCAGTCCATATAAGGAGTGTTACATTTTGTCTTGCTATAATATCACTGTTAGAGAATGCTGCTCATATTATGTATCTTTTAGAACAAAGGCATGGGTGGATCCATGGGGGCGGGCAAGGGCGCAGCTGAACCCCCTCCTTTCAGATTGGATTCAGCCCAGGAGACTCTGGAGACTTTTTAAAAGTCCCCAATGCATGTAAGAATCCCCCTTCTTCCCCTCCATGATTAGAGGCACCCCCCTTTCCTCTTCTTCCTCCTTTTTCCTGCCTACTTCGATGCAGTTTATACCCACTCCAGCAGGGGTATGGGGGATGCACTCAGCTAGGGACAGTGGGCATCTTTACACGTGTTCCAAGGTGGGGATAGGGGGCACTTGAATTAGAGCATCTCTCGGGAGCCACAGTGTCTCATGTATTCAGCATCCCGTACTTCAAAACAGTGGTGTGGACACTTTAACTAAGACTCATTTAATGAGCTTTAGTTAAAGTGCCTCCACCACCATTTTGAAGCACAGGTACACTGAATACACATGATGCCAAGGCTGCTTGAGCATGCTAATTAACTCACTCCAGCAGACTCAAGTGAGTCTGCTCTGATGCATTCTAATCAGCGCACATCAGAGCAGGCCTCACGGATAGGTGCCCAGTGACAGCAGGAGAGGTGATGGGTGGGGGAGTTCCCCTTTCCCTTGCCTGCAGCAGGGGTGACTGCTTCTGTGGCCGTCTTTGCCAAATCCTGGTTCCACCCTGTCCAGGAGGTTCCCGGACTAAGAGGCTCCGGGAAGCCCCTTTACCCCAGACCCAGGGGGCAGGGCGAATGTTTACCTGTTACAGGTACCCGGATGGCACGGCCCACTTAAGAGACGGACCGGAATCAGACCCGGGCGCGGGAGCTGTGGAACTGGAAGTGCCGCGGTGAACAGCAGTCGACCGCAGGGAAGCGGAGGGGCAGATGCATGCCGCCCGGTGTGGAGTCCGCACATTCTGGAGCAGCAGTAAGATGCTGCCGGGACGCACGACGAGGAGGCTGGGATCCAGCGGTGAGTCGAGTGACTGTGGCGCACTGGAGCAGCGGACTCCGGCGGGAGAAGGGCAGAGGAAAGCCTTGGTGTCCATGGAGGCACAAAGACTGTTGGCGATGGCCCTGCTAAGCAGGAGAGGAGGAGGGGTGCAGGACCCTTCGTCAAAGAAGACTCCAGCGATAGGAGCAGACCCGGCACGGGAGACGGGTGGGACTTTACCTACGAACGCCAGAAGCGTCCGGAACATTATTCCCCAACACTTCTGGTGAGGTTTGGACTGAAATTGGTTGAAGAGCTGTAAAGACGTCTTCCACTCAGAGGCACGGGCGAGGGTGTAGGGGTGGGGGAGCCCTCAATAGCTCACGGACCACCGTTCTCACTTATGGACTTTTGCACGTGCCGGACAAAATTCCAACTGAACCGTTGAAACATCAAAGTCATGGCAGGTGAGCTCAGCACGTGCGGACTGAGAAGGAGACTGGTTACAAAAAGAAGACTTGGACATTTGAACCGGACAAGAAAGACGAACGATCGACTCGTTCACATACCCCTGAACAAAGGTATTGCTTATTATTGTTATTGTCCTTCAACAAAACAAAACACTAAACACCAACTTTATAATCTGTACAATAAATATTGAACAATACCAGCCCTGAGCACAGTCACAGCATAGACTGATAGGATGCTCTGACTTACAATAAAATCAAATAGGTTCCTACTTATCTGGGAGAGTAAGTCATCAGGTGAAGAGTAAACATGTCAATTAGTCATTTCCTGTGTTAATGAAATCTGATCACCCAGTCTAAAGTTTAACACTATCACAATTTAGGGTGTGACTTCTCTGTCTCAGCTCCAAACACTAGCTAATGTACTTTGGCAGTTTATACTGCTGAGACATTATTTAACATGGCCAGTTTCTATAATTCCAGTGCACACATATGTTGCATTGAAAATCTGGAATCAGTAGCAAAGTGTTTCGACTGTGCTTAAGTACATACAATTAATTCACATGCTTTTCAAATGTCCTTCCTGCTTTATCTAGTGGAGCATAACAGTTTGCTATTACTCACTGGCCAATGAAAACAGAAGTAAAAGAAAGAGAAAAACATGAACACAAGAAAAAATCTGAGGTTAGTATTAGGTGTAGTCTTAAACTCAAGCTAATAGTCTTAGACTCAAGTTATCTAATAAATACTCAAAATTATTTCCTCAAACCATAGCACAGTGTATCTAGTGTTTCTGATTACTTACCAAGATGACAACAAAACTCTTCCTGTAAACCGCCCCCCACAACATTCTTCTCCTGTAACAATCAAGATCAAATGAGTTTCAAGGATTTTTTTTTTGAAATTACATAATCTCATAGCTAAACCTTATGCATTTTTTTCCTGAAAATTCCTACATGCAAATATATTTAAAATCTGCATCTGAGCAAGGCAATGTAATAGCTCAGTACTGAAAAGGTAAACCTGAACTATTTGTATATTATAACTACAAAACTGATTGGGGTGGGACAAAACTTTTGGTTCATTTATCTTGTGCTCGACTACAGGAGTTCAGCGAGATCTGCCAAATGATTAATTTTTTTAATGGTTTTATTTTTTAAAAATAAATTTCCTGAATTCAGGAAGAAACGTAGTAATTGTATGCATGGTGCTTCCTCTAACAAAAAATAAAATAATTTATTATTATAATAAAAATCATAATTAATCATAATTAAGGAATAAATACAGGATGTGAAATTTTTGGTAGTCTGTTACATTAGTTCTAAAATGCAGCAATCACCATTAAAATGTTAACTTACAAACAATTAGTTACCACTTATAATAAAACATCATCTAAGATACTGAAAGAGTGACCTATACTTGCATAAGAAATAATTTCACTGTCTAAGATAATACTCTGTAGCATCTATTTGTATATGTTGCCTTTTAACAGGGATTGCTGTAACTTTCCAAAGCATGGACCAATTCTGTCAGAAAGTAGTTGTAAGTGTATGGTATCAGGCTGGTTTTTTTCCTCCCCGCATATCTCTGAAATGCCACGATCAATATTTTCCCCTGGTGCCGGTATGCTTTTTTTCCCCCAACTTCTGTAATTTTGGAATCTAAGCATTTGTAGTTATATTTTTAAAGTAATCTAATTTGCATACTTTATGCCAACAAAATTTATCAGCTTCACAGATACATTCTCATTTGCCCTGGTTCAGCTGCCTCTATTGGATAAACAGCGTCTGGACAAACAAAACAATTATACCATTTTAAAAATGGGAGATTTATCATCAATTAAGCTGTTCTGCTATTAACTGTTATGTCTGTCTATTCTACCCTGTGGGAAGTGGAAGCTGCAGTAATTTATTACTTGTTTCATTTTTATATAAACTGGCTCAGCTAAGCTTTATTTGTTTTAGGATAAGAATAAATACACAAGCATTTATAACAGATCGCCTGATTTGCTTTAAAATAGTATACTTTTTCCATCTGTCTATAGGCAGTTTTACTTGTACTTCTTCCCAATTTAATATTCCATTTCTGTTTGAATGCTGCTCTGCACCCAGACGTTAAAGATACATCCCAATGCTATAAAGGCCCCTATATCCCTCCTTTACACTGGTGTGGATATACATATGTAACATACATACATATGCAAACTCACATTGAATTATATGTTAATGCTGTGGGCAAAAGCCTCTGCTGGTGTTAATTATACTGAAATCAATGGAGAATCATCCATTTACTCAACAAAGAGCCTGGTCCTATGTCTGGCTTTGGAAAATCTAAACATGGGCATATTTTCTTCTGTGACATTTAAACATTTCGTAAGATATACACAAATTAATTAAAAGATATTTTATCAGGCCTTTCATTTAATCTTAGGCTTCTCTTTCCCATTAGGATATCTAACTTAACAGCATTCAAGGAAACTGATTACATTTTCCTATATTAACATCATCAGGGAATGTGGTATTCTGCATCAAACAATCTCATCTTTACTTTCTTTCAGTAATAACTGTCTAATTTGGTGAGCAATAGCCAAGGAAAACTGCTTCAGAATAATAGTTTTATTTTCACTGTAGAAAAAAGAAGTCCAAGCTGAGTGGCAATTTCTAATACCAAATGCATTTGTAAAGTGTGCATTTATAAAATGTGCAAACAAGCCACATATTCACAGGCTTTCTAAAAGCTTAGGATATTAAGGTATTACAAAAGAGATGTCAATAGTACTGGCATTAACAAATAAAAGTGGGTTTATTAGACTGAGTTGTCAAAGCCTAGATGCTGATGAGGCACATTTTCCCAGCTTTTTAACACTTGTTTCAAAAAGTAGCTCTCCAAATAGCCATTGCGGCCTATTATCCAGCAACAGGAAGTAGTTAGTGTGAACCCAAACTCTGACTGATTCAATCTAAAATGTAATTAATTGGGGGCCTCAAGGTATCAGAGACAAAAAGCCTGTTTATATGGAAATTCTCTCTTGCTCTCTCTAGAAAGAACTATATAGAAAGTCCATGAATCAGCAGACAAAATCACATGTAAACTCATTCTTACCAGCCTCCCCTTCCCCCAGTCAAGTCTCATGCTACAACCAAAAGTCACAACTCTGTGGAAGAAAGGAATATTTAGGATCTTGAGCCCCCATTTTAACTTTGTCTTCTTAACAGCATCTAAAAATTACCAGTAACACTGTTAGACGCATTCCAGAGGTGAAACTACCAACCACAGCACAAGGCTTTGATTGAAATAAAAGTTTCTGCAACTATTTATTCTTCCCCAGTATATACTGAAACAGGGCTTTAGTCATCAAAATTTGTCCGAAATTAATCTGAAAAAACAGAACAAAAAACCCCCCAAAACCATTTCCCTTCAGTAATGGAAAAGAGCAGATAATATCACTTACATACCAGACAAAATCCTTATGAAATAAAATAACATTTTACAGAAAAAGCAACTGCAGCTTTTTCCCCCTTAAAATAAACCCTGTGTAGTCACAGGAAACATTCATGGGGGGTTAGGATTTATTTTCTTCTTGTAGGAAAAATGAAACAATCTTCGGACCACAGGAAATAACACAAGTTTTAGCAAATCCCAGTGGTATGAGTAAAAACACTTCAAATGGGTCTGTGAGACCTCTAAATGATGTTAAAGGACAACAGATGTTCTCCCTACCAGCTTGTTCAAAGACTCACGTATTCTGAACGAGAAGTCATTTATTTGCATCGATTAAAGTGAATACTCACTTCCAGACTCACGTAAACAGAGAAACCAAGTAATAGGTGCAAAAGAACAAATAGGCTCTAGTTGCCCTCTCCATGCTGAAAACAAAGCAGAAACCTCTTATTGTGTATGTAAAGATAATGGAACAATATGGATCTTTGGCTACTTCCCCTCCTTCACTTTAACATATTAGATGTAAAAGAAAACCAAGAAATTAAACAGAGGCTTATACATAGTTAGTAGGCTCGTTTTGACTGTTTCTTTATGTTTGCATATGCTTAGAATGGTAGTGCCCTGGCTTATAGGTATGACCAAAATTAAAGAAAAAAAATCCTATAGATAACAATAATAAACTACTTAATTACAATTAGTTTTGATGAAGTCATAAATCCTACATTCTACCTTAATGCTTTGTGCTACTTAGGAGGAACCTTTCTGTCTGAGAGACACTGGATGCATCTACAGGCATGCATTTACTGCACAGTAACTGAAATTACTGTGCAGCACAGGCATGCATCTACACGTGTATACTCATAGTGTACAGTAAATATGGCGCTTATGCCAACTTGAGCATAAATTTGATATCTGCATGATGCAGGTATCAGATTTATGCCTGATTAATTACTGTGCAGTAATGCACATGTAGATGCTTTACTACGTATTAACCCAGGGAGCCTCCCTGCTGTCTGCCCAGCCACTGCGGGGCCAGCCTGAGCCCAGACCCAGGTGGCTAGCCACCTTTCCTGGCTTCAGTTTGGGACTAAAGTTAGTTTCAAATGCTGGCAGCTATGTGGCCAGAGGCTGGAGCTCCCCGGGAAGGTTAAACATCAAGCCTCCTCTTAAAGACCCCCAAAGTAGGAGCCAGCACCACTTCCCTTGGAAGTTGGTTCCAGATCCTAGCTGCCCTGACTCTGAAGTAGTGCTTTCTGATGTCTGGTTTAAACCTACTCTTTAACAACTTATGGCCATTATTCCTTGTCTCTCTGGCAGGCGCTCGGGGGAACAAGGTCTCTCCCAAATCCCGCTGGTCCTTCCTAGTAAGTTTATAGACAGCCACCAGGTCCCCTCTCAGCCTTTTCTTGTGAAGTCTGAACAGGTTAAAGTCCCATAGCCTCTCCTCATAGGGTCTGCTCTGCTGTCCCCGGATCATGTGAGTGGCCCTCCTTTGGACCCTCTCAATGCTCCTGAAGTGTGGCGCCCAGAACTGGACACAGTACTCCAGCTGCAGCATGACCAGTGTCGCATAGAGGGGGAGGATCACCTCCTTGGTCCTGCTTGTGGTGCATCTGTGGATGCACAACAAGGTATGGTTAGCCCTACTGACTGTGTCCTTGCATTGTCAGCCCATGTTCATCTTGGAGTCAATAAAGACTTCAAGATCTCTTTCTGCCACTGTGCTTTCAAGAAGGGTGTTCCCCAGCCTATAGGTATGCAGCACCCTGCACTTGTCAGTATTGAATCCCATCCTATTTTCATTTGCCCACCCTGTAACCTCTCCAGGTCCAGCTGTATCCCATCCCTCCCTTCTAGCATGCCCACCTCACCCTGAATCTTGGTGTCATCTGTGAATTTAAACAGGGTACTTGTCACCTCATTGTCCAAGTTGCTAATAAAGAAATTGAACAGTGTGGGCCCAAGGACTGAGCCCTGAGGGACTCCACTGCCCACTTCCCTCCAGGCCAAATATGACCCATCCACCACCATTCTCTGAGTATGACCCCTCAGCCAATTTGCAATCCATCTCACTGTAGATGCATCCAATGTAAAAGACCTGGGTTTCGCATCTTCCTCAGCTCTAAGGGATTGAAATTCACTTCTTAAGTGGATCATTTAACCATCAGGTTATAGGTTGCTCTTGGACATGTGTTTATAAATGGGTAGTGGGATGGTTGGTGGGGTGGGGTGGGGTGGGGTGGGGTAGGGTGGAAAGGAAGACTATTCTCTATTCTTCCTTTTGAAGCTCTACTTTTCAGGGGTCTTGTTCTAGATCTCAAGATTATTTTAAACAGTCATTGGATAAAATGCATTGGCAGGTTTCAGAACCCAGGCCGGAACCAGGTGAGAGCCCACATCACAAAGATACAGAGCCATGGTCTGTCATTCTGACCTAATGAATCTTTCATCTATTATGAGAGGCTAGGAATACACAACGTCCTGAATCTGCACACTAGCTTTTGTGAATCCCATTCCAAGATGCCAAACTCCTTTCATGAATTTCACAAGGACCTGCTTTTTCTACAGAAGCAAGGCACCAAAAAGTTAGGTATTGTGACAGTCACCTTCCCTTCTTGAAGCTAGACATGGTGTTTGATCTGACCCCACTGAAGTCAATGGGGGTTTTGCCATGAACTTGAACAGGTGTGTAGTATCAAGCCCTAACAAGGGATCGTACAGGAGAGGGACCATGTAAAGGACAGAATATTGAAGGGATTGGAAATGACCAGGGAATATTGAAGGGACTGTAGATTCTCTCACATGAAAACATGGGAGAAAAAATAAATGAAAAATGTCAGTCAACTGCTGCTGAATAAACACTTTGAAGTTTTAAATGCTGGAAATCTGTTTTGCAAATGTTTTTCCTTGTAATTTCAAATAACAATTTAAGTAACTTTGTTAGCATGGACAGAACTTGATTATCATATTTACTTGAATTTAAGACAAGGATTTTTTTCCCAGTCAGCATGGTGGGGTGGGGCAGGGCAGGGGGGGGAGCCTTCTCTTAGATTTGAGTACTGGCCTAGGGCAGGCAGTAACTCAGTTTTGGCTTTGGCCCTAGGCTCAGTGCTGAAACTGGAGCTGAGCTACCACCTTTCTCAGGATGAGATGGCTTATTTAGCTGAGGAAAGGACTTGCAGGTAGAGAAGCATGGGGGAGACCATGTGGTATTGTAGGGAATGGGGGAGACCTGTACGTGCGCTTTAGGGAATTTGGGGGAGACTGCACAACATGCCTGCACCCCAGCATTCTCTCACCCTTAACTTCTGCTCCTGTACTGGCTCCAAGTCTGTCCCCTCCAGACCCTGACCTAGATCACCCAGGAAATGCTGCCACTTGTCCCTGGCTGGGCTGGGGCTTGGCCCAGGCCACCACTGCTGCTGCCTGTCCCAGAAGACCTTCCCCTAATTAGATTGTATACATGGAAAAGTATAACACGTTTGTAATTGTTCATGTATAGAATCTAATTACAGGGGGTTGTCTTAAATTTGAAGTCATCTTGGATTTGGGGAAATACAGTAAGTTTTCATGGCCTCCACAAACAGTAGTTTTAGTTGCTAAAGGAAATAATCTGGACCAAAAATACATGGGCACAGTAGTAGAAATTCAATGAGCAAAAAACAGAACCTTTAATAAGTTCAACTATTAAACCTGTAACCTGTAACCTTCCAGAGCAACAAGTCTGAAAACTAGGAAATAGAGAGTTAAGGTACATGCCTATGCCATGTTAATTCTGTCCCCTGAAGCTGGCAATAGCCAACTGGCAGTACTCTGGCTGCATTTACTGTGCCAAGTGTAACTACAATGAATAGTAGAGAGATTTAGCTGGATTTAGGTGGGCAGATCTCTAATTGTGATATGATATAAAATGGGCTCATTCTAAAAAGTGCACACTCCAGATTTGCAAGGCCCTCCCAAACCCTGGCTCCCACATTGGAGAATACATAGAGAGGGTTATATCCCCCAGACAGGGCCCCCTATATTCCAATTCATGTGGGAAGCAGTTAGAAGGTCCTGAAACCCCTGGAAATGGTAAAACTTCCATTAGGATGTGTAAGTAAAAGGGCTTAGACATCCCCAAAGAGATAGGATTGCACAGATCTCAGCTCACAAAAGGGGAAGAAAAAAACCTGAGATACACACAAAGAAGCAGAGATCTCTCAGATTTCATCCCTCTGTCCACTCAGGGGCTGCAAGAAGCAGCTGCAATGGGAGTTGGGCTCCACTGGAGACAACAGTGAGTCGCAGGTTCCCCCTCCCTGAGCTTGCTGGTGGGAAATACCTAGCGGGGACCAGGGAGGAAGAGGTCCTCTTTCCCTGCTGCCCCCAGTTCCTTGCACAGTGGGGCAGGAGCAGCCCTGGAGCTCCCCCATCCCCAGATCAGCTGAGGGCAGTGGCAGTGGTGGATGGGAGTGGGGGCAGGAAAGAGAGGGGAGGTGCCACTCAGTACGGAAGTGAAGGAAGTAGGTATTGGAGGAAGGAGCTTAACTCCTTCAGGGACTTAGAAACACCCCCAGGTGCTGCTCCCGTAATATGGTCCAAAAGGTAGTTGTGACCATGCCACTACACCCCCTCTGGATCCACCCCTGGTATTGTCCTTATATTTATAGCCAAAAACTGTTCTTTTGCCTTTCATTAATACTCACAAGATAATAACTCACCTCAATCATTTACACAATGACTATTTATCAATATGCCTTGGATCATGAAAGAAATAGGTGCAAATATTTGCAAGAAAATAAAAAAAATAGGTGCAGTGTACCACACACTTGAGGTGTTCAACACAAATTTTTTTTATTAAAGTTTTGTTTTGGACATTTTTGTCCTTCTATGCAAGCATGGTCCTTACAATTTCATATCCCCCAGACTCTTTATGCATGTATATCTTTTTAAAATGCCACTCTTTATAAAAAGAAATCTCAATTTCCCCACCACAGTGACATGAAAACAACATCTATAAATGTGCATACTGCAATCCTTTATGATATTTAATTAAAAAAGGAGAGCTTTTTGTATTGTTTTAGAAATGACATATTATCAGTTTTACCCTTGTGTTTGATAGAAAGGCATTCAAAACATTTTAAAAAAACAAGACCAGACATAGTAAAATCTATTGGTTAGTTTAAAATAAAGCGAGAAAGAACAGTGTGAAAGCTAACTTGACCCCTCACATCACCTCAGGATGTGGCCAGACAGAAAATAAAAGAAAACAGCCCTGTAACTGATTGTCCATCCAGTACAAATCCTGAAATGGAAGAGTCAGCTACCATACACAAACTAGCCAACATAAAGAACAAATGTGATGAATATCATGTTCAGCAAGTCCGAGATACATTTTTTTTTAAATAAACGCTTTAGAAATTTGAGCTTCTCACTGAAAATTAATGTGTTTTCCTTTGGCTATTTCAGCCAAACAAATACATGTTTTTGCAGAGCATTTTGGTGCTCTGCTCCTATAAAGAGTGGAGGTGTGTCGCAGAGCCCATAGGTGCCCTGCTACTTAGAGGGGAAACAGCTAGGGAGCGAACCCTAGCAGTGAGTGGGGAGCTCAGCTGCTGTTTACCAGGGCAGCCAGAGTAGTAATAAAGAGGCACAGGTGCTGGTTGCTAGGGCAACCGGTGGGAGTCAGCTGACCGGAAGAGGCAGGGCCTGGCTCCCATTTAAACCCAGGCTGAGGCCAGGCAGGCAGTTCCCTGCTGGCTGCTAAAGGGGTGGGAGCTCTGCCTGAGTGAAGAAAAGGAAGAGGCCAGAATGCCTGAACAATATGATATTAGTAAGAGATGGAGAAACCCAGAAGTGGCTTGAATATGGTTATAGCCCAGTGGCTTAGATTTATGTTATAGCCTAGGGGCTTGAGTTTTCTGTTTGTGGTTTACGACCAGTGGTTTGGGTGAGGCTATTAGGGGTTGGAGGAGGCCTCATAGGGGCTCCATGATAGTGTGGGGACCCCAGCACCAGAGAAGGTGAAGCATTTTGGGGTGCACTGATCCCAGCCCTGAGAAGGGGTGTAGAGAGTTGGAGGCTAGGTAAGGCTGAGGCCACCTGAGCCCTGTGGGGGTTGGAGACCGTGAGGAGGAGAGTTGGAGCAAGGCACGGCTACGGCCACCTGAGCCCCAATGCTGTGGAAACCCCAGGGCAAAGGGGCCAGCATGAGATGCCCCAAAGGGGGGCAGCAATTGGCAAGCGCCTGTGGGCGCAGTTGCAAAACAAGGCTGCGGAAAGCCAGATCACCAGAGGGCGCAGAGAGAGGCAAGGGCTGCGGCTAAGACCAAACAATATCTGGTACATCTGTGAGATTTGGGGCTGGGTACAGGGGTGGCTGGACCCACGCATAGCCCTTAACGCTGGGGTGCCTGGAAACCCATTATAGAAGCAAGATGCAGGGTAGCAGGAGCACCATGACCAAGAGGACGGAAAGGCAGCCTCCCTTTAATATATTTAAGATCAAGACATGGTGGGCGAGAACGAGGGTGCTTTGAAGCAAACTTGACACGGTAGGGGGTGCTAGGGGAGATCACGGCTACCCCTAGGACCCTGTGCCATGACACGTGTATATATACATACACATGCATATATTTATTACACAGGCACACAAGCACTCACGTACATCTATCTACCTTGGTCCTGGGTATGACTATAAACTGCATCCAACTGGAGGGTCTGGGCCTGGTGGCAGTGTGATGAGGTGGCTGTAATGGAACCTGGGCTGAAGGGCCACACCAGGGTGGGGCCCAGCTGCCACTCTTAATGGGTGTTTTGTCCCCTTAGCTCTATATCCTGCTTGCTACAACTTGACGTTAATGAAAAGGATATCAGGAGATGGTACCTGACACACTGGGATATGCTGAGATGGATACAGGTCTCAGTGTCCAGGCATCTTCTATGGGACTCCACCTCCCCTACACTCAACCCCTTACCATCACAGTAACACAGGAAGTGCAATTGGGGTGGACACCAAAGAAAAGGTCTAATTCAGAAAGAAAAACGGAACAATCGAACCAACACGGGCTGGCTGAGCCATTACTCTGATAAGGGTCTACCACTAGCCACGTCCATATCACATCAGAATTAATAAAGTAATACAAGATAAATAAGCATGCCCATGCTCACATGCCTAGCTTTGGCCTTACAGTATATATTCACTTTGCCTTCAAGCAGCTAAGGCTTTTTGGGGTTCACACCCCAGTCATGAGCCTAGTTCACAGGATGGGCCTGTATCTGGCCAATCTCTGTGGGTAATTTGGGGCCATGGGCACTATGAATCCCTGTGAGGCCCTTGCAGGTACCTGGCATCTGTTCACAAGGTGGTCAGGTTCCTGCTGTTGTTATAAAGGCATGTGCACTCTAGAGGTGTGAAGGTTACAGAACAGCTGAACTTTCCACCTTAATGATGTCAGTGACCCAGTTGTGCCTATGGGACATGCACAGTGTATCACATGGATGAGTTGAGTAACGTGTGCACCAGAACAGGTGCTGAGTGCAGAGACAGTGAAGACATGTACACTGTGAAGCATTGTGATTGACCAGTGGGGTGACTGGAGTGCTATAAAAAGGAAATCCTGTGAGGAGAATTGTGTGCGAATAATGTACAGTCTAAGGTGAATGGTGTGTGTGTGATGGCGATCTATGGGGAAAGGAGTGATTTGAAGATGATCTTGAACGTAAGGATACTTACCTAGATACTTTCCTGGAGATAGGTTACCAAATGAGTATTGAGATTCGAAAACACTATCACCCTCTTCACTACATAGTTTCAGATCCGAGTACCCTTAAGGGGGAAGGATCTGAGAGCTGTCAAGGGTTACAGTCATCTCAGTGTCAGTGAGCCACAGGGTAGGCCCTGATGCTGCATCATAATGACATCTAGCAGGTTCCATAAAAGCATTATGTTTTCTTGTTATAGTTTAGTTTCAGTGTTTGTGTATACAGTTGATCAGAGTTCTGCTGTTGTGATACCTTTGTTATGGTTTCCAATACATATTTCTGTTGAACTTGATTGGTCTCTGCTTGGTTTATAAAGGTTGAATGGGGATGGGCTGTAGTTCAGTGTTCAACCTGCAACCCTAAACATCTACCAACTACAGATACATTAATGAAAGGCCCCAGATTCTGTGGGAGAAGCAATGACTCTCTGGCCTTTTGCTGTTGTCATATGGAGCCCTAGTGTCATGGGTGCTTGGCCCACCTTTTCACTGTGAAAGCCTGGGTCAGGCTGGTCTCTAATGCAGTATCCTTGGCTCTGGTGGAAGGAAGCAGCATGGCCGAGCACCTATGCCACCACCTCCCTTGCTCCTGGGCCTGGAGCTGCCCTGTAAGGGAAGTTCCAGGGTGAACTGAGCCAACTCGGACCCCTGCATGCCCATATGTGCCTTGTGGCCAATGCCAGTTGCTGAGAGCCCCTGTGGGGCTCATCATTTGGCTACAGCTGCAGCCTCCCACCTGTAGGCAGCACCAGGCATGCCAGCTACTTGTTCTTGGCCTCATCTGGACTCCAGGTCTAGGTGGAACCTAGCTTCCTGGTTCCAGTCCTGCCTGGGAGTTGGGCACATGGTGAGGGGTGCATCTCCCACCACTTGCCTGCCCTATCTGGGGTGAGTATGCAGGAAGGTGTGATGCCTGCCTGTGGGTTCATCACTCACCACCGGGACAGCCTGGAATCCCATGGACCATGAAGCACCCTGGCAATTGTTGCCTGCTGCAGTGGCTCCTATGAAATACCAAAATGTTGCAACCTCCAGAGTAAGATGAACATAAGGCAACTCAATACCCTAGACCCACTGCCTTGTGAGTACTCCTTGATTGGAGAAATGCTAAGGGACATCATCCTGACAGACCTGCACCCTTGCTGAGGCATTACACAGTCAGCAGCAGTTCCTACTTGTTCCTCTGTGGCAGAAGCTCCAACCATTGAGGCACAGAACATCTGGACTCGGACTGCCCTTGGGATTCTGTCTCAATGGTCTAAAGAGGGGGATAGTAGATCTTGCGTAGCCTCCACTCCTTCATACTCTTCTCTACATATATTCATTGAAGGTCTTATGGTCTAATGGTCGCAGGACTCCATACAAGTGCACTCATCAGTAACTGACTAGACCTCTTATACATACACCATGATCCAGAGGATCAATGGCTGCCTACCACACGCACACACACAGGGATACATGCAACAGATATGTATGTAAATGAGAACTCACCAAACCAATGAAGCAAGATGTTATCAATAAAGGCAACACATTATCACACATTTAATTTTGATAAAATGTACCAGTGGGCGATTGCAAATGATTTGTGCTTGAAAAAGTGTTCAGTCCAAAAGGCTGGAAATCACATGCTGCAGAAACAACTAAAGTGAAATTTTATTTCTCTGCAGTTTTCTTCAAGTAAACAGATAAAGGTAGAGTAACAAAATTCTCTTAGACTATACTGTTAACACATTTGCAAAACAACTGAAATCTGAAACTTCATAATTTGTGCCTAAATTTTAAATATTTTGTTAGGTGTGTATGTTTCAAATGATCCCAGTGAAAGAGCATGCCACATCCTCTTCTATGTCATAACATTTCAAGATGGGAAAGATAACACGAAAATAGTATAAATTAAGGGTGAAATCCTGAGCCTGTTGAAGTCAATGGCAAAAGCTCCCCAAGATGCATGTGTTTAAATGGTACAAAACAGCAAAAATAAATTCGAACTTCTAATTGGAAATGGAAACCCATGTTATGGAACTATGTTCTTGTACATCCACAGAGATCACCTGTATCAATATAAAAATAAGGATTGACGCTAACAAGGCAGTAAAAAAATGGAAGTACTAGGCCTAGCAGTCAGAAAATGAAATACTTGTTTCCTTCTAGTTGCATCTTTAGTTCATACATTTATATTCTGAACTGTTACTTTGTAAGAGGAATATCCTCATGTATGAAGTCATCAAAATAATATATACTGATCACTTATTTCCTTTGGTAAATCAAGCTCAGATACAACATCTGAGTTCCAGTGAAGACCTGGCTGTTATCTACTTTTCTACCTGGATTTAATATAACACAAAACAGTCAAGAAATATGTCACAGTGTCATGTAGTTCATTATCCTGTAAATCAGGAATTATGTCATGATCCAACATTATCCAGTAAGGAATAAATAAGCCCATGATCCACTATGAAAAATCATTACAATAAAGGATATTCTTCAGATGCTGAAGTGTACATGTACACAATCATGTTGCAGTTACATAGTGCATGACTACTCATTCATTTTTGTAAATGACTACTCGTTCATTTTTGATGGTCTATAGAAACATTCACATTTACCCAATGTAAGGCCATGCTAGTAATTAAATGAAAGGAGGCTGAACAAAAATATAAATAAACTAAGGCAAATTGATTATGAAAGGTATACAGATGAAACTATGATCTTCAACATGTCATTGCCCCAGTTACAAGTCTCTGTGCTTGGATAAAGAGGTGTTGTGTTCTGGGAATGGAGCTTCCACAGGCTGGTGTAACATATTAAAACGGAGGACATCCAAGGGAGGGATTTTTTCAGTCCAAGGGAAACAGAATTGTATTTCTTACAAATGCAACATAATATGTACAATTACATATTTCTGCCACTTGTTCTACCACTGCTTACACTGAAAGATTACTTCATTAAAAGTTCTAATCGTATATCCCTTAGATGAACAGTTCATCCTGGAGGTGTTGGTAATCTTCTTATTATTTCCATAGCTATCCGCAGATAGGCTTTGGCCTGCAGAAAAAAACAAAACAAAAGTGATACTTATCACTTTTTGCTTCTATGTGAAATATAAAAAAGTATTTATATTCTGATATATATAGTTTATATTGTAAAAAGAATTTCTGTCCATCGCATGTTCTTTAATACACATTAAGAAAAGAAGCATTTCAATAGCTAGATCATATGCTGCTCACTTGGTGCTGAAAAAAGTAATATCAAAGAAAAAATGTTAATCTTTATAACTAAATACAACTACGCTGGAATTGGTCAGATTTTTTAAATTCTGATCTCAAATTCAGCTGAGTAATATGCCTTCTCAAGCAGGAAGCACCACTGTTCTTTCAAGAAAGAGCTGATTGACAAGACCCCTTTGTTCATGGAACCATCCTTGTAAAGTTTCTTTGCCCTCCCCCAGGTGCTGCACACAAAATTAAAAACATAAGACACCCCCTCCCCACATATTTCTTTTAAAAAACTGCTACTGACTTCATTATGTATTGGGGTTCATCTAAGAACCTAGAGAGTCAAGGCAGATTAAAAAATCAAAATACTTCATGAATAACAATTTTTTTTTTAGAAACTAAGGTGGATTCTGCATTAATAGGACCACCACAGCAAAAGCTCCATCACACTGAAACCTATGACATGATGTGGAGTGCCTGAAAGATGGATGCTGCTAGAACATCAATACCATCAAAATAACCTTTAGAAGGATGATTTTATTATACGAAGGACATTTTCCATTAACAACCTAAAAACAAACAAACCAGAAACAGATTTGTGATCAATCTGACAGTTTAACAAAGCTTCATAGATTTTAGATCACAAAGGATCTTCGTGATGACATAAGAAATGCTAAAACGGGTCTGACCATAGGTCTATTTAGCCGGTATCCTGACTCTCTCAGTGCCAGAGAATGGATGCTAAGGGCAGAACATATATTGCGTGGTTGCTAAGGGACACAGTCCAACCTCCAGCACAGCACAAGCCAGTAAGCTCAATAATTCAAAACTCACAGTTGAACTAGAACTCACCTATTAAAAAGACATTCAATCCTGATATACAGATTTCAAGTAATGGAGAATCTACCGTATCTCCTGGTAAATTGTTTTAGTGATTAATTACCTTCACTGTCAATTTTGCCCTTATTTCAAACTTCAGTTTCTAGCCACCAGATCCTCTAATGCCTTTGTTTATTACAGTAAAAATGTCTGCTATCCATCTACCTACCTCCTCCTCAAAACACATCTTAAAGGCCTTACCCTAATCCTTCATTTCAGGGGCACTATATGCTCACATTGTAATGGGAATATGAAAAAGAATGCCTTCCTTATTTTGTCAGAAAAGTAAAGAATCACTATAAGTCACCAATATGTGTATAAACACCACCCTCCTCACATTGTGAGGTTACTGTCAAACTTTTGCCATCCTTTCTGCCACTCCCAGACCTAGTGCTTTATTATGGGAACGCACTTGTGACCTCAGTATTCACATATCTATAAAACTCACTCTTGAGTTCTGGGTACATAAGGGATACAGGATCCAGCTTTTTTATAAATAGCGCACAGGGCAAGTGAATTATGACCACAGCTGACCAAATGAAGGTCTAATTTCTACAAAGACCAAAGCACATGAGTTACTTTATTCATGAAAGTAGCCTCGTTAAAATCAATAGGACTACTCATGTGAGTAAAGTTACTCTCATGAATAAGTCTGCATGACTGGCCACAAATGATATAACTATACACTGACAATGCTGACTTGTTTAAAATAAGAACCACAAGACATTTTAGTGTATAACAGCTGAACAACACTATTTCCTATTCTGCAGTTCAGCTTGCGGGAAGTTTTTTCCCTGTTTGAAAACAATTTAGAACATTAATATGGTCTACTAGAGAGGTCCAAAAATGCAGTTCTAATAATATGATAATTATAGCTAAAATTTCTTCAGAAGACTACCACCATTGATGTCTCTCTCATCCTTCCTCCATATGCCCATTTTATAATGATCCTTTATCCAGTATTAACAAAAACTGACGGACAGCAGCAGACGTCTCTAAAACCATTAACTTTCTCTACCAATTTGTGCACTGACAAAGAAATTTGATACAGACAAAGAAAGAAATTACACTTGTGCAAGAAATTGTTTCCCCCATTCTTCAACACTCATTTGATGAGTTAATTTCTACAGTAGAAAGATAACTTGTCTTATTTGTACAATTATTCCATTTTTTTTTAAAAGGGAGGACATTTTAAAGAAAACAACCTCAATATGTTAGTTATATTTTTCTGCTTGTTTACTATTTCAAACTAGATACAAGTGAACTGTCACAATCACTACAGGAGAAGAAAAGGTGAGTCAGCCTCAAGAAAGGTGTAGTGTCACTTTCTGAAGAAGAGTCTGATGAGACTGGCAAATAATCCCAGAAGGCTTGGACAGTGCTAGGAGGCGGCAAAGCATCATCATAAACATGAAGGGACTGAACCAGGACAGTTTTGGTGGGCAAGGAATTGGACTCTGGGTTTCCAAATGGAAAAAAAATTGCATCTGAGAAATACGGAACATAAAGGAATAAAATAAGCTATTGGGTATAATACCATGGTAAAATAAATACCAATGCATTCTTTAAAGTTTTGCTACACTTCCTGGTTTCTACACTTCCCTTTGTTTCTGTGGTGAGCATATTGTCCAGGCTCACGAAGGCAATAACATGACCATATGAAATGTCAAGTCCTTTAATGGGAAATGAATTGAGAGTAATTTAATAATAGACAGCAATTATCACCACAATTCACTTTTCCTATCCCTAAATTAGAGCCATACAGAGATAGCTTATGAAGAATTATGTTGCATTTTATTCTGATGTAACCCTATAAGCCAACATTCTAAGAAATCCATTTTCCTTATAGTTACTTCCCATAGGCAGGACTTTAAAGTAACTCTTTACTATTCTTCTTCTTTTTTGTTTTGTTTTTTAAGATACCAATCAATTCTGAAGGCAACGTATGCTTCCAGGAGAAGGTGGTTTCTAGACTACATTTTTCTCCTTCTCATGGAGGATGTGGTTCATAGTGGCTTGCTAGCTTTGATTTGACTAAGCACAATTTTCTGAGAAAGCCATGCAGGATAAAGGCTTAATTTACTACAGGAGTGGGCAAAACGTGGCCCGCAGGCCGGATGCGGCCTGTGAGGCCATTCTATCCGGCCCACGGGGCCGCTAACAAATGTAGAAAATTCATATTTCTCTGCCCTTGGTTCCTGTAAAAAATGACAGGAACCACCTCGCTCACCATGTGGCCAGTGCCTCATGGTCTGGGTGGGGCAGTCCCAAGATGGTGACCAGGGGGTGGGGCACCTGTCAAGGGGCAGGGCTACCCATGCGACCCTCCACAACCTGCCAAAACTGGGTAAGCGGCCCTCCACCAAAAAATAATTGCCTGCCCCTGATTTACTATATCTGGCCCTACCATATTTGCAAATAGTGACTTTAGCTGTGATGTACAGCAATGGGCTAGGTAAATGAGGTTATGGATAGTTGTTTATACAGCAATGGTAGGAGGTTGGGTTACAAGCAAGGGGAACTGGAAACTGTCATTCAGAAGAAATTTAATGTAAATAGACTGTACTGAAACCTGGTGAGATGATTCATATGACTGGAATGTTGAAATAATTGGGTGTGTGTAGACAAAACAGGGGCCCTACATTGAAGCAAGCTGAGGGACTGAGGCATTGACGAATGCAGTCACCTGGGTGGCAAACTGGCTCCAGGGGCACACCCAGAGGGTGGTGGTGGATGGGTCAATGTCAACCTGGGAGGGTGTGGGGCAGTGGAGTCCCCCAGGGTTCGGTCCTTGGGCCGGTGCTGTTCAATATCTTCATTAGCGACCTGGACAAGGGTGTGGAGTGCACCCTGTTCAAGTTCGCTGATGACACCAAACTGTGGGGTAAAGTGAATACACCGGCAGGCAGGAACCGCATCCAGGCAGACCTGGATAGGTTAGAGAATTGGGCGGATCTGAACAGGATGCGGTTCTACAAGGACAAGTGCAGGGTGCTGCACCTGGGGAGAGGGAACCAGCATTATAGTTATAGGTTAGGGGCTGACCCTCTCGGCAGCACAGAGGCAGAGAGGGATCTTGGAGTCAGGATTGACTCCTGGATGAACATGAGTTGCCAATGCAACAAAGCCATAGGCAGAGCCAACTGCACCCTGTCATGCATCAACAGGGGCATCACTAACAGGTCCAGAGAGGTCTTGCTCCCCCTCTGTGTGGCGCTGGTCAGGCCACACCTGGAGTACTGTGTCCAGTTCTGGGCGCTGCACTTCAAGAGGGATGTGGAGAACCTGGAGAAGGTCCAGAGGAGGGCCTCTTATATGGTTGAGGGCCTCCATGGCCAGCCCTGTAAGGAGAGGCTGAGGGACCTGAATCTCTTCAGTCTCTGCAAGAGGAGACTGAGGGGGGATCTTGTGGCTACCTACAACCTTATCAGGGACCACCAGCAGGGACTCGGGGAAAGTCTGTTCACCAGGGCCCCCCTTGCAATCACCAGGAACAATGGCCACAAGCTGAGGGAGGATAGGTTTAGGTTAGATATTAGGAAGAACTACTTCACTGTAAGGGTGGCCAGAGCCTGGAATAGGCTTCCCAGGGAGGTGGTGCTCTCACCTTCCCTGGAAATCTTCAAGAGGAGATTGGATAGGCACCTGACTGGGGTTTTATGACCCCTCCCACCCCCAGTCTCCTTCCTCCCCATGGCAGGGGGTCAGACTAGATGATCTGTCTAGGTCCCTTCTGACTTATTGATTCTATGATCCTATGCAGCAGTGGGTTTTAAAAAACACCACTTAAATTTAGGACTGATTAAACTCCTATGTTGTGCACACACCCCGCTGACTTACCTCCCTCTCTGGCAGTGGGGAAGGGCGGGTGATCTGTTGGCAGATGGAGCAGTCCCTGGGCTGTGGGGGGAAGGGGAGACTGGTGCTTCCCTCCATGGCAGCAGCAGCACCCCCCCCCAGGCGGCACTTGCATGCAGGCACCCGACTCAGGTGGTCCTAGAGGACACTGCAGCCATGGAGGGAAGCACTCGGCCCCCTCATAGCTCAGGCAGGCAGGCAGGCAGGCTCGGGAGTGGGGGGGAAATCAGGCTTGCTGCTTTTCTTGGGTGCAGCCTGATTTCAGGGTAGAGCTGTTGCCAGGCTGCCTTTAGGGCTTCCTGCAGAGCTGCACAGAGCCCCATGCTTTGCTCCGCTGCTGTAGGGGCAGCAAACTGAAACTCCTTAAAGCAGTTTTTGTTTGCTGTGCCCCAAGTCATTCAAGGTGCATTACACTGCCAAATTTCCTACAGCGGCTGGAATTAAGGTGCAATACGCCACTGATGTGTACAAACACCGACACCATTAAAGCAGTGCAAAAGCATTTAGCTCACTTTAAAGTGTTGTGCGCACGCCTCTCGTTTTGTCTACACACGGCCATTGGTTATAACCTTTTCAAGAGATACAGAGCTGGTAAAAGACACAAGTGGGTAATATTAAATATATTAAAAATACCGTTACTTATTTTACAGTGATTGAAAACTCAGAAGTGCAGATCTGGAATGCCTGTGGAGATGGACTAAATATTGTATTCTGATTATAAAAGTACATGTTCCTTCCCTCCAAAAGAATTGCTACCTCACATTATGCATAGGGTTGACCTATAGTCCTGACTTTTGTGCTTGCAGTACATTTGTGCATGCAATAAAATACCAAATCGAATATTTTCTAGTGCAATTTTTATTTTGGTATTTTAATACTGTGCCAGGGCACTGTTGGTGCCTGCCACCTTAAGGCTGAGAGCAGACAGCCGGCCCAAATAAGGCCTCCATTTTAGATCCAGGCCCTCATGGGCTGAGGCAGCAGTCTGCTACTGGCTGAGCTGCTACTTGGTACATCCTTGGAGGTGAGGGCAGGAGCTATGTGGACAGCAGGAGGTTCCTGGTCCTGGGTATGACTGAAAACTGCACCCTGATAGGGAAGGATGGCCTGATGGGACTACCTGTGGTGGGGGAGCTCCCCAAAAATGCCAAGCCAGTTGCCACCCCAGTGAAAGGCAGGGAAGGGTGCCTTAGAACCCCAACCCCCGCATCCTGGTTGGTTACCCAGACTTAGGGACAGGCACAGGGGCCAGGCACATGTTCAGACACCTGAGCCCCACAGGGTTATAAGGCCCTGGAGGCCTCAGTGAGGCAGCAATAACACGACCCAGAGAGAAAGGGCAGGAGAGTGGCCCCAGAGGGGGACAGTAGTGTATGTTGGGCGCACACAGAGTAGGGGGTACTGTTGCAATCTGAAGGACTGCATAAGCAAAATGTAGAGTAGGGTTGCAGGGGTGGTCTGAATGGCTGCGACAAGAAGTGTGTTGAGTAGGGCTGTACGGGCAGCCTGAAAGGCAGTACATGGGTCCAACCCCCATGAGTATGTGAATGTGGAAAGCTGCCCAGTGATGAATTAGGGACATATCAGCCCAGTGTAAGGCACAAAGCCAGCGCCACAGAGTAGGGGAGCACAAGTGCAATTCCACTCGGGAAGCAGCAGCGGGAAGGAGAGGAGTTAGGCACACGTGTGTCCCGCACGCACGTGTGCCCCATAACTAACTTTTGACCCGAGGCAGCGGCGGCGGCGGCAGCAGCAGCAGCAGAGGAATCGGCAGCGGGGGCAGCAGCAGCTGATCCCCCGAAGGTAAGTGGGGCGGAGGGCCTCGGCACAGCTGAGCCGGATCCGGAGGGGAAGCCCTCCGGGTCCCATATAGCTGAGCCGGCAGGGAGCTGCGCTCCCGAGCCGCGCAGCGCGAACAGAGCGCGCAAACAGGGAGGGCTAGGGAGGGGACTGCCCCCCCAGGCCAGCAAGCCCCCTCAAGGGCTAACCCTTAGGGAGCAGGCTTCCCCGGCAGCGGATCCCCCCAGCAGGGGAGCGTAGGGGGCGGAACTGCCGGCAGGCACTTCCGGGTAGACCGAGGCGCCTGATTGGCCGTTAGAGCGGGGGCGGGAAATTCAAACCACAGGTTCAAAGCCGCAGGGTGACGTAGTTCCCTCACTCGGGAAGCAGCAGCGGGAAGGAGAGGAGTTAGGCACACGTGTGTCCCGCACGCACGTGTGCCCCATAACTAACTTTTGACCCGAGGCAGCGGCGGCAGCGGCAGCAGCAGCAGCAGAGGAATCGGCAGCGGGGGCAGCAGCAGCTGATCCCCCGAAGGTAAGTGGGGCGGAGGGCCTCGGCACAGCTGAGCCGGATCCGGAGGGGAAGCCCTCCGGGTCCCATATAGCTGAGCCGGTAGGGAGCCGCGCTCCCGAGCCGCGCAGCGCGAACAGAGCGCGCAAACAGGCGCGCTCTGTAAGAGCGTGCCGGCGTTTGCACAGGCGTTCGCGCCGGCGGGCGGGCTGGGAGGGCCAGGAGTGGGACTCCTGTACGGGTAGGACGTAGACACCACACAGGTCTACAAACAGCAGCTCAGAATGGTGTCTACGAGGAGTGCTGCTAGGGCCTCTGCCCAGGGGGACAAGGCTAACCGGGGCTGGTCTGAGGCCTCCACCCAGACCGAGCCCATGGGGAAACTGATGTCCCCCTACCTCCCGGCTTGCGGGGGATCCCCAGCAGGGCCGGGGGGGGCAGAGATTGGGAGCCCCCACACCTGTCCGGCAGGTGCCCGGCTTAGGGCTCTGGAGGCACAGGTGAGGGAGCTCCGGGAGGAGGTTAGCAGGCTGAGGGGGATCAGGGAGGCGGAGGAGGAAATTGACAGTTATTTCCTTTCCCTGCAGGACCAGGCACCCAAGGAAGAAGCAGCCCAGGGAAGGACCTCCACGGCAGAGTGGCAGACGGTCACAGCCAGGACCGGAGCGGCTCGCAGCGAGCAGGTACAAGCTTCTCCAGTCCGACTGGAGAACAGGTACGAGGCCTTGGCGACTCTGCAGGAGATGGAAAGGGAGGAGGAAACCCTTGGGCAGGAAGAAATGCCACATTCTTCACATTCCAAACAGATCAAGAGATCTGAGAGGACCCAGAAGAGGAGGAGACGCGTGCTCGTCATAGGCGATTCCATCCTGAGAGGTATGGAAGGGCCCATTTGTCGCCAGGACCCTTCAGCACGAGAGGTCTACTGCCTGCCTGGAGCTAAGATTCAGGATGTGACGGAGGTAATCCAGGCCAGGATCAAGCCCACCGATTACTACCCCATGGTCCTTGTCCATGTGGGTACTAATGATGCGGCCAGGAGAACCCCCGATCACCTGATGGCGGACTACCAGGCTCTCGGCAGCGTGCTGAGGGAATTTGGTGCACAGGTGGTATTCTCTTCCATCCTACCAGTGAACGGACGTGGAAGACGGCATGAGAACTGCATCCGAGAGACCAACTGGCGGCTTCGGCAGTGGTGTCTCGAGGCAGGCTTCGGCTTCCTGGACAATGACCCACACATTACAACGAGGGACATGCTCAGCTGGGATGGGCTTCACCTGTCCCCCAAAGGTAAGCGTGTGTTTTCTTCCAGGTTGGCGGATCTCCTCCGGCGGGCTTTAAACTAGGCTCGTCGGGGGGAGGGGAAGATGAGGGTGGGGGAGGCTGTGGACCACCAAACCAGGTGGCACCCACAAGGACAGCCCAGCCTGAAGAAAGAGAGCTTTGGGAACGTGAAAGGCAGGGGGTGGACAGCAATACGGCACAGGTAAGGAACGGGAAGGTTAGAGACAAAAAGCCCTTTAGGACTTGGAGCGAGGGGGTAGCAAAAGCACCAGTCACAGGGCTCAAGTGCCTATATACTAATGCTAGGAGCATGGGGAACAAGCAGGATGAACTAGCGCTCCTGGTTGCACTAAACGACTACGACTTAGTGGGGCTGACGGAAACCTGGTGGGATCCATCCCACGACTGGGCGGTACATATTGAGGGCTATAGATTGTACAGAAAGGACAGAGTGGGGAAAAGTGGGGGAGGGGTTGCGCTCTATGTTAAGGAGCAATATACATCAACCCTCATCAAGACAGAATCAAAGGATGAGGAAGTAGAAGGACTGTGGGTTAGGCTACATGGGGGGCAAGGAGAAAAGGATTTGGTGGTAGGGGTCTGCTACAGACCCCCACATCAAGGGGAAGAAATAGATTTGGGGCTCCTGAGGCAACTCTCAGAGACCATAAAAGCTAAAGAGGCGGTGGTCATGGGGGACCTAAACTACCCGGACATCTGCTGGGAGACACAGACAGCAAAGTCCCACCGCTCACGCAGGTTTCTAACCTGTGTCCAGGACCTCCACCTGACGCAGGAGGTACATGGTCCCACTAGGGGGAATGCCTTACTGGATCTGGTATTGGCAACGGGGGATGACATAGTAGGGGACCTACAGATCGGTAGCCATCTGGGGGACAGTGATCACCTAAAAGTACAATTCAACATAAGGCGTCGAGTGGGTAAGGTAACCAGTAGGGTGAACGTGCTGGACTTTAGGAAAGCTGATTTCAGCAAACTCAGGCGATTAGTGAAGGATGCACTGCAGAGTAATAGTTTTGAAACGATGGGAGCCCAAGAAGGGTGGCTGTGCCTTAAGGAAGCTATCCTTCTCGCACAAAGCGAGACGATCCCCGTGCGAGGTAAAAGAGGGAAAGGGGCCAGGAGGCTTCCCTGGCTGACCAGAGAAATCCTGGGCAGACTAAGGGCCAAAAGGGGAGCACATAAAAAGTGGAAACAGGGAGAGATCACCAAAGAGGAATATACCTCTTCTGCTCGTGCTTGTAGGGAGGCAGTTAGACAGGCCAAAGCTACCATGGAGCTGAGGATGGCAACCCAAGTAAAAGACAATAAGAAATTGTTTTTTAGATATATAGGGAGTAAAAGGAAGGCCCAGGGAGGAATAGGACCCCTGCTAAATGGGCAGAAACAATTGGTGACGGACAGAGGGGACAAGGCTGAACTCCTCAACGAGTTCTTCGCCTCAGTGTTCCTAAGTGAGAGGCATGACAAGTCTCTCACTGGGAGTGTAGGGAGGCAGCAGCAAGGCACCAGACTTCCATGCGTGGACCCTGAGGTGGTGCAGGGTCACTTGGAGGAACTGGATGCCTTTAAGTCGGCAGGCCCGGATGAGCTCCATCCGAGGGTACTGAAGGCACTGGCCGACATCATTGCAGAGCCACTGGCGGGAATATTTGAACGCTCGTGGCGCACGGGTCAAGTCCCGGAGGACTGGAAAAGGGCCAATGTGGTTCCCATTTTCAAGAAGGGGAGGAAGGAGGACCCGGGTAACTATAGGCCAGTCAGTCTCACCTCCATCCTTGGCAAAATCTTTGAGAAAATTATCAAGGCTCACATTTGTGAGAGCCCGGCAGGACAAATTATGCTGAGGGGAAACCAGCACGGGTTCGTGGCAGGTAGATCGTGCCTGACCAATCTAGTCTCTTTTTATGACCAGGTCACAAAACGCCTCGACGCAGGAGGAGGGGTGGATGTCGTATACTTGGACTTCAGGAAGGCCTTTGACACGGTATCCCACCCCATACTGGTGAACAAGTTAAGGGGCTGTGACTTGGATGACTGCACAGTCCGGTGGGTGGAGAATTGGCTGGAGGGTCGCACCCAGAGAGTTGTGGTGGATGGGTCGGTTTCGACCTGGAAGAGTGTGGGCAGTGGGGTCCTGCAGGGCTCGGTGCTTGGACCGATACTCTTTAATGTCTTCATCAGCGACTTGGACGAGGGGGTGAAATGTACTCTGTCCAAGTTTGCAGATGACACTAAGCTATGGGGCGAAGTGGACACGCCGGAGGGCAGGGAACAGCTGCAAGCAGACCTGGACAGGTTAGACAAGTGGGCAGAAAACAACAGAATGCAGTTCAACAAGGAGAAATGCAAAGTGCTGCATCTAGGGAGGAAAAATGTCCAGCACACCTACAGCCTAGGAAATGACCTGCTGGGTGGCACGGAAGTGGAAAGGGATCTTGGAGTCCTAGTGGACTCCAAGATGAACATGAGTCGGCAGTGTGATGAAACCATCAGAAAAGCCAATGGCACTTTATCGTGCATCAGCAGATGCATGACAAATAAGTCCAAGGAGGTGATACTTCCCCTCTATCGGGCGCTGGTCAGACCGCAGCTGGAGTACTGCGTGCAATTCTGGGCGCCGCACTTCAAGAAAGATGCGGATAACCTGGAGAGGGTCCAGAGAAGGGCCACTCGTATGGTTAAGGGCCTGCAGGCCAAGCCCTATGAGGAGAGATTAGAGAAACTGGACCTTTTCAGCCTCCGCAAGAGAAGGTTGAGAGGCGACCTGGTGGCTGCCTATAAGTTCGTCAGGGGGGCACAGAAGGGAATTGGTGAGTATTTATTCACCAAGGCGCCCCCGGGGGTTACAAGAAATAATGGCCACAAGCTGGAGGAGAGCAGATTTAGATTAGATATTAGGAGGAACTTCTTCACAGTTCGAGTGGCCAAGCTCTGGAACGGGCTCCCAAGGGAGGTGGTGCTCTCCCCTACCCTGGGGGTATTCAAGAGAAGGTTGGATGTGTATCTAGCTGGGGTAATGTAGGCCCGGCACTCTTTCCTGCTTATGCAGGGGGTCGGACTCGATGATCTATTGAGGTCCCTTCCGACCCTAGCATCTATGAATCTATGAATAAGTGATCCAAAGGGCTATGTATGCAATGCCAGAGTGAGAGTAGTCAAGTCAAGTCAAGATGGCTCAGGGGGGTCGCTCAAGGGAGCAAGACAGGCCGAGAGTGGCCCAGTGAGGGGCAGTGTGCAAGAGGCCCAATGAGAATGGGCAGAGTGTAAGAAGCCCTGTGGGAGAGGGTGGCATGAAAGAGGCCCAGACACGGCGGAGTGTGTGCGTTTGTATTTTAGAGGCCCTACAAAGGGTGAGTCTGGCCCAGCCATGGGCTGGAGCTATCAACTTAAGATTCCATCTGCGAGGCATGGGACAGTGTAGAGGTGCTATGGAGCCAGTGGCAACATGTAGGGGGTGCACCCCCTGAAAGCACTGGTGGGTGGGCTGATGTTGAGACTCGGCCCCAAGATGGCCCCATCACAAATACCCTCAACCCCTGGGTTCTTTCTTTTATTACTTGGTTCTCCCGTGGGACTCAGTAAGCATAACGGTAGTTGAAGGTCTTTATCTGTAACTATTAACTTGTATTTTGGAAAAAGGCTGTTTTTCCTAAACTGAAAAAGTATAGGATTGATTTATAGTCAGAACAGCATGGTAATAAAGCCTAGTAGGGGGTCCTGTTGTGGAGTTTATTACAGACCACCAAACCAAACCAAACCAAGAGAACAGGATGAGTTAATACCAAAATACCTGTGTCCACATAGAAAAAAAACACTTGAGGTGTTATGGAGAAGGTCTTAGGCAGCAGGTACTAAAACATCATTAAAGCTTCTAAAATGAATGCTGATTTTCTAATTCAACATGAGGTGACTTTATTTTGGATTTCATTATGATGGATAAAATGAATGAATGAATTGTTGAACTTAAAGTTGGTAGTTATGTGGAGATCACTGGCTGTAACCCAATTACACTGAATGTGGGGAAACAAAGGATAGTCCCAATTAGTACACACACACACACACACACACACACACACACACACACACACTCTTGGTGTTTACTGCAAAACAGTTAATTTTCCAAAGCTAAGGACATTTACAAAGAAAACTATTTGGAAGGAAAAATTCAAGCAAAAAATGAAAATAAAAACTGCAAGTTCTTTAAAGATTTTATTAGTTAGCCAAAACCCACAATCAAGAGAGAGATCAGTGGCAGAAGTCAGAGAAAGATTAGGGACAAAAAGCCATATATATACACATGTGGAAACAGACATCAAAAAAAGATCCATAGATGCCTAGGTTAAGGGCAATTAAAAGTTGTTCTCTAAAAATATTAGAAGGAAGAGAAATTACTACATGAAGACAGTATTATTTTTTCTGAGAAGGATAGGGTTCATTACTAACTTAGATGGGTGTTAGATAACACTAGTAAGGTTAAATATTTCTAAATCTGGCGAACCAGGTAAATTGCTGAATGTTGGCTGAAAATACTCCCAACCCACTGATGTCCTTTTTTACTAAAGCTTGGAAAGTTAAAGAAATTCCAGAAGGAGGAGAAAAGCGTGAATATGTTATGCCAGGATCACCCTTGTAACTGCTAGGGTAACTAAAGTAAGGTTGACTGTAACATCAGGCAAATGATGGAAAGTTGATATACGATTCAAATGATAAAAAAATTATGATAAAGGAATACAATTAATAATGTTACAGAATACAGGTCTTGTGAAACTAAGTAATTGAATTATCTGATTACAAGGTTGGTTGATAAAGGAAAATGCATCAGTGGAACAGATAGTTGTAAGATGCTTGACTTAAGCCACTTACAGACATTCAGTTTCTCTTGAGACAGCTATTGCTTTCCCGAGAAAAGCTACAAGTGTCCAGTTAGTCAGGATTTTTCTCCCAGAGCAAAAATGGCCAATCCAGGAGAAAAGTAACCTAAGAACAACCAGGGTTAAGTCACTTCCAGGAGAGTTTCTCTTGGGAGAGAGAATGTCTGTACACATTCTCTTCTGAAATGTGAAAGAAGCCACAGCATAATCCTCCAGCATTCCAGGGATCTTTGCTTTCCCATTTTCTCCCTCTACCCTTCTTCCCACTCCTGCTAGAGATACTGTGTCGCTCACTGGACTCTGCTGGTCCAGCTGAGCAAAAAGCAAAAATACACCCCTTCACAATCCCACACTGTGCTGAAGGGAGACAAACTGATTCTGAGCAGTCTGGGCCAGCCAATCAGGGCTGTCCTGTGCACTGCTGCTCTCTCTCTCCAGGCAGACTGAAGAAGCCTGAAGAGCACACAGATGTGTATACAGGGGCCCCTAGCTGCACAGCATCAGCCCTGCAAACTCTCCACTCATCAAGGGTGCACAGCATTCAAATATTTGTTCAGATATCGCTGGGTAAGTTTTTCTAGCAGAAATATAAACCTGGGAGAATTCCCTAAGATCATGTGAATGTGTACATTACCTTAGTATTGCACAATATTCTCATTTTAAAAATGAAGAGTATATAACATTAGTAAAAGACAGATTAAGAATTAGCTCAGTGACATATTTAAAATACACTGTCAATGGGGAATCAGAGTCAAATAAGAGTATTTCTAGTGAGGTACACCCTGTTTGAGATGAGATGAGTTCCTGCAGAGCTGCACAGAGCCCCGTGCTTTGCTCCGCTGCTGTAGGGGCAGCAAACTGAAACTCCTTAAAGCAGTTTTTGTTTGCTGTGCCCCAAGTCATTTAAGGTGCATTACACTGCCAAATTTCCTACAGCGGCTGGAATTAAGGTGCAATACGCCACTGATGTGTACAAGCACCGACACCATTAAAGCAGTGCAAAAGTATTTAGCTCACTTTAAAGTGTTATGCGCACGCCTCTCGTTTTGTCTACACACAGCCATTGGTTTTAACCTTTTCAAGAGATACAGAGCAACCATCCTCTGTTTTCATTATCTGGAAATACATTTAAAATCACTATTGCTAGAATTTGCAGAAGATACAAAGACTGCTAAAGTATTAAACAATGGTAAGAACAGGATAGTCATATAAAGTAATTTGGATGTGATAGTAATCTGGGCCCTTCTGAGCAAAATACATTTTAATACAGCCAAGTGTAAAAGTATATACCTTGAAACAAGGAATGTAGGGGAAATATACAAAAAAAATCATGAGCGCAACAGTTCTGAATACAGGGCAACTCAACATGAACTCCCAATGTGATGCTGTGGTAAAAAAAAAAGGGTTAATAAAAGCTTTGGATGTATGCACAAGGTAATGATAAGTAGGAGCAGGGAAGTTACTTTACCTCTGTACAGTGTTAATGAAACTGATCCTGGAATATTGTGTACATTTCTGGGGTCAGTAATCTAAAAATAATTTTGTAAAATTGTACAGAATGCATAAAACAGACAGAAAATCTAGAGAATTTGCCTGACAGTAATAGATGTAAGGAATTCAATCTGTTCAGCTTCTCAAAAAGCAGATTAAGAGGTGACATGATTATAGTGTATTAGTAACTTTACAGGGAGAAAATCCTGCTTACTAATGGGTTCTTTAATATAGCAGAGAAAAAAATAAAAATAACCTATAGCTGGAAGCTGAAGTCAGATGCATTGAAATGAGAATAAAGCACATTTTTAAGCACAAAAGTGATCAATCACTCAAACTATAGATGGAAGTGGGGAGCTTTCCTTCTTTAGTTGCCTTCAAATAACTACTGGCTGTCTTTCTGTTTTAGCCAAACACAAATTATGATTTAGTCAAAGAAGTTATATGGGTAAATAGGTATCATGTAAAGGCCGATGATACTGTGCATAGGAGTTAAGACTAGAAGATCTAATAGTTCCCTCTGGCCTTAAATACCATGAACCAATCTATGATAAAAAAGAATGCAGGTATATCCCAGAACACCAGGCTCCAAGGTAAATGTCTATTTCCTAGAGTACCTTATGCCCTTTAAATATGAAAGCCATAAATGCAGAACAGAAAAACTGGAACAAGGGACCTGCAAGAATTCAGATGCAACACTCCCTGTCTCAGCCAGGGACAGTAGATGGTACAGATTCAGAGTCAAGACAGTCTTATTGTTCCACTGTAGCCGAGGAAGGGCTATCAGATATTTAAGTAGAAACTCATAAAAACAAATGCATACAGTTTGTGGGGACCTCAGGATGTCATCCAGTCCAATCCCATACTCAAGACAGGATCACCCCTCTCAAACATCCCCAAAAATGTTTGCTTAACCCACACTTAACAAATCCCAGTGATGGAGTTTCCACAATCTTCCTAAGTAATCTGTTCTTTCTAAATGTAGGACTTTGCCACTGATCCTTATTGTGTTTCACCCAATTTATTTCATAAAACTTCTCCAATTTATCAAGGATTTTTGGGATTCTTTAAAGTGTTTCTACCCAACCTCCTTTGGTGTCATTTGCAAGTTGACTAAATGTACACTCAATTTAATCTTCCATGTCACCACTGATTAACAGTACTAGACCCACTATCGATACCTTCTCTCGGTAGTCATTGATGACTACTCTTTTAGCTGAGTTTTCCAAGCAGGCATGGAACCAGTCTACAGTAGTTTCATCTAGACTCTCCCTACCTTCTTAGGAGAACGCCATGGGGATAGTATTTAATACCCTAGCAAAATATAGGTATGCTAGATGCTCTTCCCCCTCCCCCTCTGTCACAGAAGGATGTGCTTTCCTCCTTCCCAGAGGTCTCTTCTAAACAGGATTTTGTATTATTTTGTGTCTTTTTTAACCAACCCCGAGGAAAGTTATGCTATACTCAAGCAGTTTGCTTTCATGTAGACTAAAATGGATAATGAAATCAGCCCACTGATTTACCTGGTGGCCAGATACTTTTGTTCAGAACACAGATACATCACTCATAACCCTGTCTGGGGACAATGAGGGAACAGTCTGGCCATGTGGTGTCCGCACTTTATCTTATAACCCCTAACTAGAGAGATCCTATGGATTAAAGCAGAATTTTGCCAGTAAGCATCAATATACCACTAGCCATGTTAGGAAGTATAGTTCACTTTTTAAAGCATTTAGCAATGTGATAACAGATCCTAAAAAACAGCATTTTTCAGGAATGAAGAAAAAATTAGTTACATAATTTGCCAGAGGCTTGATTCATCTAAATTGATTAAAAAGTGAAATCTTTATTTCAGTGAGAAATTAGATCTTTTATACAAAACTAATAAAATGATAGTAGCAAAACACATGTGAAAGGTCTAAACTGGATCTCAGAAACTATCAATACTGCATTCAGTGTGTAGCTCTATGTGTACTGAACTTTTTTCCTACTCATGATCTTTTTTTAATGTGCCATCTGTAGACCCAGAATACAGCTGGGTTCAGCTGTTTATTCTTTCATTTCTAAGCAACAGAAGATGGATTGCAACTAAAAAAGGAGGGCTTTTTTATTTTGGGGGTAAGAAGGGAAGTGGGGAGAAGGAGAGGATTTTGAGTTCTTATTCATCACTCATAATCACTTTCATATCCATATAATATGATTGATATTTAGAGATCACAGTTTCTCCCTTTGCGATTTTGAGGCTCTAGAAGGAATAGTTTATATACTGTCTTTTTCACAGCAAGAACAGCATTTGTATAAGTTAAAAAGGATATAGTTTGGTATTTATCAATTATTTACCAAACAGTTACTTAAAAACTAAATGCTATTTCTTACTTTTGGGGCTGATAGGGAGCAGAAGAGCACAAACAAGGGAAAGAAAAGTTCTGAAAATAGATGGGGTGCACATGAGTGGATCTTAAGGTTCAAGGTCTTATTTGTTACTAGCACAGGTTTTCTGTGGATTTTAAAGTGAAGACTGAAAGCGGTGTACATCAAGAGGGAAAACCTGGACACGATTACTGTATGGAGCATGCTTCCCTCAAAATTGCCACAAAACACTGTCAGAAAAAATCTGGCTTCTTCTAGCATATTTTGTAACAATTCCTCCCCTTGGGATAACAGTGACAGGGCTGATAAGGAGCCCAGTAGCAGTGTAGCTCCGGAGTCAGTAGATGAATAGCACAAAGATTCCCTAGAAAATCTCCTTCAGGAAAAAGTGAAATTCCACACTTATGCTTGAATTTTTCAGAAGGATCAGGATGTGCAGGTAAATTAATGTTAGTGACAGGGAGGAGTTCAATCAGCAAAATGTCACTTAACAATGGAGTACACTGCTATCCATGCAACCCTTCTCACAGCTGGTATTTAACTTAGTCTGGGGCAGGGTTACTTCTAAGTTATCCTGATCTGCCCCTTGAGAGAAGGTAGATGATACCAAAGGGGGGTGGGGGTTCAGTCTTCAAAGATTTCAGGTGTTTTCTTCTATCTCTGGACAAGGAAAAGCCATGCACAAGTTATCATTTACTGCTGGAAGCATTTAACCGTTATCTGTACTAGAAATTTTGAGTGCCAGAAACTAGCTTGGTTGCTCTTCTGTGCTAGTATTTTCTTCCTATATTTCCTATAATCCATGAAGTCTCCCAGCCAAATGTCAATCCTTCTATCCAATTAGAGCACTCTATCATCTGTAAAAAGCTTAGGCATGTAGTACCATATGTCCTTGTGTATGAGAACCAGCATCCAGAGAAGACTGGCAACCTTACAGTTGGCAGTCTTTTATGCCCTACGCCTGTAAGCTGGTTTGACTGTCCCTCTCATCCTTGCTTCACAAAGATTTCAGTCTGGACCAACTTCATTTGCGGTCATTGCTATCCAACCCCTCCCACCACATCTCTAAATCTAACTTCCAAATTTATCCCAGTGCAGGGTCTTAGGCTATTCTCCCCTTATTAGCCTAACTAGGATACTAGGAGGATGAACTTCACCCATCAACATATGCAAAAGAGACATCAGTTGATTTCACAGTATGCTCCTTTCCCCAAACCACTGGAGGTAGACATCCTCAGCACTGATGTTCAGTTGTGATCTACCCCTCACAACTTGACCCTTCCTTGTGGGCCCAGTGTACTAGAGAGTGCCTACAAATCCCGAAACTGACCTTGTTTTTGATACCTATGACTACAGAAGACAAAGACGCTATACCTGCCCCATAAGTGAGCAGTAGGGCTAACTGTGTAGTTTTTAATGCACAACTGACTAGACCCGTTGTGAATCAAAACCACTCCAATGTCATGGATATTATGAAGGTGAGTGTCAAAGTTTACATGACTGAGACAGAAATGAGGCAATGCCTTACTCAGTACCAAGGCAAACAACATCTAGTTAGTAGCTACCATCCCATGTATATACAGGGTCTGGTTCCAACATCAGTGCAACTATAGCAAGCTCTGACCACATTTACTGGATGCACCTGGTTCTGTAAGAACAATTTCTTAGCTTGGCTGGGCTGGCCCTCTTTCAGTCTGATCTAGTTCTGAAAAGCTTTATTTTCAACAACGCTGCTCCTTGCTTAAGCTGCATATCTGCTAATTATGGTGCATGTCTGGAGCTGCCCCATTGATGCCTGTGGCACTACTTCACTATCCCTGAATGCACTGCAAAGAACAAGTGCAGCTTCAAATAGAGCCACCTCCACCCCAAATTCTACATTCAAGGTAAAGCTTCCAGCCTTCCAAACAAACCACAGTAACTACTCCGACTCCCTTGATTCTGAACTCCTTTAGTAAGTCTCCTCCATGTCAATTAGTAATAACTGCCAGTCTGCAATAAATGACAGGCTAACAAGACTATTCAAAGTGGTGGTAACGTATGGTCCCAAAAGACAGGGCACCTGAAATCAGGAAAGCATTAGCAGTGCCATTATTTATCCCAGAAACATGCCCTCAACAGAAGGTATGATAAAATAAAAGACAGTGTAATATAAATGACCTTACCAGCCATGTCTCCTATGCTACTGCCTAATGGCATAAATCATGACTAGCTGTCATATCACATTTAAATCTATTTATTTCTAAATTACTCATCCCAGGCAGCGACAGCTACCAATGTAACAAACTCTTCAAAGGTACTCTTTCTTGTATAAAATGATCCAGCCACTCCTCACCTGTCTCTGCCTATCTATTCCCTAATAATACATTCTAAAATCATTTTCCCAAGTGTTAGACTGTACTTCAACTCTAATCAAAAGGTCCAACTGGATTACAAAACTAAGACTCCATTAAACTGCAACAAATACTTCCCCATACTTTTGATTTATTGGTCTTTTCTGATAGGGAGCAGAAGGCGGCCTCTTGGCTCCAAAACAGGTAGCCACTGGGGGGGACACACAAAAAAACCTTTACCAAAGGCCATCATCTTAAAGGCAAATATTTAAGGGCATTTATACATGTGCTCTGGGAGTAGGGGGAAGTGCTTTAATTAGAGCGGCTCCAATAGCCACTATAATTAAAATGCCTGGAGCGTCTCATGTATTGGTGTCCCCACACTGAAAAATGGCAGAAGGGGCACTTTAACTAAAGCTCATTGAACAAGCTTTAGTTAAAGCACCCCCGCCACCATTTCTCAGTGCGGGGACACTGATACGCAAGATGTTGGAGTCTGCTGGAATGCAGTAAGTACCACTTGATTAATCGAGTCTGCTCCGACACACTGTAATTACAGTATGTCAAAGCAGCCTCTGGTTGTGTATAAGTGCCGTAAATGCTCAGTGATCACTTGTACCTATTTTAGTGCGACTTTACCAGACCCTTTGATGCCCTTAACATAAGATAACCCTTCTGTGATAAGCTAAAAATTTCAGTTCTCAAGTAAGTTAACTTCTCTATACTTTCTTGTGGCCAGCTGATTGCCAACCATTCTACTTTCTCATGAAATGCCCTCTAGTGGTGGGTACAATCAGCAACTTGTATTTTCCTGCAAATAAAAATGTTATATGGGCAGTAAAATGCCAGGTACAAGTTCAGTTCTCTCAAAGTTGCCTGTTTCAGCATCAGGCTAAACTTTTCAAAAGTCAATCACAACATGGTGCATGGGAATGACCTTGTCAAATGTGTAAAATGTTTTAAGCTGGAAACTCAGTTAGTTAATAATTTTACAGAACAGGAAATGACCTGAATGCAGATTTAATGCTGCACTTGCATAGAATCATAGAAGATTAGGGTTGGAAAGGACCTTAGGAGTTCCTCTAGCTCAAAGCAGGACCATCCCCAACTAGATCGTCTCACCCAAGGTTCTATCTACCTGGGTCTTGAAAACCTCAAAGGATAGAGATTTCCCATCACCTCTGGGCAGCATGTTCCATTGCTTTACTACCCTCCTAGTGAAAAAGGTCTTCCTACTATCTAACCTAAACTTCCCTTGCTGCAACTTGGGACCATTGCTCTGTGTTCTCTGCTACTGCAGAGAACAGCCTAGCTTCATCCTCTTTGGAACCATCCCTCAGGTAGTTGAAGGCTGCTATTAAACCCCTCTTGGTCTTTCCTTTTCCAGACTAAATTGGCATTTTCACATGAGCTACAAAAGGTGGGGGGGTGGTGCTTTAATTAAAGTACCTACAGCATCTCATGTATCAGTGTCCCTGCCCTTCAAAATGGCAGTGGGGGACACTCTAACTAAAGCCTGTTTGATGATCTTTAGTTAAAGCACCCCCACTGCCATTTTGAAGGAGAGGGGGAGGCACTGATACATGAAATTCGGAGGCTGCTGGAGGCATGATTAATTGAGTCTACTCCAAAGCACTGTAATTACAGCACATTGGAGCAGGTTCACATGTCTACAGGCACCCATAAAGCCCAGTTCCCTCAGCCTCTCCTCAGAAATTGTGTCCCAGCCCCATAACCATTTTTGTTGCCCTCTGCTGGACTCTGTCCAATTTGGCCACATCCTCTCTGTAGTGGGGGGCCCAAAACTGGACACAGTACTCCAGATGTGGCGTTACCAGTGTAGAATAGAGCAGAATAATTACTTACCTCAATCTGCTGGTAATGCTTCTACTAATGTATGAGGTAATGCTGACTGGTCTGTAATTCCCTGGATCCTCTTTCTTCCCTTTCTTAAAGATAAGCACTATATTTGCCCATTTCTAATCAGCTGGGACTTTCCTCGATTGCCAGAAGTTTTCAAAGATAATGGCCAGCAGCTCTGCAATCACATCAGCCAACTCCCTTACCAGCTCTGGATGCATTGCATCTGGTCCCATAAACTTGTACACTTCCCCATTTTCTGAATAGTCCCTAACCTGTTCTTTCACCACTGAGGGCTGCTGACCTTCTTCCCAAATTGTGTCGCCTGGTGCAGTAGTCTGGGAGCTGACCTTGCCTGTGAAGACCAGGATAAAAAAGGCATTGAATATTTCAGCCTTTTCCTTATCATCTGTCATTAGGTTGCCTCCCCCATTCAGTAGTAGGGATGAATCCAGACTTAGTGGGGCTCACAGAAACCTGGTGGGATCCTACTCACGACTGGGTGGTGGGCATTCAAGTATACATACTATATAGAAGGGACAGGACTGGGAGGAAAGGCGGTGGGGGGGGGGTCGCCCTCTATGTCAAAGAGCAACTCACATAGTCAAGAATTACCTTTGGGGCAGAGGAAGGTCAGACAGAGGCACTGTGGGTCAAACTTCAAGGGAGGCAAGGCAAAAGGGATTTTATGGTGGGTGTCTACTATAGACCACCCTGCCAAGGGGTTGAGTTGGACCAGAATTTCTCAGTACAGCTTATGGAGGCAGTTAGGTCTAGGGATGTCATTGTCATGGGGGACCTAAACTACCCAGACATCTGCTGGGAGGAGCAGTCAGCCAGGTCTGACCATTTGCGTAGGTTCCTAGCTGAAATACAGGACCTCCACTTATCCAGGCCCACTAGGGGAGATGCCTTGATGGACCTGGTCTTGGCCACTGGGATGACTTGGTGAGGGGACTGCAGGTCCTTGACTACCTGGGTGACAGTGATCATCGCCTACTGGAATTCACCATCCAGCGCAGTGTTGAAGAATTATACCAAGACTAAAGCCCCTGACTTCAGAAGAACCAACTTCAACGAACTTAGGAGATTAGTGGGGGCCCTGAGGGCCCAAAAGGTAGAGGATATGGGAGTCCATGAGGGATGGTCATACCTTAGGGGATGATCCTCCAGGCTCAGAGTGTGACAGTCCCCGAGAGAAAGAAGGGGGGAAGAGTGCCCTGAAACCCCCATGGCTTCGCAAAGGCATTCGAGAATGCCTGAGGCCAAAAGGGAGCCGTACACCCAGTGGAAGGGAGGAGCTATCACCAAGAAGGAATACTCCTCCTTGGCCCATGAGTGTAGGAGGGTCATTAGGAAGGCCAAGGCAGGGGTGGAGCTCAGGCTAGTGACCAGGATTAAGGACAACAAAAAGTCCGTCTTCAAATACATTGGGAATAAGAAGAGGGCACCAGGTAATGTAGGGCCCTTGCTAGACTCCAATGGTAACCCTGTGGGTACACCAGATGAGAAAGCCAAAATTTTTAACAAGTTCTTTGCCTCTGTTTTCTTGGACAAGGACCAGGACAGCTCTCCCACCTCAGGTAGGGGCAATCTTGGGGATAGCACTGCCAGGCCTCAGGTCTGCGCAGATGTAGTTAGGGATCTTCTGGAAGGGCTGGATGTTTTTAAATCTGCGGGCCCCGATGCCCTCCTCCCATGGGTGTTGAGAGAGCTGGTGGGGGTCACTGCTGTGCCCTTGGCCCAGCTGTACGAGCAACTGTGGTCCACAGGCCAGGTGCCCGGAGATTGGAAAATACCTAATGTGGTCCCCATTTATAAGAAAGGGAGAACGGAGGACCCAGGAAACTATAGGCCCATAAGCCTCACATCCGTCTTGGGGAAAATCCTTGAAAAAATTATCAAGGATCACATCTGTGAGGGGCCAGCAGGGGAGATCATGCCCAGGGGAAATCAACATGGGTTCATCAAAGGCAGGTCCTCCCAGACCAACCTGATGGCCTTTTATGAACAGGTAACTAAATCCCTGGATGATGGTGTTGCTGTGGATGTAGTCTTTCTGGACTTTAAGAAGGCCTTTGACACTGTCTCTCACCCCATTCTCATTAATAAATTGAGTGACTATGGCATTGATGCCTACACAGTTGGATGGGTCAAAAATTGGCTGATGGGGTGCACCCAGAGTGGTGGTGGACGGGTTGTACTCAACCCGGCGGGATGTAAATAGTGGGGTCCCCCAGGGCTCGGTCCTTGGGCCTACACTGTTCAACATCTTCATCAGCGACTTGGACGAGGGGGTGGAAAACACACATTCAAGTCTGCTAATGACACCGAGATGTGGGGAGAGGTAGGCACACTTGAAGGGAGAGAGAGGCTGCAATTAGATTTAGACAGACTACAGAAGTGGGCAGATGGTAACAGGATGGAGTTCAATGTAGATAAATGCAGGGTGCTGCACCTGGGGAGAAGGAATCCACAGCAAACATACAAGCTGGGGAGCTCCCCTCTTGTGAGCACAGAAGTGGAAAGGGATCTTGGAGCATTATTGACTCCAAGATGAACATGAGCTGCCAATGCCAGACCACAGCCAGCAAGGCCAGCCACACCTTGTTATGCATCCAAAGGTGCATCTCAAACCAGTCCAGAGAGGTGATACTCCTCCTCTACGTGTCAGGCCACAATTGGAGTACTGCGTCCACTACTGGGCACCGCACTTTAAGAAGGATGTGGCCTGCCTTGAGAGGGTTCAGAGGAGGGCCACCTGCTTGGTTGGAGGATAACAGGGCAGGCCCTGTGAGGAGAGGCTGAGGGACCTGAACCTGTTCAGCCTCAGCAAGCAGAGGCTGAGGGGGGATTTGGTGGCTGCCTACAAACTCATTAGGGGAGATCAGCAGCAAATAGGAAGGGCCCCATTCCCCCCAGGGGCACCTGGGGTAACGAGGAACAATGGCCAGAAGCTGCTGGAGAATAGGTTCAGGTTAGAGATCAGGAGGCACTATTCCACTGTTAGGGTGGCTAGGATCTAGAACCAACTTTCTAGGGAAGTGGTTCTCGCTCCTACCTTGGGCAAATTCAGAAAGAGGTTGGACGAACAGCTGTCTGGGGTTGTGTGCTCCTGCCATTAGCGGGGAGGGGGTCAGACTAGATGATCTGTTCAGGTCCCTTCTGACCTCAAACTACTATGAAATATGAAGTAAGGGACCCACACTTTCCCTGACTCCTCTTGTTGCTAACATACTTGTAGAAAAGCTTCTTGCTACCCTTCACATCCCTTGCTAGCTGCAACTCCAGTTGTAATTTGGCCTTCCTGACTTCATCCCTATATGCCCAAGCAATATTCTCATACTCCGATCCTCCCAAGTTGTTTGTCAGGTTTCCACTTCTTGTAGGCTTCCTTTTTGTGTTTAAGCTCAGCAAAGAGTTCTCTGCTAAGCCAAGCTGGTTGCTTGCCACATTTGTTATTCTTCCTGCACACTGGGATTTTTTTTCTATGCCCATCTGTATAACACAGGGGTGGGCAAAATATGGCCCACAGGCCGCATCCAGCCCACCAGGCCATTCTATCCAGCCCGCTGGGTTCCCAACATTTTTTTTAAAATGTATATTTGTCTGCCCCTGGCTGCCTCCATAGATGACAGGATCCAGCAGCAGAACCCAGTGGCCCCCCACTCCCAGCCAGAAGCTTTTGCCTTAGAGGAAACTTCTTGTCTGGGAGCCTGGGGCTGTTCCCTCCACTGGAGAGGGAAATTAAGGAAAGAATAGGTGGAGGACAGGGAGGATCACCATGCAAAAAGAGCCAGCCAGGCCCAGCCAGGATCACGCAGTTCTCAGCTGGTGTGGTGCTGGAGCTCTGGGTTGGGAGTGGCAGGCCAGGGGTGAGTGATGAGGGTGGGTAAGGAGGGAAGGGAAAGAAAGTAGTCAGGGAAAGGCAGCAGGGGCAGGCATGGGGACAGGGGGGGAAGTGGCAGCGGGTGGGAGCCAGGGGGGCGGGCCCAGGGGTCAGGGCCAGTGGCAGCAGGAGCCAGCTGAGAACCATGGGGCTGGGCTGACTCTTGCTGTGTCCTGCAGTTCTGGCATCGCAGCCAGGAACAGCACACTGCTGGGCGGTACCTGGCCCTGCTGCGCCACACTGCTTGGTTCCCAGCTGCAATGCTGGGATCCCAGAACACAGCAGGAGCCAGCCCTGTCCCTGTGGTTCTGTTTGCTCCTGCTGCCACCTCTACCATGGCATGCCTGCAGATCCTGCACTTGCAGCAGGTAAAGCCCCGCACTGGAGCCCACTGCCTTCCCCGTCCCCTGCTGCACCGGGCCCTGGACTCAGCCCAGAGTGGAGGGAGCCCTGTCCCCTGCTTCCCTGCAGAGTCCAGTGCAAGGCTTCCCTGTAAAAGGGAGGGAGCTGCAGGCACACAATGTGGAGCCTCCATGATAGAGGCGGCTGGGCAGGCTGCGCTCCTCATTCCTGTGCGCAGCGCTGCCTGGAGCCATGCCCCACCAGGCATGGCAAACCCAAAGCAGCTAGGGTATCTATATTGATCAGGAGTGTGAAAAAGGTCATAATTCAATTTTTATAATTATGCTGGCAAAAAAGCTAATGTAGACACAGCTATACTAGCAAAAGAGTTCTTTTGCTGCTACAGCTTCTTCTGTTCAGTGAAATTTTGCAGCAAAGTGGCATCTCCATTAACCACACTGGCAAACCTTCTAAATGTAGATATGTCATATTGCACTCTATGTCTCAGCACAACCCTAAACCTGGCCCCCTGGGAAAGCTTGGGAGGGTCACTTTTATATAATTATATGAGGACCTGTCTTCTTCCAAGGTCATTGCTGAAGGAATGTTTCAGTCTTTGATATCTTTTACTCATCAGATTTCAGGTGACTTCGAGAATAGGATGAAATGTATCTTTTGAATGTTTTAGCCAATGGACTTTTATTAGTCAATATGATTCCACTTACAGAGTTTAAAATTCTAGTATAGAATAGATCAAGCAGTATGTTAACATGTTAGCTGGTCAAAGGGAATCCTGGGGCAAATGTATAAGTAAGAATTTCTTGGCTAACATGGTTTTAAAATAACCTTTATTTTAATCTTGACAGAGCCTAAAAAGTGTGATAGGTAAGCTTCGTTTAGCATGCTGGCTTGCTAAGAACTTAAGTCATTCTCACAATTCCTGAAGATTTGATTCAGTTATGCTTTATTTCAGTACTATATCTTATTTCATTTAAAAACGCTCACTAGACATAGCAGAAACTATTTAAAAATATTTCTAAATTTAAGGACAAGAGTAGAGATAAATTTCAATGGCTCAGTGCACACTGTCCTCTATCTGGAAAACTGTGATTGTTCATGCATGAATAGCTACAATTGTAGTTTATTTAAGAAATATGGTGATAGGTACCATACATTAAAGATCAGAATCTGACCTTATAGGACTTCTCTCACTATCAGTTATTGCCATGAATTACATGTTTTTAGGTAAAGAATAAGACAGACACATTCAATTTCTCTCTCCTCGCAATGAGAAGCTGGAGGGGAACAATTTTAGACTGTATAGAGATTAGTAACTCTTTAAAACTTATTCTTTGTGAAGGAACTTATTATTCACAAAGTACAGGAAAAAGAGTAAGGAACTGGGAAGAATATTAAGAGTAAGAATTTAGGAAGAATATTAAAACTTTTCTTTTGCCAAGATTTAATATTTGTTAAAGTTCACTTTTTCCCCCAGATTTGTCCCATGTAAGGCTTACTCTTATTTCCCTTTTGCATCTTCAAAACCAGTTTCAAGAAGCCAGCCTAGAAACAAATGTGTTGCAGCTCTGCAGAATTTTACTACAATATTTTTTTAATACAACCATTTCCTGCTTGTTAAAGGTGCCAGGCTGCAAGCTGGCCCTAAAAGCTGAGGCTTAGGTAATGCACATGTTAGATATGCCATGATATAGATCAATGAATGTGGAGCCTTCCCTATACTGCCAAGACAACTATAACCTGAAATAAATATACACTAATAGAAGGTGAGATGATGATGTAGTATACGTGGTCATTGAATTCTCAGCACTATTGACAAAACTGCCAACAAAATGTAAATTACAGCATCAGTTATGCTAGTACCTCTTTTACTGTGACCAAGATTACCAATTACTTTCACAGGCAACAGCTAGCTGTCATCACTTGGGGCATGGGTCTTATCAGAAACTGAGTATATTACATCCAGTATGTGCTGGACAGCCGTTCTGCTCCAAGTTGTCTCTCAAAGCAAACTGAAGTATTTGGCAATTTTCAAGTTCTTGTTAACACACCGATCATCAATTCTGTTTATATAGTAGAGAAGTGGAAAGAGGCGAGTAGTTTTACCATGTGTCTAGCAATGATACAGAGACACCCAATTTGTAGTTTTTACCTCTAACTCAAATAATTCTACCGCAAACTGCTATTATAATTAATCATGTTTATTATGGTAGTTTGTGCATTAAACTTCATCCCTCGAATCACAAGTCTGTATTTTTTTTTCCCCATTTCCCCAATTCATGCTTCCCTCTGCCAGTAAAATATTATTGTAAATGCACAGAAAAATGTCATTTCCTCTCATGTAAATTTGTCCACTTCCTTCTGCCAACATCCTGGGTACTGATATTATGCAGGTTCACATTCCAAATATCTTTCGATAAAATTAAACATTTTCTTTGACTTTTTCTAGAGTCAACTAGCAAAGGATCAACTGGGTGCTTTAGAAGACGTACATTAGTAGATCAGTCTCATTTGGCCTGACACCGACCTTTCTTTGCTTGAGATGCAAGGATGGACTGAATCTCTTTTTACTTGGATTACAGTTCAGATTAATTAAACAAAACATATGCACACACAGAGAAAAATTCAGAAAGGATAACCTTTATGCTTTTACTCTGAGGTAGGTAGTTATTTCCTTACATTATGTTATATGTTATTATTTTATTTCTCTATATTATGACAACAAGTAGGCTTCCTTTCTTAACACAAAAAAGAAAAACCATGCCCCTTCCAACACACACACACGCACGCACAGTTTTTGGGGTTTTTTAAACGTATAGTACTAAACTTACCATATCACTCTGAGGTTGCGAGACCACAACTGGCTGGCCTGTATCACATGTCTTTCTTATATTAACATCCAATGGAATGTCTCCTGTATTAAAAACAATAAAATATATTTATACAAAGACTTAATATTTCTTAAATGTGCTCCATTTAACTACTCTTGAAGCTACTTGAAATCAAATTCCAGTTCAGGCTATCCTTTGAATTACTCAATCTCCAAAAATAGCATTTACAATGAAAATTAGCTGCAGCTGGGTTCTACATATCCACAATCATTAACAACATGTAAAAGCTGGACTTTTTCATTTTCTGGATAACTTGGAGTGTGTTTTGTAGTCTTTCGTAATGACATAGGGATTGCTTACTTCTTGGTTGTAAGTGCAGGAAAAAAAATGAAACACTAGTCATTTTGGTTAATGAAAAATAGGAATATTTCTTTTGAGTGTTTGGAAAATATTTATTATGCAACATATTGTTCAGCATATTTTTAGACTGTATATAACACATCTCACTCTTTAACCATGTTTTGATATTTTAATCACTATTCAAAGACATATTTTAATACTTAACTGCCAAACAACAAATTGTGTTACTACTTTTAGTTGGCCACTGACATAATTAAGTATTAATTAGGTATTCAGCTCATTCTTCTTTTAAATAGAAATCTACTATATATTCTGCTTTTTTAATCAACAGGGAACTGTCACAAGAGAAAGAAGTTTTATAAAGAAAAATCAAATAGTAGCCCTTTGGATATCTTCTCTTCTTATTTTTTCCAGCATTAAAATAGCAAAATGTTTAAAATCCTATAATTACTACATCACAAAACACATGCGAGAGAATGCACAAAAATTGATAACATGTAATAAGGATCTTAATTCTACCGTACACTACAGGGCAGACTACTTTTGACTTGGCCTTGTCTAAACTTAATCACATTTGGACTTAAAAATGGAATTGAGCCACTCTATTATATATGAAGATTTAAGTCTGCCTTCTCCCAATATACTCTGCATTTATTCTTTCAGTGCAGAATAAATTTTCCTCAAATTTACAAGTAAATACATTGAGTTCAAAATTATTAAAAATGGCCCCTTTAATAAATTGGGAACTAGATCTTTTCTTTAACTTGGCAATGGAATTAACTAGCCTTTCAAGTTTCTCACATAATTCAATCTTACCAATATTTTGTACATAAACCACATTTTGAAAATATTTTCTTTAGGATTCATTTTTGGAGCTATTTCTGATACCTAAAAGTCGCTTCTTCAATTGCAGCTGAATAATAATGGTTTTCTTAGGGAAATTCTATTTACTGCTCCATTTCAAAATGGGACCTGCCTCCTATTGTCAAAATGGAACACAAACTGAATTTACTAAGTATTCAAGCACCTAATAAAGGACATAACTGCATAGCGGTATTTACAGAAAGCACACCGACCGAGTTAGAAAAGAAAGTAGTTAAACAATGAAAGAATTCTGCAAGAACATTGGAAGCAGAATCCCTGCAAGAGAATCAGGGGATCTACTGCTTTACCACGGGTAAGCAGGAAGATAAAGAAAGATAAAAATGGCGCTGCTGAAAAGATGGACTTTTTTTCTTAATATTCTCTGCTACAGTGAAGAACTAGCAAGGTACATGCAGCCATAACAATTATACAATTATAACAAGGATGCTGATATAAACTGGTATGATGCATCTGGTTAGTCCACATAATTCTGAAACAGTACAAGTACAGCAAAACAGCTCCAACTTTATCTTACTTCATTCAGAGCTATTTAGCCAACTTGTATCACAATAAGATCATACAGATGTAACATTGGAACAGATGCAACTGGAAGAGCTGCTCCAGGCTCCCAAGTGTCAAATGCCCTCCTATTTCAAAGCAGTTAGAAAGTCTGTTTGTATATACCAGTGATTCTCAACCAGGGTGATGCCTCATCATGAGGTGCCCTGAGATCCTTTTAAGGGTGTTAACAAACAATATAAGCACTGCTAAGTGTGCAGAAGCCTACACATGATTCACAAGATAAACCCAGAAATTTCAAACAGGAATCCATAATACCTCATTAATTATATTAGTCACATGTGTTTTTCCATTTTGTTAAAAAATTATTTCCAGTCATATTAGTTTTATACACTGTAATAAATTAGTTTTTGAAATGGTGTCCCGCTAAAATCAAAATAGTTATGGAGGGGTGTCTTGAGTCTAAATAGTTTAAGAATCATTGGTCTATACCCTTAGAGACTCAGGTGGTGTACAGATGCTCATTTCTACCAGAAGAAATTTATTCTAGTAGAAAAACAGCCCAGGAGCTGGACTGTGCAGATGTTCCTCCAGTTTGATACTGAAGAGTTTCACAGGCAAGCTCTCCAGCCATCAGGCAGAAGTGGGTTGCTCTCTGAATCATACCATTATGGGAGCCCACTAATTGACAGCCTGCCTTCTCCTCTGCATATGAAGGAGGCAGGCTGTCAGGTGGCAGATAACAGCTCCTGAAATGCAGGTCCCCAGAAGAATGCCATAGATGGGCAGGGAGAGTTTGGGCCCCAGACGAATGCCCCCCCATCACACCAATCAGATGACTGGCAGAGTGGGGCATACTCCTGTGGTACCCTTCCAATTCCTCCCCCACACCTCCTCACAGAAGAATACGTTCCTTGCGCTACTCCAGGCTGAACCAGAGGAGTGCAAGGACTTGACAGAGGTGGGAGGCACTCACCTGCTGTGACAAGGCTTTGATGCAGGGGCAGGGTAAGCTTGCTTTTCCCTGTATTGCTCCAGGCTGACCCAGAGCAATGCATGGAGTGGTAGGATCATTTCCTTATGGCAGTAAGGGTCCTGAGTCACTCAGGCAGTGTGGGCAGAAAGGAGAAGCCAGAGGGGCTGGAAGCCAGATGTGTGGAGGCTTTCCCCAAGCCAGACTCCTAGTCCTTTCAGTCTTTAAATCAACACCACTTCACAGCTGAGTGGTGGGTGGAGGGAAGGTTAGGGGAAGCTAGCATGACTCAGAGCTGGACTTACATGCCTGGCTGCCAGGCACACTGACTTTTCAATCACTATCCCTGGGGACCTCTACACATGTAGAGGTCAGAGTAAACTAACTTCACTGCAAAGCATGTGGAGATGGTGACTGGGGCTGGCTGGGGCACAAGGGTGCTACAGTACAGGGTTGCTTGCCGGCTAGCCATGCACTGTAGCACCCTTGTGCCCTACCCAGCTCCTCGGCAGCACAATGAGCCAGGGTGGAGCAGCTCTGGGATGGCAGGCTGATCCCCCAGGGCCCCTTGCCAGCTGGGGCTGTGCTGTCCTGAATCAATGTACTGCTTGTGTAAATCAATGTGTAAATGCTGTGCTTGGGAGCAATAAACTCCGGCACAAACTGCATCACAGTTTATTTGTGCAGTTTATTCAGGTGCACTAACTGCATGTGTAGATGTGGCCCCTGTCATTCAGATGAGCAACAGGAGGGGCAAAGGGAAGCAGGCAGGGAGCAATGTTTCCTGTGCTGGGGAGTGCTGCTCCCTGCCTCCTACCCTTTGCCCCATGCTGGGCATCAGGGGTGGTGATGTAAAAGCTGGAGAAGCCTGGAATCCAGCTTATGGAACTTTGCCACCATGGTATAATGTACATGTCTTGCTCAGAGATGGAACAGCAGTGAGAAGCAGGTGTAAATCAGCTGCAGCCTGCTCTTTCCCTCCCCTATGGGCTGGTGGAAGAGAAGCTTCCCCCTGCATCTTTTGCAGATTAGTGATCCTGGTCTTGGGAATACATGGAAGCCTTTTCCCTGGCTCCACTTCCTCTGATCCCAGGAAGAGTTAAGACAGAGAAAAGTGTGCAGACATTCAGGGTGGTTTTACAAGTGCTTGGGTGGCTCCAAGAGCTGCTCTAATTAAAGCAACCATTGTATCTTGTGCATCAGTGTCCATGCACGTCCAAATGGTGGTGGTGGGGGGGTGCTTTAACTAAAGCTTGTTTGATGTGCCTTAGTTCAAGTGCTGCCCCCCAGCCATTTGGAAATGCGAGGACACCAATACATGAGATGTGGAGGCTGCTGCAAGCGCACTAATTAGCATGCTCCAGTAGACTTGATTGAGTCTACTCTGATGTGCAGATTGGAGCAGCCTCTTCGCACATCTACAGACACCCTCAGTCTCTCAGAAGCAACTTAACCCTGGTTGCTTCTGAGTCCTTTTTTCCCAAACTGGCCATTTTTTGCTTCAGGAGAAAAAGCCTGAAAGTCTGCACACTTAGGCTTTTTAGTAGGAAACAGTAACAGAAATTGAACATCTGTATGCACCTTCAGATAACTAAAGGAGATGTACTGGAAACAGTTTGACCTAATAACCATATGAAGGTAAAAAAAGACCTGATTGTCAATATACAGTAGTAGTTAAACATGCAGGTAGTATATAACAATGTTGCCAGTAGTATGCAACATTGAAACTACAATATACAGTAGTAGTTGCAACCTTAGGATGCAAAAGGGACATGATAGAGAATACAGAAATGATTATACTGCCATTATATAGATGTTACATTTTCATTTGGACTATTCTGTTTAGTTCTAATCAAAAGCATTTTTATAAAGGAAGTAGAAAAATCAAAGAATTTTGGAGCAGGGGACAAGAATAATCAGCAATACATAAAATCTCTTATATGACAAGTGACATGACTGGAACTATTTCTTTTAATGAAGAGATGAATAAGAGATGACATAAAAATAAATGAAAATAGATTAAGTGCAAAATGTATACTGGAATTTTTCCCTCACTATTTCTGGTGACAAGAAATATTCAATGGACTTGGGAAGTAGCAAATTCTAGACTAATAAAACTAGTAAATACTTTTCCAGTCACCCTGCAGACCTTGTCAGGTATTACTGAAACCAAGATCCTATCAGAATTCAAGGGGGTCACACTTTTATTTGAATAATAAAAATAGTTATAATCATAAATATAAGTCAAAAATAAAAATACTCTGAAGAGATTTTGAAAGTATAATAAAAATCCTTAAATAAACCTGTAATTATGGGGCACTATGAAGAATTTTTTTCCAGAAACAGATGTAGTTAAGTAGTTGCTACATGGCAAGTCTACATGTGCTATTAAGGTTATAAAGACTTACCATGCAGCAAAATGCTGTACACTAGCCTTCCCTGAGAGCATGTCTACAATTGTTCCTTGTTGGGAGCAAATCTGCTCCCAATTGGAGCAACCCAGTAGAGGGCTGCTCCGATTGGGAGCAAATTAACTGGGACCAGGGTGGGCTGTTCCTACCCTGCTCTGGCAACCAGGGAGAGCTCCAGGTTCCCCCAGGGTGCTAGTCCAGGGGCTGACAGGGATCACAGGGCTAGTCCCCATGCGCAGAGAGCCAGGAGACCTCTGCCAGGTTCAGCGGTAGCATGGGGAAGGGTCCAGATGTGCACAGGGCTAAGAGATAGCTGCCACTGCAGAACTCTCCTGGCCCCATGCAAGTAGGGACAAGCCCCATGACCAGTGAAGCTTCCCTGTGCAGCCCACGGCTGGCCAAGAGCTCTCCTGCTTCTGGGGCAGTTCCTAGTCAGCTCCAGACTGTGTGGGGATTTCCCCAAGCAGCCAGGAACTGGCCCAGAGCTGTCACCCTTGTAGGGCAGCTCCCAGCCAGGTCAGGGATGTGTGGGGATTTACCTGAGTAGCTTGAAGTTGATCAGGAACTGTCCCTTCTAGGGCAGCTCCCAACCAGTCCAGGCTGCACACAGATTTTCCTGAGCAGCCTGAGGCTGGTCAGGAACTGTTCTTTTTGGGGCAGCTCCCAGCCAGCTCCAGGCTGTGCAGATTTCCTTGAGCAGCCTAGGGCTAGCTGGAAACTGTCCCTGCATAGCCTGGGGCTAGCTGGGAACTGTTCTTCTCAGGCAGCTCCCAACTGCATGGGGATTTCCTCAAGCAGCCCAGGGCTGGCCAGATGCAGGAACTGTCCTTTCTGAGGAAATCCCTTCTGCCCCCCTCCCTAATACAGAGTCTCGGGAGCTCCCTGCTTTCCCACACAGCCAGGGACTGGCCAAGAGCTGTCTGCCTTCTGGGCAGCTCCCAGCCAGCTCCAGGCTGCACGTGGAATTCCCCAAGCAGCCCAGGGCCGGCTGGGAACTGTCCCCAGTCTGGGGGCAGCCTTAACTATATATTCTCTCAGTGAACTTATTTTGAGGACAGGAAAAGTCAGCTACTCCATTGAGAGAGAAATTTCTGCAAAGAGAAACAAACTTTGCACCTATCTGTATAAACCTGGGGGGCAAAGCGGGGGTGGGGAGAGGAGTGTGCAAATTCTTGGATGCTGATGACCCAGTATTATGCTTCCAGCAGACTAACTCATCTCCCAAATGTGTGCTTTTAATTATGAAAGCTTGCTATGTCAGGTTTGTATCAGACCTCGACATTTTATGTTGATCTTAAGAGAACTTTCTGGTTCTTTTGAATGAATTAGCTGTGGAATATCATTGACATAATTACAGTAGTACATGGAAACATATCATTAGCATAAGCAATTATCTCATTTATCAACTTAATCATGCTGTGTTATGTTTTATAATTCCTTACTGATAGCTCAGGTTTCAACATACATTTTTTTTTAAAATACAGTAGCAAGTATGTTTTTATATTTTAGATTTTGCACACTAATTTAATGATGTGTTAAGGGAACAATTTTTTGTTTTGAATTACCTATGAGTTAAGCAAATTTTTCTCCTGAAACATCATTTTGCAATTCAATACGTTTCTGAGAACTAAACACTGAAATGTAATAATTAAAAGTGTAATAATACACAAACTTAGATAACCAGCCTGTATGATTAAAAATAATAAGATATAAACTATTCACTGTGCAAAAGTTAACAATTCTATTATAAATAATTATAATGCACCTAATGTATTGCTATTCAAAGGAATACATTTTCCTGCAAACAAAAAAAACTGGTTCCCAATTAACTCAAAGGGAAAATTCCATTTTACTTGAAATGAGAGAAGCTTGGGACCTACATTTCAACATAATGAACAGCATACTCATAGTATTTCTTAATGACAAATTAATATTTATTTGACAAGTACTGTACAATTCCAGATATCACGGCAATGCATGTTCTGGAGAAATTAAAATCTAAAAGACATTCAAGATCAAGTAAAAGGAATTATCTTATGTATTTTCCCCTTCCATTTGTTTTTTAAAAAAAAGAGTACTATGTGAGCCCTCTAGTCTTACTTTCTCTCAGTTTTCAGATCTGGTTGGCATTCCTTTAAAAAAAATCCTGATAATAAACTCAGGAACTGACGATAAACAATACAGATGAAGCTTATCAACTTAAAATATTATTTCAGAAATGTTTTTCTGTTTGACCATTATCTGAACATATACTAGATCAGGATAATGCCACTATATATGTTTAAAACCAATAGTGCCCAAACTTTCAGCTGCATGGGCCTCACACAAGTGACACTGGTTTGGTCTGTGAGTCCCATCCTATGTGGGGCCGTTGTGCAAGTGTGATCCAGTGCACCAGCCTGACCTCACATGCCTGGATCCAGCCACACACTGGCCCAAACCCCAATACCCAAATCTCATAGCAGAGCAGTGGTACAATTTAGTGCACAAGGCCAAGTTATCCAACCCATGGTGCTCCACAGGTCTGGAAATTTGAGAGCAGGGGAGCAGCAATTAATGCTGCCACTGCCCTCTTGCCACCAAACTTCTGGACCCACAGGAAGGTCCAAGGGCTGGATGACACAACGCTGTCGGCCCGATCTGGCCTGCAGGTTGGAGGCTGAATACCACTGCTTTAAACAAAGCATTATTTCTAAATGTCATCCAATATTCAAGAGTAAAATATAGATACTTACCTAAAACATCAAGTCCAAGCGTTTTTGCTAGGTCTCTTACACCATCTGCGCCAAAAATATGGGTCTCATGTTTACATTTTGGACACTGGAAAACACTCATATTTTGGACAAGTCCCAAAACCTGTTAAAAATGTTCAAATTCTGGAGTCTGTATCAAGTGATACTTTATCTTATCTGAAATGAAAGTATGCCTTGAGCAAAATATCTAAAAAACATTTCTTTAAAATTCATATTAAACAGACTTAGTCTTACTATGATGCCTAGATTACTGGATCATCAACTAATAACTTCATTACCCTTCTATTTGATCTCCATTTTAAAAATAATTATGCATGACTAATTTCACACATTTTCCATTTATTGTAGGATTGCTGCCTTTCAGATCAAGATTATCAAACTTATTATTTGCAAAACATTTCTAAGCAAAGTTCCAAATTATAATACTTAACTTCTAGTCATCATTTCATGACATCTCAGTGAAAGGTTTATCATATGATATAACTTTTAACACTGGAGGTTTATTGTGTTGTTTTATAGTCTTATAGTTTCCAGTTTCATGTCCCAAGCCATATAAATAAAACATACCATTACGAGAGGTGTCACCATTAGACCTAATTTTTAAAAGACTTTTATCTAGCTTCACCTCAGGGAAATGTCTTCAAAACAAGAACCCAGATTTGCTATTCTCTCTGAAGAGCAGAGAGACATTTAAAGATCAAACAACAGAAATAATTATGAGAGAAAAAGGGGCAAAAACAGAAGGATAAAAATCTAATATATGCATATTAGGTATCTTTTTTTCAACTACTGAACTCTGGAAACTTTGCCAGATTGTATCTACCCTTTGTGCTTTAGAGTAATGGTTATGATGTAAGTAATAGTCAATTATTCTGTCATATAAAGCTGTGTGTTGGGATGAGCTGAATTTTGCAAAACCATTAGAAACAAGAAATGATAAACAAACAATGCATTTTAAAAGCTCTTGTGATTTATTAATCAATAAAAATCTATATAAATACCACTTCCTGTTAGGCAGTCTAGTGTTATTTATTGTCTATTTAAATAAATATATAAAATAAAACATATATAAAAAATAGTTACATGTTCTATAGTCAACATTTACAAATCTGGGACTGAAGTTTTCAAGGTACACAAGGCAACTGTAAGCCTAACTGCCCTCTCTGCCTTTAAAAAATTCCCCTTAATAGTCTAAAGCTTGTTACTTAAAGTGGCCTGTTTTTCAGAAGTGGCATGAATCCAAATTCCACTGATGTTAATGAGAGCTGTGTTTAGAAAACTTATAATAAGTTCCCACTTTTAGCAACTAAAATAGGTGAAAATATATTTTTACTTTACCAGCACGTAAAAGAAGTACCTCTGATATAGTTGAATGCAACTGACTTGAATAAGAAAAAGAAATAGTTTTGGTGTTCTGGCTCTTCTATATCTTCATTTGGTATTCAATACTTACCATCTGAGAAGTGCAGGTTTACTTATTTACAGCTTTCAGGGAACTGAAATCAGGACAGGTTTTCACACTCGCCTCTGGAGTGAAAGGCAAGATCATTTTGCAGTGGGAGGCATGGGAGAGGACAAGAGAGCACTTTGTATACTCTGTAAACCCAGCTCTATTAATGAACTCTGACGTAAGTTCCATCAAGTCCTGCTTAATTTGTGACATGGAAATAAATCAAAGGAGCATCCTTTGGCATTTCCCATGGGGAAAGGGTATTTTAATTAAGATACTCCATACATCATAAAAAAGAAAACTTAAATTTGTATCACAATGAACTCGCTCCTCTTTAGATACCTTGATTTTTAAACTTTAGTATTTTCCCTCAAAGTAACTGCATGTATTTTTGAAAAAGAAAATTCATGATTGTAGAAAAGCGATATAGTCATACATTGTTTTGTAAACAGCATAAACATTTGCAAACTGCTTGTAAAAACTATTTTCTTAGTCCTTTCATAATAAGACCATCAGAAAAATTATCTGGGTCACAGTTTTATTAACACAAGACTGTGGAGATGTAGCTGGATCCTCTATAATAAATCATACTTTCTTAATTTCTTATTGACATTATTTTCTGATTTTCCTTCAACTAGTCTTACTGAAAGTAAATGGCACGTTAGTATTACAATCCCATTCTTACATTCCTTCTGCATTGTTCTCACCTATTATCCATCTAGAAGTAGACTTTTATTAATGTATAAATGACTCTCCATCTGTGTGCAGTATTTCATGGAAACCATTAAGCTCATTTTCAATTTTCTGCCTCAGTTGGTATTCCATGTCCAAACTGATTAAATTATTAATTAAGCTATTATTATTATTATCCTTAAGAGAAATCACAAAGATGTTTGTTTGAGTTACCATGTGCATCAAACAATGTAGATACTATTGTGGGTTAAAAATTCCCTCTGGCTAAAATTTGTTTTTCAAAGTACTAATCTATGGTGGACAAATTCTGTAAATTTTGAAACAATATTAACAATAAATTTGAACAGCCTCAGCCCAAAACATAGTCTTTAAAATTGTGTCTTTTTTTTGCACTTAAAAGTCAGATGTTTTTCTAACAAATCAAGTTAGTTCGCTAGTTTATATTTTGCAGTAGTCAACATAACTATCAAATTAAAACTATCACAATAAGTATCAACCCTAAGCAAACAAATTATAAGCAAACAGGTTTTAGCATTAAAATGTATCTGTTAATATGCATTAGTCTTTTTGTCTGACAATCCCTTGCAGTCGAAAATGACTGTCTTCCATAATTCTCTTATCTATGTGTCCAAAGATGGCTGATGAGACCTATCTGGGATTGACAGACTCTACTGCAGCTTAGACATGCAGTTCCATGTGGGCTGGGTGGTACCGGATTCTTCATTTGGTCTGCAACATGCTGTTTCTACCACCCCCACTTTCTTTTCTCCTGTTGTTGCTGTGAAGTTTCAAAGTACTGGGATTCCCACACCAGACCCTTCCTCCATTTGGGGTGGTCCTAGGTGATAGTGTCCTAGGAGTTGACATCAATATTGTATTTTTTTAAGTTGGCCTTGAGGAAGTCCCTGAAGTGCTTTCTCTGCCCTCTCCTTTAGTGTACACCTTGGCTGAGCTGGGAGAATAAATCTTGCTTCAGGAGCCTACAGCTGGACATCCAGATAACACGGCCGGTCCAACAAAATTGATGTTGGATGATCATCACCTTAGCACTCATGGTGTTTGCTTGCAGAAGGATGCTAATGTTAGTGCACCTATCTTACCACTGGATTTAGAGGATCTTCCACATGCAGATGGTACTTCTCTAACAGCTTTAGATCTTTAGATGTCTCCAGTACATTGTCCATGTCTCAGCTCTGTACAGCAAGGTGGGGATCATGACTGCTTGGTAAACCATGGGCTTTGTTAGGAAGATGCCTGTATACCAGGGCAGTGGGAAGGTTCGGTCTCCAATCTGATTCAGTGGAGATTTGGCCCGATTCAGTGGCCAAATCTCAAAATCCAAATCAAATCAGGAGACCCTTTAATGCCTCTGAAGCAAATCAGAACCCTCTAAATTGATTTGGAGCGATTCGGAAAGATTCAGCGATTTGGCTATAGACACAGCTTTAAAATGTTTTTTCTACATACCTCAAGGTACCAGGCAGCTCATGAATGCTGCAATGGTGGGGCAGATGGAATGTCCCAAAGAAGTGCAAGGGGGGCTCCACAGCGCACTCAGTAGCAGACTCAGAAGTGGACCAGACGAACTTCTGGTCCACTTCTGGGTCCTCCAGGGAGCACAAAGGGGCCCTCCCACACTCCCCCAGCTTGGCGACTGGGTCTGGAGAAGCACCTGGGGTCCCACCACAACTGATCGCTGAGCCACGGGGGTGCAGGGGGGTCCCCTGAGCACTCGGTGGCAGACCTTGGGTTCATTGCCGAGCACGTGGGGGGGCTCCCTTGTGTTCCTGTGGGGCCCCCCTGCACTCCATCTACCCTAGCATTGCAGCCTTCATAAGCCATGCCCAGTACCTTGAGGTATGTAGAAAAAACATTTAAAACTCCGTTTATGGCTGAATCACTGATTTTCTGAATTAGCATCAAATCTTCAGATTAGGATTCAGCCAAATCGAATCAGGGACAGTGATCCAAATCAACTAATCAAATCACTGTCCCCAATTCGGGCCAAATCCGAATCGAATATGGCCCGCTTTGCACACCTCTACTGTATATGACTTCTTTTATTATGGAAAAGCTGCTGCACAACACCTTCCACATGGCTTTTGACAGAATGGGATCTTGATCCAATGGCAAGGAGACCAAGACAACTGAGAATCTTTTTCTGCTGCAGCCTTCAGCTGCCTTCACAACCGTTAAAATTCTAACATCCTCTTCTATTTGCTCCACCACTGAAGACTTGCAGACCCATAACTAGGGACTAGCAACCTGTACTCACCATGTCACAGCACCACCAAAGATCTATGTGGCTTTTCAGGAGGGGGAACCATTGCCATCTGCTGTCCTCACCACATTCTGGTTGTGCTTCCGCTGCTTGGTCCATGACTGATTATATGTCAGTTATCCTGCTTATTTCACTGTTAACCTTCCCTGAAGGTCATTCCACTTTGCACAACTTGTGGACATGCTGGGTAGCAGTACAGCTCTGCCCCACAGTATGCATTACTGAACACATACTGACAGAAAGACCGTAGGATTTCATGATTACTCCTAGAGTTTTTAAATCTGTGGACTGAAAATAATAGATCTTACTAATAATGAATGTAATACCTCTCATTGCCTTGTTCAAATAACACAACAAAGCAGTAAAGGAACTATTAAACTATACACAAATATCCCATGAGTATGTACAAACTTAGTTCTGCTCCTTAGTCCTTTGTGATGTCCTCTCGATGCTGGCCACATCCCTCCTAAAGTGCGGCACCCAGACCTGGATCCAGTACTCCAACTGTGGCCTCACCACTGTCACATAGAGGGAGAGGATCACCTTCTTGGACCTGCTTGTGATGCATCTGTGGATGCACGACAAGGCACGGTTAGCTTTCCTGACTGTGTCCTCACATTGGTGGCCCATGTTCATTTTGGAATCGATAATGACTCCAAGATCCCTTTCTGTCACTGTGCTTACGAGAAGGGAGTTCCCAAGCCTATAGGTATGCTGCTTGTTCTTACTGCCCAGGTGCAGTACCCTGCTGTCTGGCACTAAGGAAGAGGATAACTGGATGGCATTCAATCAATGGAGTTTTTATACGCTGGAAAAAGGCCCATAGAGAAATGGGGGGGGGTGGGGAATTGCTCTTTAAACTTTCAAATCGGTTATTCCTAATTCTTTTTGTGGTTTTCCAGGCTGATGACCCTCATCAGGTTCATTTAGCTTTTTGGTAACATCTTTGAAACATCTCTTCTGTTTAAATACCCCAGGTCAGATCACTGTCCATTTTCTACCTCAGCAATGTAACAATGCAGCTGCATGGCAGTGACTTCTGGTTGCTGCTGCTATCACACAGCTGCAGCAGAAACCAGTTTTTTCAGGCCCCATCACTGCTCAGAGAAGTACTCCTGAGGGTAAGGGGAGGGACTTCTGGTGGCAAAGATTGGGGGGGGTAGGGGGCAGGACTTCTGGTCCCAAGATAGTGACCAGGGGGTGGGGCACCTGCCAGGGGATGGGGCTACCCATGCAGCCCTTGACAGCTTACCAAAACTCAGTAAGCAGCCCTCCACCCAAAATAATTGCCTGACCCTAGCTTTTGTGAACCCTATGCCCCTCAGTGGGTTAACTGCTTTGGTTTTCTCTCATTTGCCCCCTTTGCCTCTCCCAACAATGTCCCCTTCCTTTCCCTCCTCCTTCCTTACACTTTGTATTTGAATCACTACTTTCTGTTTAGAAGCTTTGCAGTCTCTTCCCAGCATCTGATGAAGTAACTTAAGCCTAAGCATTTGATTTAGTTAGTCTATAAGGTGCAAACCCACACTGCCTCCACTCTCATTTTATAATAGCAAGGCTAACTACCTCTCTGTACACTGAATCAGCCAGTATACTGGAAGGACAGGATGGTCTGATGGTAAAGAGTCGGACTCTGTGGTAGCATCAGCTGAGAGCAGTCTCTGCTGCAGCATGCTTTCCTTGCCTCACCTCACAACTGGTGGCCAATTAGTTGTTCATCAGACTGGTGCAGCAGCACAGTGACTCTAATGAGCATAGCTACAGCTCTGCTCACTGCCATGGCTATTACTCTGAAGCTCTACAGCTCTGAGGGAGGCAGCTGCATTTCATCCTTGCCCCTTGGAGGGACAGAGAGAGAAGCAAACACTCTGGGGTTGCAAGGGCCTGAGATGTAGCACTACATCTACATGTAGCACTACGAAGAAGTTCCTGTTCAAAACAGGGACTTTTTTGTGGAGGATGTACCATTTATGTAGTACTGCAAATAGCTTGAGTGTGTGCATACATACTTTTTGTAGTGCTATGAGTGCATATACAGTGCTACAAAAGTAATGCACGTCTCATAGGGCTGTGTGAAATTTCAGTGGCTGTTTCATTTTGTTTTGGATTTGGATGTTTTGGTGACTGAAACACCAAATCCGAAACAAAATGCAAGACTCCAAAACAGCTCTGAAATCAAACAGATCCCTTGAAATGTTTTGGAAATGTTTCAGAGGTAGGCTTACAGGAAAAGAGAAACGAAGGAGGGGGAGAAAGTACTACTCTGATATTGACACCTGTAGCTAGCCAGTGACAATGGCTTGTCCCTGAGGTCCCTTCCAATCCCAGTACTCTGGGGGAAGGACAGAGAAGCACCATAAAAAGCTGTTCGTGAACTGTTTTCTGCCATTTTGCGGATACGCCTGTGTCTGTGTAGCACCAGGAACAGCAGCAGAGAGCAGCATCTGTAAGCTTACAGCTTGGTAATGCCTTCCTACCAACCTGTAGTTAATCCTATCCTATTTACCCTTGCCTACTGTCTCTATTGTTATCTCCTGCAATCCTTTCTTCCCCCAGAATCCTGTTATTTTTTCTTCTTATTTTTCCCCCCCAAACAAAAAGAAAGCAGTGCTTTACCTGGCAGTGTCTCATCACTGTGCACCGCAGGAAACACTACACATATATTATACACACACTCACAGAGACACATTTTTTTCCAGCCCATGAAATATGAAGCGTGCTAGAAAGGTAGGTGCCAGGTCTTTTGGCAGGGAAGCACAAGGGGGCAGAGGGAGAGCTGTAAGTTCCCCTCCCGCCAAACTTAGACACACCCTCATTCCTAGCACTAGCAGGCATGATGCTTCTGGTGCAAGTGGCAGCAAGGAGGTAGGACCAGTCCCTGCATCTGCACCTCCTCCAATAAAACCAGCCATAATAATAACCACCAGCACCACCAGCATGACAAGCAGCACCAGCATGACAGTCTCCTCTATCCCCATTACAGTTCCCAGCCTGAGCCTTTCAATGCCAGAGGGAGAGCTGGATCTGGAAGCAGGGGACCTGAGCACCCTAGCAAAAGAAATTCTGGGAACAGAGGATTTTGTGCTTCACTCCTCTCCAAGTTCCCCTAGAGCCCAGTCTCCTTCCCCACTGGTCACAGGACACCATGATGAGTGACTTCCATCAGTTACTACCCTCTAGTTCTGACCACAAAGCCAATTTCCCAGCCAGCGGATTGTGGTGGACCTAAAGCCACAAATGGCCAGTTTCGCCAAGAGGTGATCATGGGATACCAGATCGAAGGCTTTTTTGAAGTCAAGATATATGACATCAATCTCTTCTCCCTTGTCCAGGTGATCGGTCACCTGGTTGTAGAAGGAATGAGATTGGTCAAGCAAGACCTGTCTGCAACAAACCCATGCTGGCTAACCCTCAGGATGTTGGCGTTGGCCAGTCCATTAAGGATGGCCTCTTTAATAAACTTTTCTAAGATCTTCCCCGGGATAGAAGTCAGGCTGATGGGCCTATAGTTATCCAGATCCACTTTCCTCCCTTTCTTGAAGACAGGCACCACATTGGCCTTCTTCCAGTCTTCGGACACTACACCAGAGTGCCAGGAGTTTTCAAAGATCCGTGCCAGAGGCTGGGCAATGATGCTTGCTAGCTCCTTAAGTACCCTGGGGTGTAGACTGTCAGGGCCAGCTGACTTGAAGTTATCCAGATTCTCAAGGTGTTCCTTCGTGAGGTCAGCATTAATGGAGGGCAGGGGATCTCCCTCCCTGTTCTGTAGTGGGCGTGGGCATCCCATGAAACTGATGAAAGACCCATCAGTTGAGCATCCAGGGTTCAGGTAGCTCATGGTGCATGTGGCCCCATCCTACCAAGTGCCCACACGCACCACTTTCAACAGGACAGTAGTACCCTCCCTGTATGAGGCATGCAGGGAGTACTTGAGGGAAAAGCTGTGCAAGGCAGGTGTACAGGTGGCCTTGCACTTCACCTCGGACATCTGGAGCAGCCAGGGTGGAGATCTTGCCTACCTCTCCCTCACAGGACACTGGTGCCATCAGTCAGACTGTCAGTGGGCTATCCTTCTGATTGAGGTGGTAGATGAGTCCCACAACAATGGAGATCATGGTGGCCAAGAACCACATGGTACAGGGGTGGCTTGTTGGGCAGGGCAAGCTCACCGTGGGTTCATAGTCACCGACAATGGGGCCAATATGGTCAAGGCAGTCCATGATGCCAATGTTGTTGGCATCCGCTGTGTGGCAAACAGGTTCCATCTCATTGTTAAGGACATTGGTCTGGATCCATTCGGTGTGTTTTGGTCTGTAGGAAGTTGGCTTGTGACGATGAAGTTAGTGAGGTTCAGTGCTTGTTTGAATTTACAAACCACTTTTCACAGATGGGCCTGTGAACTCTACTCCGAAACGCTGAATCCTAACTGAAACGAAACACAGCTGTTTCGCAGAGCCCTAATATCCAAGGCCTTATCATGAATATATCCAGAATGTACTATAATGGGGCACAAGCTATACAATTACAAATAAATAGCTATATAGATAGTAATACAAGTACAGTTAAAGTATCTTTAGTGAAAACTAAACCTCAGAATCAGTGGATATATACCAAAATCCACACAACCCTCTCCAACTGGAGGATTTTATAAGAAGCATCTCACCTTTCACTTAAAATTGAAAACCCCAAAGTTTAGCTCTTCTCCTTCCAGAAATAGGCTTGAAAACAGAAACAAACAGAAGGTGTTTTCAAGAAGTCTCAAAAGTATATCAGTGATATTTTGTAATGGTCATATTCCCTAGATTTCCTATCAGCTACCTTGTGCTTGCCTTTGGAGGACATGAAAGCCACGGCCAAACATTCTTATATTTAGGTGTGTATTCATGGCACTAAGAATTAATATCACATTGCAGCAGTTGAAGTTTGAGTTGTATGCCAAAAACATCTAACTAACCCTCTTTAAAACCTTCACACTTGATCTGCACACAATAATTTAACATTGGGAAGGAGCTAATATCTACTTGTTTTAAAGTTACATCTTTGTTCAGGTGTGTGAATGCACAAGGTTAGCGGTTTAAAAAAATAAAGAAAAAAGAAATTGTAAGAATGAAAGGGGAGACACAAAAAGCTGGAGATTTGTTGCTCCTGGCTGTGCCCAAGTGCCCTAATTGGTATTAAATCCAGCATCCTGCTGGACTGGTTTCAGACAGATTTCTACTTAATTAAGATAAGATTTGAAAAAGCCAACAAACCAATCAAAATGGAGGAATTATGGCATATTGAATTTCTCACATACCAGCACTGAAAGCAAGATCAAATTTAAAGAGTTGAGCCAATATTAATATGAATATTTTTCTTAGAAAAAGCCATGCAAGCTCCATGATCAGATTTAATGATAAATACTAAAGTAAGGTGAAAAAACTAATGCTATAAAGTACTGGAGTAACTGCATCCAGTTTTGGGCTCCACAATTCAAAAAGGATGTGGAGAAGCTTGAGAGAGTCCAGAGAAGAACCACGCGCATGATCAGAGGTCAGGAAAACAGACCTTACGATGACAGGCTGAGAGCCTGGAAAAGTGCAGGCTCAAGGATGATCTGATGGCCACCTCTAAGTTTATCAGGGGTGACCACCAGTATCTGGGAGAACGTTTGTTCACCAGAGCGCCCCACGGAATGACAAGGTTGAATGGTCATAAACTATTGCAAGACCGTTTCAGGCTGGACATAAGGAAGAATTTCTTTACTGACCGAGCCCCCAAGGTCTGGAACAGCCTGCCATCAGAGGTGGTTCAAGCACCTACATTGAACACCTTCAAGAGCAAACTGGATGCTTATTTGCTGGGATCCTATGACCCCAGCTGAGTTCCTGCCCTTTGGGCAGGGGGCTGGACTCGATCTTCCGAGGTCCCTTCCAGCCCTAATGTCATGAATCTATCTATGAATAGACTATATTTCTGCTACATATTTTATGTCTAGTGGAAAATGCAGCAGATATATTCTATTTTGAAACTCTGCTAAAAATTTAGTGTATCTGTACATATTTTGATAGTCAACAGATACTCGTCTTATTTCTTGTTTTGATTAACATGCTTTCTTTGTTAAGCTATCCTGTGAACTAAAAATAAAACAAATAAAGGAAATAATTTGAACGCTTGTGTCTCAGAGTCTACTGAAAATATCGCTAAACAATCTTTTCTTTTTTAAAAACGTATAATTGCTATCCAAATGTGCACAGTCTAGGGAACATTTTACAACTGAAGATAATCATTATTTTTTTTATTCTCAAACCAAGGTATAATACATACTTTCCTTTTCTAACTAAAGTTTTAAATGAGAAAGTATTCAAAACCGTATTTTTCTTTCCAAGGATACCTGCAAATTCTACACAAAATAAGTGCCTTCATGTTCACATTCTGAAATGTAACGTTTTGTGGTTCAGCAACATATACCAGGATGTCAAGAACAAAAAATAATTAATTACATTTTGACTCTTGACAAAATATTTCGTTATTAACTTCACTAATATCAAAAATATATTCTTTCTGTCCAAACGTTAAAATTATATTTCAAGTGCTTTTGTTTTTATTGATACTTCTAATATTAAATGTAAGAACTAATTCAGTGACAAATTATAATGGCATTATTAAAAAGGCCCAAATAATACTATCAGGAAATCTGAAGTTGACTCTGTTATGTTCTCTAATTTTCCTCATTCCAGTCTAGATATTGCAAACAAAAATTTTTTATGATCTCAAACCAAAGTGCCACCATGTATGCTGTAATTACTCAATTGGACTTGCCTGGTTTGAACTGAAATTAGCTTTTTAACCTGCAACGATCTTTACTTGCTTTATTTAATTAATCTTTTTAACTTTTTTCCCCAAGTTATACCTTCAACCAAAATATTTGTTTTATAGAGTGGATTCCAACTAACACACCACATCTTTCTTTCCCCCATGATACTGAATTCAGTGAAACTTGAAGCCCCACAGCACTTGTAGGTTCATGGTTCCATTACAAAAATAATAAAATAGAAAAATCTTAGTAATTCTTGTACCAGGATAAATCTCCGTAGAGAAGGAGAATGACTGATATGAATTGTAATGAAAGTTAATGATAGATTTAATGAAAAATAATTGTTTCTTAGAGGTTAGCTAGGCAAGCAATTCAAGATACTGAAAGATATTTTTTTCTAAAAGAAGAAAGTAATTCAATGCATATAAAAATGCCGCAGATATATGTGGGATAATTGCATCAGCGGTCTACAAATACCTGAACAATATTTAATTCAGAATGCAGTTATCAACTAAGCACACAAGGAATAAGACATATATGTATATACTAGCCAACTGCCCATCAAGAATGATGGGGGGGAGGAGCAGGCAAGGACTGAGTCCTGTGCCCCTCCTCTGTCCAGGCCCGCTCCCCTCTTCCCTCCTGCTGCTTAAGGTCCAGACCCACTTCCCTCTCCCCTGCCGCAGCAGCAGGGGGAGGGGAGGAGCAGGCCTGGGCCCAATGTGGGGGGTGTGGAGGAGGACAAGGCCCAAGGGTGGGGAGAAGTTGGCCTGCCATGGCAGTGGGGGGACAGCAGCAGGACTGGGCTGACATGAGGGTGCAGGGCAGGAGTGGGCTTGGGCCTGAGGGGGAGAGGAGGCCCACTCCTCCCCTGCCCCCACTGCTGCCATGTTGGGCTGGGCCCACTACTCTCCTCCCACCGCCACAGTGGGCCAGGTTCTCCTCCACCTTGGGCCTGCTCTTTCTCCCCCCATCTGCGTCAGGCCCAGGCCCACTCCTCCCCACCCCCCCCCCACCACACAGCTGCGTTGGCCCAGGTCCACTCTTTCCTCCTCCCACTGCTACGGTGTGCCCACTACTCCTCCCTCCCATGTTGGGCCCACTCCTTTCCCCACCACTGCCATGTCAGTCCTGCAGGCAGTACAACAGAAGGGGGGAGGGCAGCACCAGTGGCCTCACCCACCCCACGATTTCCTGACCCCCCCGCCACTCTGCCACCACCATCTTCAAGGAGCGGGGACAAGGCCAGCAACCATGGCCTCAACCCCACCTCTCCACCTTTGCCACCTGCAAGAAGCAGGGCAGGAGGGAGAGGGACCTCACACCCCATTCTGTCCACTCTGTTACCACCACCTCCAGGGAGCAGAGTCCACTGCGTCCCCTGCTCCATCTCCTGTGTCCCTGGCATCATGGCAGTGCTCCATCACACCACCACCTCCTGCCCCAATGCTGTGTTCACACTCTGATTGGCTGTTTCAGTCAATTAAGGCTTTTATAATATTAGAATACCACATGCAGTTTAAGCTTCAAACACCTTCACTAAACCAGGGACATCTTTCTGTTGTTGTTGCAGAGGAATTTCCTTATAGATTCAAGTTAACTCTTGTCTTCTAAAACTGTTGCTTCCATAGATCTATATTGTAAAAACTGAATTCCTGGCCACATGATCCTAGGCCCTTTTTAAATAGTCACTGACAGTTAGGCACATGAACACGCTTCTCAAAATCTACATTTTTAGTGTGCAAAGCTATAAAATACACTCAATTTTTCTAACAGTTTGAACCCTTAGGCATTGAACTCCAAAGCAGAGCTCACATAAGACAATCTATCTGATGCCCAAGAGTTACTATGACGAATTATTCCTTTTTCTCCTTCAGGACATAGCTTCTATATGGTCACTCTGAAGAAGACAAGCATACTGATCTGTTTCAAGAAGCCTGTTATTCCAAACTATGAATGAAGTACTGCATTCCAAAAACCAGTTGTTTTTTTTCTTGTTCTAGGCCCATCAAAAAGAAATTTGTAAAAATTAAAATCAAATTCCTGTAGCAGTCCTACAAACTGTAAATAAAAGTACATTTAAAAGGCAGGCAGTAAAAATGCTATCCTGTAAAGTGAATTAACTCTACAATGTAAAGATCCTTAAATATTAACCTTCTGTTAAAAAGAGGGCAGTTGTATAAACTTAGCCTTCAGAAAGTCATGGCCAGATCTTCATATGTATGTTTAATTGCTACAACACATCTGCTGAATTACCTGCCAGAGTTAGTTCTTGCAACGCTGTTTCACAGCTTTCCAAATGCATGGGGTATTTATGGTAAATGCACCTCTTCTAAATTTCACACAGATTTCACACAGACATTAGGGCTGGAAGGGACCTCAGAAGATCATCGAGTCCAGCCCCCCACCCAAAGGGCAGGAACTCAGCTGGGGTCATAGGATCCCAGCAAGATAAGCATCCAATTTACTCTGGAAGGTGTTCAATGTAGGTGCTTGAACCAGCTCCCAAGCAGGCTATTCCTGACCTTGGGGGCTCGGACAGTAAGGAAATTCTTCTTTATTTCCAGCCTGAAACGGTCTTGCAGGAGTTTATGACCGTTGGACCTCGTCATCCCTTGAGGAACTCTAGTGAACAAACATTCCCCCAGATACTAATGGTCACCCCGATAAACCTATGGGTGGCCATCAGACCATCCCTGAGCCTGCGCTTTTCCAGGCTAAAGAGCCCCATGGCTCTCAGCCTGTTGTTGTAAGGTCTGTTTTCCTGACCTCTGATTGTGCCTGTGGCTCTTCTCTGGATTCTCTCAAGCTTCTCCACATCCTTTTTGAATTGTGGAGCCCAAAAATGGATGCAGTACTCCAGCTGTGGCCTCACCAAGGCCGAGTACAAGGGGAGAATGACATCCCGGGATTTGCTTGAGAAGCATCTAGGGATGCAAGCCAGTGTTTTGGTCGCTTTACTAGCTGCAGCATCGCATTGCAGGTTCATGTTCATCTTGTGGTCATTGATGACCCTCAAGTCTCTTTCTTCCATAGTGCTAGCCAGCATAGAACTGCCGAGCCTATAAGGATGCTGCAGGTTTTTCCTCCCAAGGTGGAGAGCCTTGCATTTTTCAGTGTTAAACACCATCAGGTTCTCATCCACCCATTTGCTGAGCCTGCCCAGGTCAGCCTAGATCGCCCTCCTGGCTTCAGGTGTGGATGCTTTGCCCCAAAGTTTGGTGTTGTTGGCAAACATGGCCAGTCCGCTTTTGACTCCAATGTCCACATCATTAATGAAGATGTTGAACAATATGGGTCCAAGGACAGAGCCTTGGGGGACCCCACTGGTCACAGGACAACATGATGAGTGACTTCCATCAATTACTACCCGCTAGTTCTGACCACAAAGCCGATTTCCCAGCCAGCGGATTGTGGTGGACCTAAAGCCACAATTGGCCAGTTTCACCAAGAGGTGATCATGGGATACCAGATCGAAGGCTTTTTTGAAGTCAAGATATATGACATTGTCGAAGAGCTCTCAGGTGCCCTGCGACTGAGAGCAGAAATGGCTTGGGAGAGACCCCTAGTGGCGGGAAGGGGGAAGCGCAGCTGCCAGTCACCAGGACCGCACAGGTGCTGGTTGCCCGAGCAACCAGGGAAACCTAGAGCCAGGAAGGGGCGGAGCTTAGCCCTTCTTAAGCCCAGGCGGAAGGCCAGGAGGGCAGTTCCCCTCCGGCAGCTGAGGGAGGAGGAACTCAGCCAGAACAAAGAGGAGAACTCTGATGGTTGGAACATCCCCTGGTTCCTGATGGGGGTTGATGCGTGCTCTCGCTCTCTCTCTCTCTCTCTCTCTCTCTCTCTGGTAGGGAGAGATTCGTATTTTGACCAGAACGGTCTAGCTTTTATGTTGTAGCCCGGGGGCTTTGCACTTTGCGTTTTCTGTTTTACCGAAGGACCGGGTGAGGCTATAAAGGGTTGAAGGAGGCCTCATAGGAGCTCCGCGATAGTATGGGGTCTCCCAGTGCCGGAGGGGGTGCAGCTTTGTTTGGGGGCGCACTGGCCCAGCCCAGGAGCTAGGGGGCAGCAAGAAGCTCTGGAGCTAAAGGGGGCAGAGAGAAGCCCCGAGTTAGGGGGGCAGTGAGGAGCCTAAGAGTGAGGAGGGGCAGTGAGGAACCCTGAGTTAGAGGGCGACGAGGAGCCCCGAGACTACGTAGGTGTACCAGCTTGATAAACAGAAGAAAAAGCAAGTATAGCACATTAACATGCTAAAGAAGTGGGAGGACCAGGAATGCACGTACCTATCCACCCGTCCCGAGGAATTGGAATTGGGACCCTCATTGACTGAGAAGAGCAGACCAAGTGACACAGAACTGGCCCTGTGGCTATCTGAAGAACAGAGAAGGCAGGCTACCAAGCTAATCAAGGAGTATAGAAATGTATTCCAGGAAACATCTGGGGAAGCTCGGGGTGTGGTACATCGAATAAGAACTCCTCCGGGCCAGGTGGTCCGTGAGCACTGGTGGCAGGTTCCCCAACAACTGCAGAGCGAAATAAAAACGGAAATTGCAATGATGCTGGAGAGAGGCATTATACGCGAATCACACAGCGACTGGTGGAGCCATATCGTGGCAGTACCTAAGCCCGATGGGAAAATTCGCCTCTGCATTGATTTCCAGAAGGTGAATGCAGTAGCTAGATTCCATGCATACCCAATGCCAAGAATAGACGAGCTGATAGAGAACATTGGGCAAGCTCACTATATCTCCACCCTAGACCTGACAAAAGGGTACTGGCAGATCCCAGTGGCTCCCGAGGATCAAGAAAAGACAGCGTTTGCCACCCCCTGGGGTTTTTTCCAATTCCATCGTATGCCATTCGGATTACAAGGAGCTGCAGCTACATTTCAACGTCTGATGTACAAAGTCTTAGCACCACATGGGGGCTACGCGGCAGCTTACATTGATGATATTGTAATCTACACTGTAAGCTGGGCAGAACACCTCACAACACTGAGAGCAGTGGTGCAGGACCTGAGAAGGGTCAGGTTGACAGCCAACCAGAAGAAATGCACAATAGGAAAAGAAGAAACCTAATATCTGGGATTCCTGGTAGGAAGCGGACGGGTAAGACCATTGTTAAGCAAGGTGGAGGCATTACAGAGGTATCAAGTTCCTCATACTAAGAGGCAAGTGAGAGCCTTTTTGGGGTTAGCAAATTATTATAGGAGGTTTGTACCTCATTTTGTGGAGGTACTGGAACCTTTGACCGAGATGACAAAGGCAGAAGCTCTGACCAAGGTGAGATGGACACCGGCTGCGGAAGCAGCTTTCGGAGCAGTAAAGGATGCACTGTGTTTGCAACCCCTTTTATATACACCGGACTTTAATAAACCCTTCCAAGTACAGACAGATGCCTCAAAGGTAGCTATTGGAGCGGTGTTGATGCAGAGAGAGGGTGAAGAAGAACGACCCATAGCCTACATAAGTAGGAAGTTGCATCCTCCAGAACGGAATTATGCCATGATAGAAAAGGAATGCTTGGCAATTAAATGGGCTATCAAAACATTCCGGTATTATCTAGTAGGACGTCAGTTCATACTAATTACGGATCACGCACCCTTACGCTGGTTATAAAACATGAAGACGGACAATGCTAGGCTGATGACGTGGGCCCTGAGTCTACAACCGTATTGTTTTGAGACAAAACATCGCTCGGGGGCCCTGAATACAAATGCTGACTTCTTCTCAAGGCAATACGAGGAAGAAGAGAGACCTGGGGAATCAGGAGGATCCCAGACTAGAAAGAAGAAAAGAGTTTGGGTGTCAGGGAAATCTAACCCTGTCACTAGGAGGTATGACGATCCCTCTAAGTACCAATCTTTTCAGGCAGGGCTGGCCTGTCAGAAGATGAGAGGAGAATGGTCAGCACCTTGTGAAGGAAAAGAGGGGGAAAAAAAAAAAGAAGGGGGACACAAAGAGACAGACCGCCCCCCCACATAGCTATGATACAGCATCTAACATACTGGCCGAAGAATACACCAAGTCTAGAGCCCTACAGGCCAAAGGGCACCCTACCAAGGCTGGCTAATGTGGGGGGGAATACCTGTGGTGGGTATCTCCCAATAAATCCCACATGGTGCGCCTTTGGGGAAAAGGCAGGTAGGAGGCACCTAAAAACCTCTGCCTCCTGTGTCCGGGTTGTTGGGTGCCAGAGGACAGGCCCAGAGAGGAGCCCAGGTGGAGACAACACCCACAAGAATGAAGATCAACGCGGTGAGTCTGGAGTTGAAGGGGGGGGAAGTGTGTCGCAGAGCTCTCAGGTGCCCTGCGACTGAGAGCAGAAGTGGCTCGGGAGAAACCCCTAGTGGCAGGAAGGGGGAAGCGCAGCTGCCAGTCACCAGGACTGCACAGGTGCTGGTTGCCCGAGCAACCAGGGAAACCTAGAGCCAGGAAGGGGCGGAGCTTAGCCTTCTTAAGCCCAGGCGGAAGGCCAGGAGAGCAGTTTCCCTCTGGCAGCTGAGGGAGGAGGAACTCAGCCAGAACAAAGGGGAGAACTCTGACAGTCAGAACATCCCCTGGTTCCTGCTGGGGGTTGATGCGTGCTCTCGCTCTCTCTCTCTCTCTCTCTCTCTGGTAGGGAGAGATTCGTATTTTGACCAGAACGGTCTAGCTTTTATGTTGTAGCCCGGGGGCTTCGCGTTTTGTGTTTTCTGTTTTACCGGAGGACCGGGTGAGGCTATAAGGGGTTGGAGGAGGCCTCATAGGAGCTCCACAATAGCCCCGGAGCTAAAAGGGGCAGCGAGGAGCCACGAGAGTGAGGGGGGGCAGCGAGGAGCCCTGAGAGCAAACGAAGGGCCGAGACATAATAACACGGCCCAAATTAGATCATACCAGCACCATCTGTGAGGCTTGGGCTGCGGTGTAGGGGAGGAAAAGGAGCTGCAGACAGCGCCCCCTGTCATTGGGGCGCATAAAAATGGGCAGCCTCCCGCTGATTCCAATCATCTATCAATCACAAGTAAGATCAAGGCGTGGCAGAAAAGTAAGCATACGGTTGGCCCATTGCAGGAGGGTGGAGCCACACGTCCAGAGGGGCTCCGAAAGTAGGACTCCTGCTACAGACATCAATCTCTTCTCTTCTCCCTTGTCCAGGTGATCGGTCACCTGGTCGTAGAAGGAAATGAGATTGGTCAAGCAAGACCTACCCACAACAAACCCATGCTGGCTGTCCCTCAGGATGTTGGTGTCAGCCAGTCCATTAGGGAGGGCCTCTTTAATAAACTTTTGAAGATCTTCCCCAGAATAGAAGTCAGGCTGATAGGCCTATAGTTTTCCGGATCCACTTTCCTCCCTTTCTTGAAGATAGGCACCACACTGGCCTTCTTCCAGTCTTCGGGCACTACACCAGAGTGCCAGGAGTTTTCAAAGATCCGTGCCAGAGGCTGGGCTATGATTCTCGCCAGCTCCTTGAGTACCCTGGGGTGTAGACTGACTTGAAGGTATCCAGCCTCTCAAGGTGTTCCTTCATGAGGTCAGCATTGATGGAGGGCAGAAGATCTCCCTCACCTGGACCTCCCTGTCCCACAGTGGCCATGGGCATCCCCCATGGGACTGATGAAAGAACGACGCAAAGTACTCATTTAATAGGTTGGCTTTTTCCTGGTCATCAGTTGTCCCATGTGGTTCAGCAGGGGTCCAATATTGCCCTCGCTTTTCCAACGGCTCCCCACGTATCTGAAAAAGGACTTTTTGTCCTTGATGCTCAAAGCTAGTTGGAGTTCAGTTGCAGCCTTGGCTTTAAGGGTTTGCTCCCTGCAGGACCAGACCAGTGCAGAATAATCCTCCTTGGAGATGAATCCCATCCTCCATCCTTTATAGGCCTTTCTTTTTAGCCCCAGGAGATCTGCTAGATCCCTGGAGAGCCAGGGGGGTTGCTGTGCCCTCTTACTGCTTTTCCTTCAAGATGGAATAGAATTAGCTTTTGCATTGAGGATCACTCCCTTGAGGAGCAACCACTCTTCTTGAACTTCCCTCTCCCTGGGGTTGTGGTCCCTTAGGGCCTCACTGACAAGCCTCCTGATCTTGTCAAAGTTGGCTTTCCTAAAGTCAAGGACTGAACCAACTTACATAAAAAGCCTGAGCACTGGAGTGATTTATATCGAAATCAATATATTGCACATTAAACCACCATTGTACAAATTTCTCATGTTTCACTTTATATCTCAACCTGAGACACCAGATTATGGGTACAGACAGAAGTGCAGCTCCCTGCTGCAACTGAGAACGCTTTGCAGGAAGTGTTTTAAGTTACAATTCCTTGGAACAAACAGAATTTCACTGTTGGTTCCAGGGAGGAGGGGAGCCTGCAACTGATTTTCCCTGGCAATGGAGCCTGCAGCCAATTTCCCTGCTTCTCTATCAGCCTGTCCCTGTATCGGAATGAGAGGGGGGAAAGGGAGCAGAGGGAGCTTATTCTAAGGGGTTGCTCAGCCTATGATGGAGGGTAGGGTGTACTGGGACCCTCCCCCCCCATCCACTCCCCCAAGGTAGCACTCCACTACACCCGCCTCACACTCCAGCCCAAGCTAAAAAAATCCCCTCTGGCTGACAGGCAGTGCAAGAGAAGTTACAGAAGATGCTCTATTTTGAAACATCTTGAGATTTTCACCTGATTGGCCATTTTTTAAGCTGTCTGCAGCTGTGCACTTGTTTGGTCAAGGCTATCAAGTGCTTTTTGTGGCCAAATCAGTGAAAATTTTCACTTCTATCTGTGCCCTATATGTTCTTCCATGCCATCAAAAGGGTTACTCCTCAGAAAGTCGCATAGAAACAACAAGTCAACTGCAATGGCATACATCTACTAGGGCTGTGCGAAGCTTCAGTCCCTGATTCAATTCAGTGGAGATTGAGCCTGATTCGATGGGAAATCTCCAAATCCGAATTGAATCAGAGGACCCTTTAAGAACCCTCTGAATCAATTCAGAGAGATTCAGAAAGATTCAGAGATTTGGACGCAGAGACAGCTTTAAATGTTTTTTCTACATACCTCTAGGTAGCAGGAGCTCATGAATGCTGCAAGGCTGGGGCATATGGACTGTCTCACAGAAACACAGGGAGCTCCCCAGCACGTTGGGCAGGAGACCTGGAAGTGGACCACTTCTGGTCCACTACCAGGTCTGCTGGGGGCCCCCTTGTGCCCTCCCGGCTCAGTGACTGGTGCCTCCTGGGTGTGTGTGTGGGGGGGCACCTGGGGTCCCCCTGCAGCCAATCAGTGCTGTCCACTTCTGGGTTCACCGCTGAGCATGCGGAGGGCCCCCCTGCACTCCTGTGGGACACTCCATGCGTCCCAGCATCACAGCATTCACAAGTTGTGCTGGTACCTTGAGGTACGTAGAAAAAACTTTTAAAGCTGTATCTGTCTGAATCGCTGATTCTCTGAATCAGCATCGAATTTTCAGATTCAGATTTGGCCAAATCAAATCAGGGACAGTGATCCGAATCAACAAATCAAATCACTGTCCCCGATTTGGGCCGAATCCAAATCTGAATTGAATAGGGCCTGCTTTGTACACCCCTAATATCTACCTCCCATCTAAGTTGCTACTTTAGTTCTCTACAGACCTTGTTCCCAACCAGTGCTAAGTTTGATTACTGATCCAAATGTCAAGAAATGCCTAATATGGAAGCATTACTTTTCCAATAAACTGTCCTAGTTAAACACAAAAAATTCAGATATTAGTTATTTTGGCAAACTTCTTACCTGGATAAATAATTTAGTTTTTAAGGGTGATTTGTGACCTAGGCAATTTTAATTATATAAGGTCATTTTAGAATAACGAAGTAGGAATATGACCTCAAATTCTGAAAAAGATTCTGTCATTCTCATAAAGCAAGCTGCTCTTTCATGTCACTACCTATAAAAGTATAATTATTTTTAAGCATCTTAGTGACCTAAGATTGTGAAATTCAGTGATCCCTCAGATAAATTCACATGAATCTATGGTTTAGAAACATCATGTTAGAAAATAACAATTAGTATTTCTTTGTAAAGGCTTACAGGCACATGGACTTTTTGAAACATCTCAGCTCCTTTGCGTGCATCCAATAAAGCAATGTCTTGTGGAGTGGAAACAATTACAGCTCCTGGGCAAACAAAAACAGTGAAAAACTATTAAAACTAATACTGAAAATGATATTACTAATTATTTTGAGAATTTTATTACAGTGAAAATAAAGTTTCATGTTTATACCAAGAAAATTACATGAAACAATAAAAATGATGCTGAAGAATTTAATGCTCAATTTCGATCTGCCTACTTCCAATGTTCCCCTTAAATACATTATTTTCCTATTATTATTGTTCTAAGTAAACAATCATTTCTATTTCCTTTAGTAGCACTATTGTACTTACCTGACTATGAATAGAAAACGTCCAGGTACTTGCATATGACAAAAGTGCAATTTTTGTCTTCTTTCCTCATGTGGTTGTTCCCAAATAATTTTATGGGGTTTTTTTAATTCCCAGTCAGAGGTTTATATTACAATATTTTTGTATATTTGTATGTTTACTTTAGGTATATCAACATTAGCAACATTTTCTTAATCAAGAAACAAATGAAAAAGAAATCCCCTGCTCATTCCTCCAGTAGTGTGTATGGAAACAAATGAACATTAAAAATCTATTCTGTTTATACCCATTGCAACAATTTACATTCTTAAGCTTTTTAACATTCAAATATACTAATAAAAATTAAGGGTATACACAGAACAGAACATTTACTGTGTAATCAAATGAAAAGCTGTCAAAATACTGCCTTTGTAATGAATGACAAAAGAAGTAAATAATTTATTGACAAGGGACCCTAAAAATGTTCAGTCTAAATATTTAAAGTTACATACATGATCTAAAACAGTGGTCATCAACCAGTGGATCTCGATCCACTGGTAGATCTTGGAGCATCTTGGAGTCAATCCGAGGCTGAGGTTGGGGGCTGAGTGCCCGCGTGCAAGCATGTGCATGCCCCAGCCCAGCAGGTCAATCCATCGGGGAGGGAAGGGGTGAGGGCTTAAATTAAGGTCCCTGCAATGAAGGACAGTGCCGCAGAGACAGGAGCGTAAGTTGAGTAGGTCCTTGGCCAGGTGGGACTTACCTGCTGGGGAGGCACACCCCCAAATAATTTCTTCTCCCTCTGCCTCAATCTGCCCCCCCACTTCTCTCCCCACAGACTTACCTGCTGGGCAGGGAGTGCTGGTGGCACACGTAGATCTTGGGTTGCTTTTAAATGCAAAAGGTGATCTCCTACTTAAAAAGGTTGGAGACCACTGATCTAAAACCAATTTTCTTACCTGGCTGGCAAGCTATAAATGAGAATGTAAGTACTTCTTCCTACTGCACCTTTTGCTCAAAATGATTAGAGTGTGTAAGCAAACCAAAGCCAGCATCAACAATCTGATTTAGTATTCCAGGGACACCTTAATTTTACAATGAATTGACTCCATTTCATATTCCTCATCCATACCTGTCACAAACAAATTGTTACTCACCTATCATGCTTAGACCAAGCTATAAGACCAACAGTGTCAGTTTTTTGTTTATACTATTCTTTTAATTTATTCTTTATTGTTTTTACTACTCTCTTACAATACTGGCTCAGTTGTGTCCCATAGATTAAAAGGAGACAATATATAGCCACCTCTGCAATACTCTCTTCCCACCTGCCAGGCCCAGTACTATGAGATTAGCTTGAATGGAAAATGGGAAGACTGAGAAGTAACATAAATTTCTCCTTAGAGTCATAAATTTTTGCCCAAGAAGATACTGTTGCACTGAGATGTATTCTTTCTCCTGAACAGCTTAGTCTGAAGAGGTTGTGAGGAGATTTAAAAATCAGGGAGTTTTAGCATTGCCATATTTTCAGTTCCAAAAAAGGGGACACCTGTTGTGTGGGGTGGAAGGGGGTGGGGGGATGTGACTGTAGGGGGGAAGTGATATGACAGTGCCCTGCCCCTGCCCATTCTGTTGCCCCTTGCTTCCAAGCCACAGCAACTCCAGTCCTGCTGCTATCCTTCACTCCCAACCCACATACCTCAGCCAAACCAGTGCCCCTCGTTCCCAAACATAAGCCGAGGGAGAATTTTTTTTTGTGGGGGCCCAGGCACATGCATGCACACACCCCTCCCCTGGCAGAAAAGTCTGTGGGGGGAGGGGAAAGGGCCATGGGAGTGGGAAGGGAGTGGGCCTGGGACCAGGTAGGGATTGAAAAAGAGTGGAGCTGAGCCGGGCCCAGGATCGGGGCTGGGGTCCACTGTGCCCATACAGCCACACCTTCCCCTGCGCCTGGGGTCATTGCCTGGCATTGTGCCGTTGCCTGGAGCCCTCCACACCAATGAATCCACCAACCCCTAGCCCCGCACTGGCCCCGGCTGCCTCCCCACACTAGCCCCAGCCCCAGCCCCGCATGACCTGGGGGGCCAAGAGCCAGGGGCCAGAGCAGGACCAGCCTCAGCTGTGCCACCAGGCCAGAGGGGATGGAGCCCCCAGGGCCCCTGTGCCCACCCCGGCCTGAGTTATCGTTGCTCTCCAGGGGGTGCAGGAAGGGGGTGGTGGCTCCTGCTGCTGCTCATATCCCAGGAGTACATAGGGGGTATGTGTTCCTGGATCTGCACAGGGCAGGGCAGGGTGCTGCTGTGGGCTGGGGCGCAGGCAATGCTGGGCTCTTCCCAGCCTGCCCCTGCCCAAGGCCAGGAACAGCCCAGCACAGCCCTGGCCTCAGCCCACAGCAGCAGCCTGCCTGCCTTGCCGAGTGCAGATCTGGGGGCACACACTCCCCATGCCTCCTGGGGTGTGGGTAGCAGCAGGAGCTGCGCTCCCTGGATAAGCCTCTCATGGATCATTCCCAAGCCCCATCAGCTATGCAGCACCTGCCCCTCCTCTATTCCCAGCTCCACTCCCTCCCCACCCCTGCTGCATTGGAAGCGCTTGGCCAGATTGCCTTATGGCCCTAACAAAGCCCTGCCTTTGTGGGGGGCTAAGTCCCATTCGCCCCCCCTTTCCACCACCTATGCTCCCAAACCACAGTACCCTGGGCCATGCTAGTTCCCTCCCTCACAACCAGCAGCTCCCTCCTCCCCCCAGCCTTGCTGGAGGGGGCCCAGCTGCCCCCATCCTGACCAGACCAGAGCACGGTGGCTTGGAGAGAATCCAGCCCCAGTGCAGGCTGGAGGGAAGAGGAAGGGTGGCTGGTGACACGCTTTGTCCTGGGCTGGCATTGCTGCACCATGCCAGGAGGCCTGGCCTTAGCCCACCTCCCCCTCCTCCTTCCCCCTGCAGCATCTCCTGGCCGCTCTGGCCCTACAAGCATGGGCATCGGGCCCTGTGCTGCCAGCCTGGCCATGGCCCTCAAAAGACCCTCTCACCCTCTCCCCTGACTGGAGTGTGAAGGCAACCTCCCTGGTCCTCCTGCCCTGCTGCAGCCTCAGCCCCAACCCCACAACCCAGACTTACCTGCATGCAGCTCCCTGCCTACAACTGTCCCTGCCCCTGCTCCCACCAGCAGAGCAAAGTAAAAACCCAGACATTTGCTCAGATTTGAAAAACCCACCCAGACAGAGACAGTAGGACTCAAAAAGAGGTCATGTCTGGGAAAACCCGGATATATGGTAACCCTACTCTAACAGCACAGTACCAAAGAAGATGCTCTGTGCCTAAGTTTAAATGCCACAGACCAGATCTGCTGTGGAGACAAAGGGCCCCTGTACACAAAGCCCTGACCTCAAGATTTAGGATAAATACTTATGGCCTTTTCCATGGGAGGAGGTTTGGTGTGGGAATATGGGGCGGGGAAGTCTTCCTTTACTGCCTTCTCTTTTATAATGGGAAAGAAGTTTGTAGCATAATATGTTTTTCCTGATTTGACTTTTTCCACTGGCAAACACTGATATTTTTTTTCCAGTTTCTTCAACAACCCAAAGCAATATAAATTTGCTTTGTTTACCTCCTTTGGCAAAATCACTAAGGAAAATACAGCTTTCCACCACCATCTCTCCCCCTCCCTGACCATATAATAACTAGAAGTATTGTAGTAACACAAAAATCTAGTCTCATAGGACTAGTTTACACGGGAGGGGGATTTTAGTTACACTGTTTAATCAATAGAGCACACCCCAAAGAAAACATGCATCATATTTTTGAAAGGCAGAATGTAGGAAAAAAAGACTTTTTTTTCCAGACTTATGGTCAACTGTATGACATAGATTAAGTTCTCTAGGAAATAAAGGCTGCTGACAGATGGGGGGGGGAAGGGGTTCTGCACTTTACCAGAAGCAGCAGTACTTTAGTTTGACCCAGCTGTGCAGCATCTGGAAAGTTCAGGCACTACAGCAGGGCTTTTTAGAGCTTTTATCTAATAGCTGATTCAATCAGCTATTAGATAAAAGTGGCAAAAAAGCCCCAATGAAGTGCCCAGTCTATACAGAAGTTGGGTGAACTGGGTCCAAATAACACAAAGTGTCTTCTCCGTATGTGCTGGATTTGGTGCAGGGGCATGGGAAGTTTAAAGTAAAGTGCAATTTTAGGGCATTTTTTATATCTGTAAGCAGCCAAAGTGTCCAGGAAATGTGGCATTAGGAAATTCCTGGTATGGCAGACTATGATGCCACACTTCCTGGACATTCTACATTTCAGGGAAGATTTCCTCTGTGTTACACAAGGTTAGTCCCCAGAACTTTGCAAAGAGCAACAGCAAAACTCTTACTTTTTTACTGCAACTTATTCTTTATATAAGTCCCTATAAATAAAATGTTGTTTCCACATATCAAGCCACATCCAGATACTAACAGTAGCTCATTTGCTGCTTCAGGCACATATTACAGTGCTCAGCCAAAACCTATGGCCACGAGGGGTTAACACAAGACTTTGCCTAAGCTGAATGGCATGCAGGTGTCTCCAGGAGTGTTTCTTTATCAGTGAAGGAAACAGCATCCCCACTTAAATCATGCACCCCAATTTTGGGGTGCTGATTCTAGCAAAAAATGTGTAAGATATGTGTGAGAAAATAAGGCACTGTCATTTGGCAAAGGTTTATCCTGTGATTCTAAAGCAATTCCCTACTTAACACTGTCTTTATTATTAGATCCCATTTTCTTCTAAATTAAAATGTAACACTAGGTTTTCCCCTATTGTTATGAAGCATAAAGCAAAATTCTCCATCAAGCACTACATATCAAAAATGTCTGATATATACGTAAGAATTTAGATAAGCTATTTGTTTTGGGGAGTTGGGTTTGGTTTTTGTTTTTTTGTTTTTTGGGGGGGGGGGAAGGCTTTATTTTCTGGGACTAAACAAGGCTCTCCATTTCTCTGTGCAATAGTGGAGTAATGGATATGGATCTTCCCCACTGGATATAACTTGCCTGAATTTTAGGTTTGCATTTACCTTTCGCAAAATCAGATCACACACATGCACCGTCATTCTGTGATCAACTAACATACTTTGGTCTTTCTTTTTTTTCAACTAACATACTTTGCTCTTTCTTTTTTTGTTTCCAAATGATAAGTTATAAATTCATAGCAGAAATCCTTGTTATTAGTTCTAAGTTATTAGTTCTAAGTATGTGACAATGTGACATTGTCCTTTGCAGACTTTTAAATGTCATCCTATTTCTATTACTTCAGTCCTGAGGACCATCCTCTATTATATTCCATGCATATCAACACTGTCTTCCAACTCTGTGTTTGTCAACACATTTCATTCATTCATTCATTCAATCTCCCTTTTGTACAATGTTTGTGACCTGCTTATAAGGTTTTTGTTTATTTGAACTGCTAGGCTACCAATCTCCACTAGGCCTCTGAGAATCAGTGCTTTGAGCTGCACTTTCTCTTTCCCATATTTCAACAGTAGCGACAAAGGCCATGCAGACAAGATCAGGAATATGTGCCACTACATTTTCTTCAAAATGGTTGGACAGGTAAACAGATCTATTGATGTACACTCCCACTTCGATCTGTTGACTCCACAGGGTTTAACACAGTATGATTCAGGAAAACATAATTGTGGTTACTGAACTAAACAAGGTGTGATATTTACAGCCACTTTTCAGAATGGACCACATTCAGGCTGATTAACTGAACAAACAAGAAGTTTAGCAGACCATAAAGCTATCACAGCATATATTGAAATATGCTTTGTATTTTAAGTATACATTCATGTGTAGAGCAATTCTTATGCTTGGATCATATTAAGGACACCTAAAGTTAAACCTACTGAGACTTTAGTGGCTTTACTACTTGGTTGTTGTTTTTTCCTTTTGGTAAGTATGTTTGGCTGAAAAAAATATGTGCTGTGCTAATGATTATTATTATATACCTTATATATCTTATTTATTATTGTGTATTAGTTTACTATTTTACCATTTCATTGACATAAAATAAACAAAAAGAACTAACAGTAATTAATTGGATTGCTCATAGTTTCATAGTTTGTAGGGTCAGAAGGGCCCTGAGCAGATCATCAAGTCCGACCCCCTGCCATGGTAGGAAAGAGTACTGGGGTCAAACGACCCCAGCAAGGTGTTTGTCTAAGCCTTGTCTTTAAGACCCCCAGGGTAGGAGCCTGCACCACTTCTCTTGGAAGTTGGTTCCAGATCCTAGCTGCCCTGACAGCGGAGTAGTGCCTCCTGATATCTAGCCTGAATCTACCCTCTGCCAGCTTGTGACCGATATTCCTGGTCACTCCTGGCAGTGCTTGGGGGAACAGGGACTCCCCCAATGCCTGCTGGTCCCCTCTGACTAGTTTGTAAATGGCCACTAGATCCCCCCTCAGCCTTCTCTTGTGAAGGCTGAACAGGTTCAGGTCCTGTAGCCTCTCCTCATCGGGCCTGTCCTGCTGCCCCCTGATCATGCGAGTGGCCCTCCTCTGGACCCTCTCCATGTTGTCCACATCCCTCTTGAAGTGCGGTGCCCGGAACTGGACGCAGAACTCCAGCTGCGGCCTGACCAGTGCTGCATAGAGGGGGAGGATCACTTCCCTGTACCTGCTTGAGATGCATCTGTGGATGCATGACAAGGTACAGTTGGCCTTCCTGACCGCATCCTCACACTGCCGGCCCATGTTCATTTTGGCATCAATGATGACTCCAAGATCCTTTTCTGCCTCTGCACTGACGAGAAGGGAGTTCCCCAGCCTGTAGGTATGCTGCTGGTTCTTCCTCTCCAGGTACAGTACCCTGCACTTGTCAGTGTTGAATCCCATCCTGTTCTCATCCGCCCACCCCGTAAACTGTCTAGGTCCTATTGCAGCCTATTCCTCCCTTCTAGCATGCCTACATCCCCCCACATCTTAGTGTCGTCTGTGAATTTGAACAGGGTGCTTTTTACCCCCTAGTCCAAGTTGCTGATGAAGATGTTGAACAGCTCCATTTTGTTCAGCTCCAGATAGCTGACCCACTAAAAGTATGTTTATACATTATGCTGTCATTTTAATGTTGACTTCTCAATCTGAAGCTAATACTGGCACTAAAAAAGCACCATGCAGTTTCTTCATAAAGAAAGATTACCTGAATACATTGGTGTTATTAAAGGCAAGGTTTCAAGTCAGAAGTTGTCACAGTATGAGGTCTTGTATTCAACCAAATTTTTGACAACCTAATGAAGTAAGGTAACATGCAGAATAGAAAATAATAAACAAAAGGGTTCCGAAGAACGAGGGTACTAAGGTGACCTTCATCTCTCCACAATCCTGTGGACAGACAGGAGCATTCCTGGAAGTAACCACATCCAGGCCCTATATCTTCACATCTGAATCCACTTTTCCATTACATGAATTTCAAGCTTATAGGTAAGATTTTCAGGTTATAGGTATTCCAGCAAATATGGACTATTTCCTTGCTGCAACCACTCTGAACTGCTTCCTACCATAATGAATTTTTTGTTATTTTGCAGATTTAACAAGAGGACAGATGAGCCGTCTGATTCTGTAGCAGTAAAGTCCTGAAAGAACAAAGGCCCTTTATCTTCTCTGTTAGTGTTACAGTTGGCAATGATCACTGTGTTACTGGAGGTGTTGAAAAAATTATTTTCCAATAACCTGTGCTTCGGGTTTCATGGAAATGGAGGGCAGGATAGGACAGTACTTGGACTTCTACTTCTAGAAACTGTTGGTTTCTCTGATAAATAGTATAAGCTAACTATTGCTTCAAAAGAAGCATTATTATGACCTTTGTTAAAGGCCACTGTCTGATGCTAACAATAGACATGATTATGGGTCAAACATTGCATCTTTCCTTTTTTGTATAACATTGTGGAGAAAAGGCTATGGCACTCTCAGTGCCTGAATGTCTTTGATACCCTTGCCAATCTGATTATTGACTTAAATATGGCACACAGACTGTACTGACGTTAATCAAAGAGCTCTTGGCAACAGAAGATGCTGCTTTATTAGATTTATCAGCTGTTTTTGATATACAATTGATCTTGAAGGCATTGTTCATTTGCCTACACACTTTTGTGTGAACAGGAAAGCTGATCTCCAGTGATTTTTTTAATTTCTCTGGCAGAGGTCTCAACAGATAGCAATCATTTGTTTCTATTCCCAGGCAAAGAAGCCATTTTAATCATGGCTCCTGTTCAGTGTACACAGAAGGCCCACTGAAGGAAACATTGGGTACGGTGTATTTTCAGGGATAAATCAGCTGCATACCTTTACCTTGTCTAGCTTGGACTGCAATTAAGTGCCACAGCCAAATTTAGACTGAAGCAGAGACTGAATTATAGATGACAGTATGCTGGCTGAAGCACAATCCAGACAAGACTGATGTGAAGATGAAGAGGTAGTGGAAGGAGCTAGAAGATGGAAGAAGCAATAGTAATTCCTTTGATTAAGAAAGATTTTACACTTATTTATCAGGGCTCACTTGATAGAAAAGATCATAATCCCTTTCAGTTCCTCCTCCCATGTGCTTTGGGTCTGGCTGAGCAGGGAAGGGCTTTTCCTCATCCAGCCAGATCTGAGGCACAGGTTTGGCAGAACAAAGCAAGAGCCACAGAGATAATAGATGTCCTCCACAATAAAGTATACTACCGCCTTTTGTTGCACTATTGATTTTCCTTTCAATGTGGTGCAACAAAGAGTATCAATATCTATTTGCTCAGGATTTGTGGCCATCATAAAAATGAGCCATCAGGCAACTTCTGTTTCTACTCTAAGACTTTGGAAGTTTTTTTCCTCTTGGCCTGAACTAACTTGGAATTGGTGTCATTTTGAGTATGCCACAAAGGTATGCACCCCTGTTTAACATGGGTTTTTGAGAGGAACTAATGGTATATTTCTGAAATGATAAATGAGAGGAAAGGAGCTATCTGGAAGCTTGCTTAATTCTTGAGCAGTTATTGGGCATTATGTTGTTATATTAATTAAATGTTAGAGTGTACATTTCCTTGGTACTGGTGCATTTTTTTAGAACTAAATAAAAATATATAAACAAAAAAATAGTTACTGTCAGGGAGGCTTTCTTTCTAACCCACACTCAACCCACACCACTGCTTCACCAATCATGAAGGCTTGAATGTCCATTTTTTCATTGGACCAGATGAATGTTTGCAGAATGGCTATAGTTGTTTTGTTATTTTAAAAAGAGGCAGTACTTCTAGGAGGTCCACAACCCAAAGAGATCAAAGTGTGGGGAAAGTTGATTTCAACACAAAAACACAACATATTTACTTGAATATAAGATGACTCTGAATATAAAATAACACCCTCTTCCCCCCCATAATTACATTTTTTTTAATGGAAAATGTATACATTTGTTATAGTTTTCCAGGTGTAGAATCTAATGATTGGAGGTTTTCCTTGATTTTCCCCCTTCCACTACTACAGCAGAGAAAATAAATCTGGGGAGGAACAACTTGTCTTCTGCCCAACAACTTTTTCCCCCTGCCATCCATTCCCGCACTTTACTGTCAGATCCTACTCCCCCTGAGTACAAGGAAGTGAAGAAAAATTGTACCCATAGACTTAATTCATCCAGGATTAATGCATTTTACCATTTTTAAACTAGTACAAGTTTTATCACAGGTACTCTATCAACACACTCTTAGCAGCATTTCTGTACCTACTTATATATTGCACAAACTATGCATGATATTAGTCCCAATCCAAAAGGCTCATGATTCACCATATAGTTCATTGGGCTGGTCCCCAGAAGTGTCAACAGTGTTTCAAGTCATGGTGACCCCACAGCTAAGCACTGCTCAGTCTGTGTGTGTACTCCAGATGCCAGAGCAATCCACAAAGGATTGATGTGCTAATTAGCCACCCACTCATGACTGGAACTGGGTATTCTTGTCACAAGTCCTGGGATCCTTCAAAAACGTATACGTAGAGAGCAACCTGGTCTGGCTCCACCTTATGGAGGATAGGGTCACAGTAATCATACGTAACAAGTGAGGGGGGAATGATAATGGAGGAATTCTGGGTGAACCGTTTGGAGCCCTGTCTGCTGACGTTTGCCGGACATTTAAGCCTACTGAAGAAACAGGAATCATTGGAAATGGGAAAGAAAGGCACAGCTCAGCTGAGGAGTGAAGAGGAAGTTGAAATGTATTCAACATAGCAGCTCATCATTACTTGAAAGAGCCAACGCTGAAGGGAAACACAGTTAATGGGAACTACTGTACATCTCATTCAGATGGGCTGCACTATCAGTATGTTTGCCAATATGGGCCATGTGTTTTGTCGCCATACTCAGTATCAGCTGTATTTCAATTTTAAAGGTAGTTTCCATTACTGAGCACATGCTGCTTCTGGCAGCAGTTTAATGATAGACAATGCATTTAATAAGGTTTCTATAAGGTTTCCTTGTATACAAATATAAGATGAGAAACATTCCCCACCCACCATTTATATATATTCCCCAACCTCATTTATATTTCAGTAAATATTGTATATTTCATTTGGAAAAGAAAGAACAGCTCAGTTGCTTCCAAACACCATTCTGATCCTTGTTATTTTTAAAGCATTTATTTTGTCAGCCTTTGAGAAGGTGACTTTAGGAGAGGATGAAGTACCATTAATCATATGAATTTCTTTCATCTTTTGTAATTGTCAAACCAACACTATGCTCATTTATTCTTCCCACTCAAAATAATTGGTCTACAAATGTAGCCATCACAGTTGATCTAGTACTTATCATATATTTATGCCTCTGTTGCAGCATTCACACAAAACCTCAGATTTCAAAGCTAGTATAAAATGCAACTGTTTCCAAAACTTAGCTACTATTTGCCAGGACCGGTAAGATTTAAAGAAGCCTCCCTGAATGCTCAGCTGATACCCAAAATGTGTTAAATCAATCTCTATGTGCCATCCAAGACTTATTTGTATTTAAATTTATACTGAAAAAATGTTGAGCCATTCATGCATAAACTCATATTGTATGTGGGTCAATAAATTAAATGTATGATGTCTGCTGAAGACAAAAGCCTCAGACAAATACTAAAATGTCCAAAATGATACAATCACACAAATACTAAGAATGTCCAAAATGAGACAACCCCAGGAAATAATCTCCATTCTTCAACCATCACCTAGAATATTCCTGATAACAGAAATAGATTATTTTAGTGTGTGTGAATTACTTTGATAAATAACACACAGACTCTTCCATATTTCTTGCTGTTTACCTTTTCCTCTGTTTAATCTGTTCTAACCAACAAGGATTTGCTTGGTGAGGTTATATTAAAATATAATGTATTATGGGTCTGCATGACAGATATAAATCAGGGGTACTCAACCTAGTGCCTGCAGGCCAAATGCAGCCCACAGAGACATAGAATCTGGCACATGGTGGTCCCCATGGGTTAGAAAATTTGGCATTAGGGGAGCAGTGGCAGTTAAAACTGCCACCCCTCCCTGCTGCCCAAATCCCAAACCCCAAGCAGCTGCTTGGAACTGGGCCATAACTCTCCCCTCATATGGCCAGAATGGAGCCAGGCTATGTAGCTAGGTTAGGGCCAGGCTGTACCCCCTTCACTCCATGAGGCTGAGCCCTGTTCTCTCTCCATGTGGGGCTGGGCCACATCTCCTTCCCTCTGCCCTGCCAGGTTGGGGCTAGGCCATGCCCCATTCTCCTGCACTGCTGGTTCAGAACTGGACCATGCTCCCTCCTCTCCCCATGACTGCCCAGCCAGGTTAGGAGAGGCCATGCCCCTCCTCCCCCCACAGGGATGGATTGGGGGCAGGCCAAGTTCCCTCCCCCCATGGAACTAAGCAGTGGCCAGACCAAGCCCTTTCCACCACATGGCTGGACTGGAGCCAGTCTGCCCCTTCTGCATGGCTAGATGGGGCCCTGATGGATCCAGCCTGCGGAGAGATCAGACACAGCCCATCCAGCCTGTTGGCTGAAAAGGTTTAGCACCAAAGACATAAATCTATGTGGGCACCTAAGTAAATGTGCAAGAATATGGAACAAAATAATCTTGCTATTAAAAAAATAAAATAAAATAAAAAATATCAGAAATAAAAACAAAAGGAAAAAACTAAAAAAATTCTACAAAATTCTACAAAAGCACCACAAAACTTGCCAGAATGGCAGGCTTGCTCCTTCCCCTCAGGAAGGAAGAAGACTGAAGACCCACCATACACACATATCCACACCCCACACACGCACCCTCCCAGCTACTGTCCCCCTCCACACACCCAGAACTCCACCCAAACCCCATACCAGCCCCCACATATCCTCACAATCACATCTCCCATAAACTCCCCATACCCACAGTTCCCCACAAACCCCATATACTCCCCACACTTGTCCACATCCCCCCACAATATACAAGAGTAAGACTTCATTTTGAGTTATTATGCAATCACCTCTATATATACAGTACAAACACACAAATTAGGACAAATATATATATATTTTTAGTAAGATTAAAATTTGTTATTGTAGATGTTTGATTTTTAGTATATAATTTGTTTCTTTTCTGGTTCCAAGATAGCAAACCCCCTTCCCAAAAGGAGTACTTCTGGGGGCAAGGGGAGGAGCTTCCGGTGACAGAGGCCAGGGGTTATGGGCAGGACTGCCGGTCCCAAAATGGCAACCATGGGCAGGGCACCTGTCAAGGGGCAGGGCTACCCTTGCGGCCCTCAACAGCTCACCAAAACATGTTAAGCAGCCCTTCAGCTGAAATAATTGCCCACCCCAGACTACATCAGAGCTCAGAAAACCTTTTAAACTTAACCCCTGTGATAAATGTAACTTGCTCCTATCAGCTGAATTCTGCTCTCTGCAAAGGACTGTGGTCATTCTTCTGACCAATGAACCAGAAACCAGAATTCAGTCAGTTGGTTTAAAAAGACATTCAACTTGAAAATCAAAATTTTTCCCCCAATGATTTACACAATATCCTAACCTCATAAACACCTTTTATTTCCAAAACTAATCTGCAATTTTCCAGTTTTACCATTTGCTTCATGGGCTAAATTCTGGGCATATTGGGCACATCCACACATGCACTCGCAGCAGCTCAAACAGGAGTGGCATAAATATGAGCCAGGAATTTTTGCTTCAGCACACATGCCCAGACAAGCACTTTGGTGTGTGGCAAGTTGTGCCACTTGGGGCAGAATAACCCTGCCCAGCTCCCCCAAGATTTGCAGCCAGGGGGAGCTAAAGCCTGGGGCCAGCACCTGTGCTAGCCCCAGCATTATAAAAACCTGCCCTGGGCTGTAGCTCAGGACTACTTGCTGTCAGGAGCTTCTGGGAGGAAGTTAGCTACACCCCTTCCTGCCTCAGGCTGCTGCTCCTGCTGTTGTCACACCCCCAAGGGGGGGATCCTCTGCTGCAGGCTGCTGACCTCCCCGTGGGGGGCTCCATATCACCACCATACTGCACCTCATCTCAGCTTCTGTACTCCTGTTCCAGCCTGCTGCCAAGCCACAACCAGGGGACAGCTCGGGGAGGGGGTCTACACTGCCTGCTGACCCCTCCCCCACCATCACTGCAAGTGCCTAAGGGAGCATTGCCTGCCCTAGCTGCCTTAGCAGGCCACTCCCTGCCATCACCATCACTTTCTCCTTTACCTGAAACACACCTCGAGTGGCTGACCTGGACAACTTCTACCATCACTGCCGTTGCTTTTGCTGACTGTACTGCCACTGCCCCCCCTCAGGAGAAGGGGAGAGATTCCCCACCACACTGCCTTGCACCGGATTACTTCCTGAATTGACTGTTTGCTCCTGCACTCCCTTAGAGCTGCCTCACTGTGTCTAATCCTATGCCTTGTTTCCTGCTTGCTGCCCTGCTGCTAAGTGCCTGGCTGGAGGCCTCAGAGGCTCCTGGGCTGAGCTTCAACAAACAAAGCCCCTCCACCACTCCAGCCATCTATTATACCTGCCTCAACTGCCTCTCCTTTGTGTTTTGCCATTGTGTGGCAAGTCCTGCGAACCACTCTCCCTGCCCTGGTGTTTGTTATGTGGCTGAGTAAGCCAGCACGAGTCTCCCCAGCCCTTGTGTGCATGTCCCCCTCCCTCACCTTCCCCAGGCAGAGCCCGCACAGCTTCCTGTAGGGATGTAGCTCAGTGAGCTTCATCCCCTTTCTCCTCCCCACAGCCAGCCTGCCCCTACTGGATTCACTAGCCCTGCTGTGATTTTTGTTTTTCTTTTTTGATTTCTCTCGCCCTTATGTGAAGCAATGGCAGAGCAGGAATCTTCTGGGTGAGGCAGACACCTCCACAGGACTTCCTGCATACAACAGGTGCTGTGGCTGAGGCCAATCCAACCATAGTTCTGGCACCAGTGCCTTCCCCCTCTAACGACCTGGGGAAGACAGGGGGCCTGTGGCTTACCCCAGTGAGTCCTGAGTGGGGAAGTCCTCTCCCCCAGGACCCCAAGGCAGACACCAACACCACCCTGGTGCCTGAAAGGTCTCCTCCACCACCCCACCCCCTGAAAACTTTGCTACCAGCACACCCTATGTTCCCACACCAGAGGGGGTTAAGGTGGTGTCCCCTGACTGACAGGCCGATTTGTTGGGGACCCTTCACAGGCCCCCAGGGTTCCAGCTCTGCCCTGCCATCTTGTAAGGGATTCCCACCCCCACCCTTACAACCACCCCCATTCCAAGGGGCTGCAGAGCTCTTCCAAGCCCAACCAGAGTCTGAGCTCTTAGCGTAGTGGTCTCCAAAGTGGGGTGCATGAGACAATCCCAGGAGGCGTGCAAAAAAAATATTAGAACTGGTATTTTTATTTATTATCTAAAAAAATAAGAAAGAAATTAAGCTTTACTAATATTTAATATACAGATTGACACTGGCGCCCTCACTCAGTCCGTACGTCAGATGGTCACATATCACGTACGGTACGAGAGGTATCCTGAGGGAAGAAGCGTTCATTCGCTTTCAGCGTAGTGTGACGTATTGCAGCTTACTTGTGTCCAGTTAAGTGGATTTACAGATTATATTTAGTTTTAACTAAACTAACCCTCACAAAATGGACAAGTGGCTTTAAAAGTTTCCTGCAAAGAAACCACAGATTGAAGATAATACTAATAATGCGAGCACAAGCCAACAACAAGAAAATGGCAGAGCTGACACTTCTCCTACTCCTAGTACGAGCTCTTCGTCAGCCACACTACAAGGTAAAAACAATGACAATTTAATTTCTATTTTTTGTGTATGTTTTATAATGTACATAATATATTAGTACAGTAGTACATTTATATAATTTATAAATAAATAAATATACATATATTGGGGGGGTGTGCTCAAAAATTTTTTTACTGATGGGGGTGCACGATCAAAAAAGTTTGGAGACCACTGTCTTAGCGGACTGAGGGGTTCAGACAGTGCCAAAAGAGCCTGCTGATGCCCCAGGACCAGGATGCCCAAGAACTGGCAGGCTTCGTGAAGCCTGCGGATCTCTTGGTCCCCAGGGGGGAGCTACTTGCATTTCTAGACCAAGAGTACACCCAGCAGTCTGCCAGCAAGCTGCAGCTCACCTTGGACCGCTGGGAAGATTTTGACAGCATCCTCGACACTGCAAAGATGCTGCCAGGGGAAGGCAAGAGGCCCAAGCACTGCAACATCTGGACCTATAGGTGTGCTCACAGTTTCGCAGGTGCCCTCGATGCTTATGCAAGCATGCTGCATAAGCCAGTGGACCCATGCCGGGCACTGATATGTGGCAAGGCTCCTACTGAACCATCCATTCCACCCCACCAGCCATGAGGTTATTTAAGATCGCAACTCTCAATGTCCACGGCTGCAGGAAGGGTCTCTGGAGATGCTGGATGCTCTCCTTCCTTCCAGGTGGGGGAGTGGTACCCTTTGATATTCTTGCAGAAGACAGAAGACGCTGATGACTCCAGCTGATGGCAACTGGAGTGGGCAGACAGGATCTTTTTAGTCATCTCTCAGCTACTTCTTGCTGGAAAGACACCCTGTTCTCGCCAGGCCTGCAGCCAGAGGTTCTCCAGGATGTTGAGGTGGTGCCAGGCAGCCTGCTGCATCTCCGGTTTCAGATGCAGGGGCTGGTCCTGAACCTTCTGAGCATGTACACCCCTGCGAAAGACCCAGAGTTGGGGGAATTTTTCCACCGGGCGGTCTCTTACATTGGCACCCTCAACCCTCATGAGTGCCTGAACCATAGTGGGGACTTTAAACATCACCCTGGATGTGCAGAACCAGTCAGGCAGGGAGTGGAACCAGGCCACCATTGGCGTCCTTGAGGAGATACTGACAGATTTCCCTGGTGGACCTGTCACCCTGATGGCCCCCCCGCCTTCACATATGTGAGGGTAAGGGAGGAGTAGGCATGCCACTCCCGGTTGAAACAAATTTATATCTCATTGCCACACTTTGCCCAGGCCCACTCCTCTGATGTCCAGCCAACCCCCTTCAGCAATCACCACCTTGTCTGGGCCCAGGCCACATTGGGGCCTGGGCATCTTAGTGCCAGTCTGCTGAAGGATGTGAGCTTCAGGGAAGCCTTCCAGGAGCTCTGGCTGCCCTGGAGGGGCAATGGGCAGCTTTCTCCTGGGCTTAGAGATGGTGGGATGTGGGAAGGTGCACAACTGGTTTTCTTGCTACAGCTACACTCGGGGGCAAACCTGGCAGAGGGAGGTTGTCCAGGAGTAGCTTGAGCGGGAACTGCTCAAGCTGGAGAGGCACGTGGCTGCCGGCCTAACCATCCCATCTGTCTGCAGAGAGCATTGGGAGAGGCAGAAAGAGCTTCATGCTCTGGACAACCACCATGTCTGTGGTACATTTATCCATTCACAAGCCTAGCTCCCTTGGGAGATGGACTGTGGCTCCCACTTCTTCTGTACCCTGGAGAGGAGGCAGGGGGCCAAGAAGTACATTATCTGCCTTCTGGCTGGCGGCAGGTACCCCCCTCACAGGTCCAGGTGAGATGTGCCAGCACACACAAGCCTTCTATGAAGAGCTCTTCTCCCTCTATCTGACCAATGCTGAAGCTTGTTGGACCCTGTGGGTCAGCACAGGCAACTGAGACTGGTTGGAGGCTCCTGTCACTGGCTGTTTTCAGCCACGCTCCATCTAATGCCTGGCGACAAGGTGCTGGGCACTGAGGAGCTGACCATGGAGTTATACCAGGCCTTCTGGGGCATTCTCAACCCAGACTTTGCCACAGTCTGGGCTGAAACCAAAGTAAGTGGGAAGCTCCCTTTGTTGTGCCGGAGGGCTGTGCTGACCCTCCTGCCGAAGAAGGGGGACCCCCGCAACCTGCGGAACTGGTGTCCTGTGTTCCTCCTCTGGTGGCAGTGAAGGCCATTTCACCATGCCTGTGGTCCGTGCTGGTGGACATGTTCCAACCTTACCAGGTGTACACGGTCCCCGGATATTCCATCTTCTACAACGCGCACCTGGTTCAGGACCTCCTGGAGCTAGTATATCGGGAAAGCCTCTCTTTCGCCCTCCAGTCCCTGGACCAGGAGAAGGCATTTGACAGGGTGGAACATGGGTACCCCACAGGCACACTGCGGGCCTTTGGCTTTGGGTGCCACTTTGTGCAGGCTCTCCATGTGCTGTATGCCTCTGCAGAGTGCTCGGTCAAGCTCAACTGAACCCTGATGGAGCCCATCCCATTCAGGTGAGGGGTGCATCAAGGCTGCCCACTTGTCAGGCCAGCTGTATGCCTTGGCACCGGAGCCCTTCATTGTCCTCCTGCAGCGGCGGGTGGCTGGGTTGGTGCTCTGGGAGCTGGCAGTGCAACTGGTCCTCCTCGTGGTCCAAGACCTGGCCAACCTGACGCAGGTGGAAGCATAACAGGCGTTGTACTCAGCAGTCTCATAGATTTCATAGACATTAGGGCTGGAAGGCAGATCATCGAGTCCAGCCCCCACCCGAAGGGCAGGAAGTCAGCTGGGGTCATAGGATTCCAGCAAGATAAGCATCAAATTTTCTCTCGATGGTGTTCAATGTACTCCCTGTATCCTCTACCCACTCCAGCAGTCTGGGAATGGGGGCTGCTGCCTGGCTATGACCTACTAACCACCTGTGAGAGCATGTGTCTCCACGGCTGCATGCCTGCCAGACCCAGATGGGGACTGTGTGGCCACAGCAGAGGCATCTGCACCTCTAAGCCAGCTGCCAGTGGGCTGTGGCTGCACAGTTTGCCTTTGTGTGGCAGTACTGCCATGTTTGCCACCACCCAGCCATCTGGCCAGTTATCACCTGGAAGATGTTCTCAATGTGGTGGCCTGATTTGAACTGTCAAAGTATGTCCTCCTGGCTCCGAGGGGCCAAGAGGTCAGCCACCTCCAGCTGGATCCTGGGTGCCAGCCCTGAGCAGGCACCTCTGCCTGGTCCTGCCACCTGCCTCACTAGCAGGAATTCTGGTGTTACCTATTTAAAAACTGCAAAATCTCTGATAAAAAACTCCCAAATTCACTCTTTAAAATACACCAAAATCCATGCTCTTCCACAATTAAAACAAAAGATATGTGTGTATGTGTGTGTGTGTGTGTGTGTGTGTATAGAGAGAGCGAGCGAGCGAGCCAGGCAGGCAACCAGAGACGCATCAGTTGGGCAATTCTAAAGCAATCTGGAAGCCTACCAGTGTCCCTATCATCGCAGTAAAATAAATTCTAAATAGCTAAATGTTTTGACATTTGATTTTGCTCCCCACAGGGCTCCAGTCCCTCCACACAGGGCCTCAGCACCACCCCCCACAAGGCCCACAGCTCACTCCTGCAGCAGCAGCAGCTGTTGGGTGCTCAGGACCCACTGTGGCTGGAGCTCCCAGTGGTGCGGCAAGGCCCCAGCTGCCTCAGACCCAGTGCTGCCTGTGCTGCTTGTTGCAGGTTCAGCTCTGTGTGGCATGCATGGGGCTGCGTGCCTTCAGGCAGCCCCAGACTGCTCAGGCTGTCACCTGGGCCCCCATGCCACTCACAGGGACTGGGTGTTATGCTGGCCTGGATCCTGCCTCTGGTGGCAGAGCTGTCAGACCCACAGTGTGTGTGTGGAGAAAGTGCACGGCGGGACCGAGCCCAGCATGACCTGTTAGCATGCCTTTGCACAAGACTGGGAGGTGTGGCTCTGGGATGCGTGGCTCCTGTGCAAAGGCATGTTAGATGCACAGCCCTGGGCTCAGCTGGGTCAGGACAGCATATTTTCCATGAGGCTCAGGCAACAACGCACCATGGCTTGTTGTAGGCACAGTGTTGCAGCCGTGCATCAATGCCTGAGCCTCATGGAAAATGTGCCCAATACAACTCAGCTCGGGCCATGCAGCTAAAGCACCTTTGCACAGGAGCCGCACATCCCAGAACCATGCCTCCCAGTCCTGTGCAAAGATATGTTAGTGGGCTGCACTGGGCCGGGTCCTGTTGTGCACTTTGTGGAGGGGCCCAAGCATGGGTCACCGCATGCCTGCCTCCCCACCTGCCCCGTGGTGCCGGTGGCAGCAGCCAGCATGGCTGTGGCCCTGCTGCAGACACAGCCGGCAGCGACATGGTGCTGTATGACCCAGGCTCTGTACATGCTGAACCAACCCAGCCCAGCCCGCTAGCACACAGCCCAAACTCCTTTGAGATACCGCAAGAGGCAAGTGTGGGCTCATCTGGACACACCCACTGAGGAGTTTATTCAAATAACTGATACTTCTGGTTCATGTGGACTAGCATGCTAATGAATGATCAGGAACTACTCTTGAAGCAAGAGATACTCTGTAATACTTTA